>NC_139344.1:148388153-148677611 GCF_055883805.1 Amblyomma maculatum | reverse complement strand
TGAAAAAAAAAACATTTCTTCAGTATGTATTTCTCCCCCTGGAACCAGGGATCCTGTGGCCTGCAAAAGAAGTAAAAGTGGCAGTACCAGGAAAAAATGCAATACCGAGTAGATGATTTGTCACCACTTAAGCAGGTTTGGTGCAAATACACCTTACTGAGGGACAAGCTTTGCAAAGGGCCCTGATAAGGAATATATCTAAGGGGGACAATTCTTAGAACTTTCTGCAAAGGTTGAGGGAGAGAAGTTCAAAGACAGAATAATAACTGCACGTTGAGCCACAACTGACATGAAAAAAAAAAGTTTCAAGTGATAAGGAGGAAATGTGTTTGGAGAAACATGTGCAACTTATGCTATTGCGGAGGGAAGTAGAGCGCACATGTGTTGTGATTAAACTGCATGATTGATGCTATGTGGTATTGTTTTCCCGAATAGTTATTATGCAGAGGGAATATATTTAAGGGATTGTAACGTTCCTTTAGACATATTTATTCCTGCTGGTTCGAATGTTCTAAATTTATGATTTCGATATGCCTCTCTATATTTTATGTCCCTTACACATTTAAAGCCTGCCTGGAGAATATATAATTTATTTTCTTCAAACTTATGGTCTTTCTGATTGAAATGCTGAGAAACTGATTTCGAGAGGTTTTTGCATGTGTCTGCCCGATGTCCATTAAGCCTTATGTTCATTGGTTGCCCTGTCTCTCCGGTGTACTGTTTATGACAAAAGGAGCATTCAAGAAGGTAGACAACGTTTGAAGATGTGCAGTTCAAGCCTGATTTTATGTGAAAAGTTAGATCGCTTGCATTACTTTTAACCGTGGTGTCTTTTTGTATATGACTGCACATCTTACATCTAGATCGAGAGCAAGGGTGTGGTTGTGTTGAATGCTTGTTGTCGAGTTTAGAATGTACTAAAATATCTCTGAGTACATAAGGCTTAAGCGACATCGGCCAGACACAGGCAAAAACCTCCCGAAAGCAGTTTCTCAGCATTTCAATCAGAAAGACCATAAGTTTGAAGAAAATAAATTATATAATTTCCGGTGAGGCTTTAAATCTGCAAGGGACATAAAATATAGAGATGCATATCTAATTCATAAATTGAGAACATTAGAACCAGCAGGAATAAATATGTCTAAGGAATGTTACAATCGCCTAAGTATATTCCCTCTGCATCATAACTTTTCGGGAACGCAATACCACATAGCGTCAATCGTGCGGTTTAATCACCACACATGTATGCGCTATTTCCCTCCGCAATAGCATAAGTTGTACATGTTTCTCCAAAAACATTTCCTCCGTATCACTTGCTACTTTTTTTTTATGTCAGTTGTGACTCACTGTGTGATTATTCTGTCCTTTAACTTCTCCCCCCCCCCCCCCACCTTTGTAGAATGTTTTAAGAATTGTCCCACTTAGATATATTCTTTATCAGGGCCCTTTACAAAGCCTGTCCCTCTGTATGGTGTATCTGCACCAAACCTGTTTAAGTGGTAATTAATCATCTACTCGGTATTGTAGTTTTTTCTGGTACTGCCGCTTTTACTTCTTTTGCAGGCCACAGGATCTCTGGTTCCAGGCTGAGAAATACATACTGAAGAAACTTTTTTTTTTCCCCATGACCTGTTTTCTTCTGACCCATCCTCCCCTCCACACTCCTTCACCTACTTTCTTCTCACCCACTTTCCCTCCCCAGCTTTTCTTCTTCGGAAGCAAAATCGTATTTAAACCCCTGCCAGTGATGATCGCTTTGCCCAGACGAAGACAAGTCCACTTGTAGAAACGTTGGCTCGACCTGCGAACTGAGGCATACCCCATTTGCCCTTGCTAGTGCTCCTTCATACCCTTCTTAAGTAAGTTGTATTGTGCCTGCATGACCTAGGAGTAGCATATTTTACTCCTTATATAAACATCCTGGGAGGTTCGATTCCCAGTAGCCCAAGTTGGCAGTGCCTGCCATCCCCTGGTCTCGTGATACTGCACAACACTAACCATTCAGTCACTACCTGGCCATGTCACATGTCAGGTACTTTTTGCCAGTCCATGCTCGTTACTTTTTCATTTCACAACGGTAGTGGCAGAGCTGAAAAACGTTCCCTTTAGTGGCATTGTGCTGCAACAGCATACCTATCCACATGCAAATTGGTTTTCTTTAACTTTCTATGAAGATATTTTTTAATGCTTACTGCAGCCAGATGGGTTGTGACGTTTGCCTGGTCAACGTCCATCTGCTCCACTTGGTGCCCTTGTGCAGATGGACGGCGATGTGACCGCCTGTGTGAGGCACCTTGTGGATGTGCAGGTGGCAGGGCAGCAGATGTGCTGGCTGGTGGCAGTGCTGTGGAGGTGCTGGGCTGCTCATCGATGTCTGTGATTGCAGTGTGACGTGAGCAACTTTCTAAAATAAGGCATTACCTACTCATTACTGTTCATCAAAGTATAGTCGTGCCTACAAAGAAAACTCGCGAAATCTTCACAGTTGCAGAAATTATGATTCTGGTTTTGTCACTTCATCCAAGATCACTCTCTGACTGGGGCAGTTGCTGAACCAAGCTTAGCAGGATGACCAGCACACGGTAGGCGTAGAGAAATTTTATCACTAGGTTTAAGTTGAAATGAAGCACGTCTTTGAGCTTTTAGACTGAATGCGTTTTTCAAAGAAGTTGGTCATTTCACATGCAGTGCAGTTGCAGCATTGTACATTTGATCTTGGGGACATCTTGTTGAGTAGGAGACTCAGAGAGGAGTGATTACTGTTGGTACCCTTTGCAAAGGTGTGCTCACCAAGTATACACTGTACTTTGCTCACAAATGGATTATAATGGTGTGGTGGTTAGAGCAATAGACTAATTGAGGAACTAAAGTTTCTTCACAGTAAATGTCAAGCTGCGAGGACAAAACCGGTGCAGTGATAATTATTTGGTTTGCTTGAACACACTGCTTTCTTGTGATGTGTTAGGTCCTTGCTCTTAAGTGCCAACATTATGTGGTATGGAAAACTACCGATAGTGGTATTTCGACACAGTACCCATGTTCCTCGGTGGGTGGCGGTGTAACAGGCGGTCTGGGTGCCTGGGCCACGGGTGGCGGCCTGGATGCCTGGTAGTGGAGCACAGGGATATATACATAACACCTTGTATCATGTTTCAGTTGCGGCATGTTGCCTGTTGAGGCTTTCAGCAGTTGCTTTGTAATTTCACTCGGGAAGCCTGCAGCACTAAATGCCTCCACCCCAAGGACCCTAAGTCAAGGGTACTAGGTTGGTGCTTTGTTACAAACCTGTGTACAGCACTGTTTGCCAAGACATTTGAACTCAGCCTTGTGCCTAAGGCAATCTTATAACTGCTTGTTTGTGCGTGTGCACATGGCCTTGTTGCATACTATTTGTAATGTGAAGCTGAAAATTTGCAAGGTGTTGACCCAGCTTCATGGTTGTACTGAGAATGTTGTGTGTTATATACAATGTATGCTGCACAACTGGCGAGCATAGCTCCGTGCATTTGTGTGTTTTCATGCTGTGGCCTTTGTTTATTTCAGTAATTGAATTAAAACTGTGTACTATAAGCTTTCAGCATGATCATTTCATTCCTCTCGGGCATTGTGGCTACATCCCATGCTGTGCCCACACAAGTTAACATGGCTGAAATCTTGTCTGTAAGGGACATATTGCCACATATGTTCCTCTAAAAAATGTTATGATTACTGAAAAACATGTTGTATAAAGTTGCCGCATTGTTCGTGTGAAAGCTCAGTTATCCATTCTTTTAACTGATGCCTCCATGTCATACCCTACCTTTGGTATGGCCTCAATGATGTCATTTTTACCTGCTACTTATAGCAGCACGACTGCTGTAGGGTTGGTAAAATGAAATAGTCACATAATGATCCACTGTAATACTAATGTCCCCGAACTGGTCGAGTTAACTTGAAATTGATGTACGCTCTAGGAGAAATATGGCAGAGGCCTTTGCCCTGCAGTGGGTATAGTCAGGCTGATGATGATGATGATGTATGCTCTCAGTGTGGATAAGAGCACCCGATAGACACTTTGATCAAATGCACAGTTGCTTATTGGGCAAAACTACACTTTATGTGTACAGTCATGGTCAGAAGTAGATGAAGTGCAACAGATTGTTACAAGGCGGTTATGAATAAACTATGGTAACCGTGGCACAAAGCCTGTGTTATATACATGCAAGTGAAAACCTGCACGAATCAGTCTGCAGTGCACATCTAAAAGAACCTTGAAATATTACATCTTGCCCTTTGATAGAAGTTTTCTATGAATTGTACATATTAACGCATGCAGACATCTATCTACATGTACAGCAAAGTACCTCACCCGCGAGGTTGCTGTTCTTGGCCGGGCACCGAAGACTGCGGGGGCCCTAAAACCGGCGGCGCAGTCCTGACCGACGATCGTAATAATTTGAGTGTCGGTTTTACTGAGGACTGCGCCTGGGTTCGGCAGCCCACCGCCGGTTCTCCTGCAAGGTTGGCATAGTGATAACCGACTTTTTGGCAGACGCACATTTCTGTATGGACGGGCAAAAAAATTGCGTCCACTCTATAGTACGTTAACTCGCCTGTGCTCGGCAGCAACCGACGCTGCTGTTCTCCGCGCCGCCCTGACTCGCTCCTGCCAGACCCACCTCCAGTCCTGAGGGGACCGAGTAGCCGGCCCTATGCCGTTCAACTCAGCCGCCAGCTGAGTCCATAATCGCCGCCTTGTTTCGGCGGTTATGCTGTCGTCGGCCGCATGGGCCAGTGCAGGATGGTAATTAATAAAATTTAACATAGCTTCCATTTGGAGAGCACTGCAGCGCGGCGCGTATGCTCCGCGCTGCTCGCTGTCCGACATGCTGCCAACGCTTTCAGATTCCATTTTCGTTCTGACGCTTCGCACAGATAACAGCGGGTGCAGCAGCCGTACTGTGCCTTTTGAGCATGACTATGCATATGGTTCTCGACTATGAGATAAAGTCGTTTGTGTATACGAGCACATTTTACGAAAGCAACACGGCCGCCAATCACCCTATTCCTACCCAGTCATCTTCATAGTAGATTTTCACGGCACGCATGACATGGCTTTGTAATGAAAGGAAGCTTCTGTGTCGCCAGTTATCTCCGAAGTCTTTTGCTAGGTCATGGTTCTGTAATCTTCGGTTCTATCTACGGATACTCCGACGGCAGTTTGTTGTGGCCCGAGAAAAGTTTCAGCGAGCAATTTATATTCTACTTGCTGCACGCATTTCGTAAACTGAGTCTGTTGCTGCACGGCATATGGCAATGTTCTGCTGGCGCAGAGAAAATGCTATTGAAGACTGCTTGAAATAGTTGTTGCAGAACAAGCGACTTGTGCGCTGGGTAACGAAAAGTTTATTTTGCATGCGCCAGATTATATGAAATTGCTATGTCTAGGGCACAAAACAACTTAATGAATTTTTGCTTGTTAGCGCGCTTCCCATCCTCTGGTTTGGTTTAATATATAGAGTTTTGTTTGCTGTAAACGTCCCAAAGCAATCAAGGCTATCAGAGAAGCCGTGGTGGAGGTCTTCGGAACTTTCGACCACATGGGGTTCTCATCTCAGAACACGCGGGCCTTCCTTTTCGCTCCCATCGAGAAGCGGCTGGGGTTCGACCCCGCATCCTTGCACACAGTATATTTCAGTCTTTTGTTCCATCTTGATACTGCTACAAACAGTGGCTGCATGGCCGCGCGCTTCTAGTTACTGTACAGTCAAAGCCAATTATGCCCATAAAAAATACTACAGTCGGCAGTGATCGAGACGCCTCTGCACCGATTCATCTGGGCGTTTGATCGCATCACGTAAGTACGCAATCGATACCTTTGACGATAATTTAAATCGACGAGACGCGAGATTGCTTCGCGCTAAGAACTGAGGGCTTCCCAACCTGCCGCCCTTCATCGCAATGCTCGGTCAGGTTTCCATAAAAGTTTTGCTCGACTCGAGTCCTAGTTCAAAAGTGAGGTTACTACGAGGAACATGCGAGCGCTCGCTCCGTAAATGCATACGACCATTACACATGTTTTTCGATACCGGCTGTGAACGAGAAACGGACTGCACGACACCTTAGACTATGCTTGCTTAAAAAAACTGGCCGCTAGCGCTTCGTAACCAGAAGCGACTGAGCGCCGAAGCGACCGAGCCTAATTAAATACCACCGCCCAACGCATGTGCGGCTACACCTAGCTGCAGTGCCGGCTGTGCATCTGTGCGACGCGTACGCGGCGTCTCGACGCATGCACCGCTACCGCAGCTTTTCAGCTGGATCGGTTTCGTATCGTCGTAGGTTCCCCTGGGTTCGTATTTGGCGCCGAAAAGCAGACGACGGCTCTACCTTTTCTTGTTTTTTTTACTACGCTTTCAAATTTTGTCATCATTTTTTGTGTACACGCGTTTTAGCGCCGCCCCAATTTTCACGTCACGAGTACGTCAAAACATGGCCGAAAACGCGAATGTCGAGGATCGGGCCCCCGCATACTGCTGAAAAGTTTTAAAGAAGGCAGCGCTTAGACCATCCGGCCCAGGTGCTTTCCCAATTGTCAGGTCATCTATTGCAGATACTATCTCCTGCAACGTTATCGGTGTTTCCAGGCGCGCTTTACTTTCGTCATCCAGTGCAGGCATCAGTCTTAGAAAATCTGTTTCAAAGCCGCCTACAGTCTGAAGCTTAGCGCTACGTAGTTCTTCGAAGCGCTCTGCTACCGAACGCTGAATATCTTTAGCATCTTCAGTGATATGGCCGGCATACCTTATACTCCTTATTTCTTTCTGGCAGGCGTATCTTTTCTCGTCTGCTAGCGCTCGTTTTGTCGGCACTTCTCCTGCCCAAAGTTTTTCAGCCCTTGCACGTATGATAGCCGCTGTGTATCTTTCGCTGTCGATTGTTTCCAACTCACTTTTTATCTCTCGTATTTTACTGGCGAAATGCCCTGGCACAGAACTTTCCATGCTAAAAAAAAAAGCTGGAGTTGTTCATTCAGTTCTTTTTCTTTTTCTTTATGCCGCACCTTACTGCTCTTTTCTATGGATTTCAATTTGACCCACTCTTTGAAGCTGTCCCATTCCTCTGCAAAACTTACTGGTCGCATAGCAAGACGATTTTCAAACTCGGTCTTAACTTCCGTAAGGAACTCTTCATCGGCAAGAAGTTTGGCATTCAGTTTCCATAGGTGCCAGTTAAAGCGCGATTTCTTTCCTTTGCGACCAAACACTGCACTCACGAGACAATGATCGCTGAAAGACACAGGTTTGACCTCATATGCAGTACATAGGGAAACAAGATCTACCGAGGCATACACCCTGTCCAATCTAGCATGGCTATCTCGCTGAAAGTGCGTGAACTCTGGCTGGTTTCCAGTGGAGAACACACTACCAACATCCTCAAGGCCATACTCATGCACAAGTGCATTAAACAGCTCGGAGCTTCTGTCTCTTCGATGTTTACACTTCGCCGCTCGGTCCACAGCTGCGCACACACATTTGTAGTCACCAAATACAAGCAAGATTTTGTCGACCTTGAACCACACCTCAATAGACTCAAAAAACAATTCACGCTCACATCCTGAATTGGGAGCATACACACACACAACACGCATAAATTAGAGTAGGTAAAATCGGTAACCAAAAGCCGACCGCTTGGACAGGCAAAAACGGACTCTACGCTTACTCCCAGCGTGTTACGTATAAATAAAAGGCATCCACCCGATACACCAACAGAATGGCATACACACACATGAAAGTTTGCTTGAAAAGAAGCCACCATACGTTCAGTGCTTTCTTGGCTCTCAATCTTTGACTCTTGCACAGCTGCTATATCTATATCATTATCCAAAAGGAGACGACTGAGCTGGCATTGTCGCTTTCTCGCTCCCAGTCCTCTGGCATTCAAAGTAGCTACATGTAACGGCGAATTAAGCTTGAGAGTCATGTATTAGAGAGAGACGCCCATACCCGCATGGTGCCTACCTTCACGGTTGCGTGGCCTCCGCTTCTGACGAACAACGGCGTATGCATGCATGTAATGTCCTCCCAGCAGAACGTCGGGCTGCATTCAAACGAAGTCCAAGCACCGTTTTTCATTTTTTTTTTCACACAAGCCCCGCTTGGTTGCAGAATGTTCCTGACGCTGGTCGGTAGGCAGCCGACCCACAAATTGTTCAGGACACCACAAAACCTACGGAGGCGGTTTCCCCGCCTGCCGCATGTCGGCAGAGAAGTTCGGCTTCGGTCTCAAAGTCGATCTTCGGATGGCCGCAGTTTTCGGCGGCGGCTCACCACAAACGCCGCCTGGCAGCTGAGTCTCCTCGAAGCTTTCCTCGTGTGGACGTTTTGAGGCAATGAGGGCCGCTGCCTCCGGCCCAATTTCCATGGCATCAGTGCAAGGAGGCTCAGTACTCAGATGCTCCTCAGCGTCAGAAAACTTGATTACGTCTTCTGACGCTTCCTTTGAAGCGCTTTCGTGGTCCTGCTGATCCTGCGATGGAACGTGCGAGACGTGCCAAGTTTCATTCTTTTCACTTGAGACCGTCACCTTATGCTTAGTTAAAAGCGTCATGGAAGGCGCGTCCTGTTTCGTTCACTGTCCTCTAATGTCGGCCGCCTCCTCCGCATCCACCTCATCCATTAACAACTCGGACGTGTCCTCGCTGGTCCCAGGTCCGGCAATGCTTGCGTAGGTACGTGCACACTGGCTGTCTTCATGACCGAACCGTCGACAGGTTCCGCAGCGAGGAACCCGGCACTCCTTGCGGATGTAACCCGTGCTCCGACAGCGTAGGCACAAGGGAGGTCTGCCTGGCACAACAACGAGCGCCAGCTTACCGCTAACGTTCAACTGATGTGGCAGGTCATCCAGCTTCACGCCAGCTTTCAACTTGAGCGTGACAAGTCTAGTAGTTGAGCCTTTTTCTACCATACCCTTCACACGCCTGCGCTCCCTTGTAACTTCTAACACCTTTCCATACGGCGTAAAGGCAGCACGAACATCCTCGTCTGGCACGTTGAGTAGCAGCCAGTGAAGTTTCAGCCGCACGTCCTGGTTCGCCGAGTCAATTACCAAGCAGACGTGGCTCATCCGATACGCCCCCATCGCAACAACATCGGGGATCAGCGAATGCTGTGCCAACGCGTCGCGGAAATCTTCCACCCGGTAAGGGCGGGCCCTGATATCGGCGTGCAAAAAAACCGTATTCAAAACAAACCGACCTGTTGGCAGTGCAGGCAAAACAACTTGATAAGCCTGTTCAGCAGTCCTGTTACCGCGGCCTGACATAGCCGCTAAAGCCGCTCCTGAGGAGCCCTGCATCCTGCGTCCGTTCACTGGCGTGGCCGGAAGCAGAATCACACCATGAGACCGCCATCTTTCTGACGACGGGAATCGAACCCGGGCCTCCTGGGTAAGAGCCAGGTATCCTAGCCACTAGACCACGCCGACTTTATTTCTTCTTTATTGCCGTGAAACACAAAACAAAATACACATGATAAAACACGTCAACTACACTTGAGCTAACGCGTACGCGGCTAAAATCTTTTCAGGTTCACCAACTCATCAAATAGACATTGCCATTGTGGTGAATCCTGCTGAATCCTGAAAGTTTCGCGTATATACACCGCACTTTCAATGTAGTTTTCACGCGCAGATCGTGTATTTATATCTGCGTGACGCACCTGCATTCGTGTTTTCCACAAACTATGGAGGCCAAGAAGCATAATTAAATCATAAGGTGCATCATCGTTCTGCACTGGTAGGAATCTGATACCGTACGGTGTTAGGGGAAGTTCCTTTTTAATTGTCCTTTGGAGGACGTGTCATAGAAAGACAGCATCCCAACACTGTAAGAAGACGTGTTCAATTGTCTCCGGTTTTTTGCACAACAGGCAATTTGTTGTCCATGGGACGAAGATACCTTTTTCATTCAGCCAGGTTTTAACAGGGAGCGTCTTAGAGTGAAGTTTGAAAAGGAACGTTTTAGCAGATGGCCTCAGGGGCATCTTCTTGACTCTTTTCAAAACGTCCTGCCCTGGGCCTCCACAGTGTAATGCCCGGTAAAAAGGCACCGGGAGCATCACGTCAATGAGATCTTTATACAGTTTTTTTCTGGGAACATTGAAAAGGTAATCAAAAGAAAACCGCACTTCCAGCAACTTGCACGAGAAAACAACCTCGCTCAGGTAGCCAGTCACAGTACCAGGCATGCTTTCACATGACACAATCCATTCAGGGAGCAGCCTCTGCAATCGCACTTGCATCGCAGTTCTTAGAAAGGTATCTTTTTGATCACGCAGGAATATTGTCGCATAGCGAGCTATGCCTATGTCGCGCGCCGTTTTCCGGACCCGTACACAGCCGGGGAGCGGTCCTTTTTTCTTGCCTGCACGGCGTGGCTGTGCTTTCCCCTTCTTCTTGGGGGGTATTCGCGATGTACGCCGTTCGGAAAATGGTTAACGGCTGTGAAGGAGGCGAGCTGTTGAAAGCTCTCGTCCTAACCGGTTAACGCCTGAGGGCTTGGGGGCGACGGCTGAGAGCACGGAGGGAGCTTTGTGTTTTGTGCCGTCTGCGTCCTTGCGGCCCATGTGTTTTTGGTTTACCTTTTGTGTGTTTGGGTGCCAGGCGGAGATGCGCCGCGTCTTCTAGAAATTCACGCGGTGCTCGCCAGGAAACAAACTCGCGGGTACCGGCGTCCTATTGGTTTCTCAGCTGTAAAGAAAGTCGTCTCATTGGCTCCGATAAGCGCATTTCCGCCTGGTAAAGAACACTGCCTGGAGAGTCCTGAAGAACGTAGACAGAGGGGTTTTGGCGGCAAGTAAGGGAGGACGGCGACCATCCAAGCTGCTGCTCGGGACCCCTGCTCGGAAGATGTCGCGTATGCCTAACTGAGGTGTTGTTAATTTGAGTTTGTTGTTTATTTGGTACTACTGGATTCGCTTAAATTATTGTTTGAGTTCATCTTTATTAAATTCACTTAACTTGTGTCATCAATCGAAATCGCCTGGTCCCTTTCTTCAATGCGGCGGAGCCGTCGTGCCGTCACGAAAGTCCAACTGGCGAACACTTCGTTACAATATAAATCGCGAAACCACTTGACGCAAGAACAAATGGGCAAGGCCAAGCCTGCCCTTTTTAACAGAAATAAACAAATTCGTCCGGGCGGTTTTTTCCCATGTGGATGCCCAAATAAAAACAGCAAAAACGCGGTGCATTTTCTGGATTGAGGTTCGTGAGACACACAACACATTCATGAGGTACCACAGCCTCGAAATAAGAAATACATTGCAAATAGAAGCGCGCGAAAACATTGAGAGTTGCCTTCCTTGCCACGCATCCGCTTTTTCTTTCGCTCTGGATATTTCTTCCATCCAGTGCACGTTGGGATCTCGATAACAATCTAAAGGCACGCCTAGATATCGCGTTGGGAGAGCAGACCATCGCAGCTTACAGAAGAAATCGGGTGTCACGTCCCAATCACCGTGCCAAACCCAGAGCTTTTCTCCAAATTGATCTTACATCCGGTTTGATCACAAAATGTTTGGACGACACTCGTGACTTCACATATGCTCTTTCTGGTTGCACAAAACACTGCTATGTCATCAGCATAAGCTAGCATTTTTACGTGTGCTGATTGCAGCTTGAACCCTAGAATGCGATCGCTATCAATGATAGCCAAGCCAAGTGGCTCTAAATACAGTGCAAAAAGCAGGGGTGAGAGCGGGCAGCCCTGCCTTACCGATGAACGTACTGCGATGCTGTCAGTCAGTTCACCATTCACTATAATACGGGTCGTGCAGTTCGCGTAAGCCATTTTAACACCCTCCACTATGACTTTTCCAAGGTTAGAATGCTCCAAAATGGAAAAAAAAATTTCGTGAGAAACACGGTCAAAGGCTTTAGCCAAATCTAACTGCATCATGGCTATCTGACCACCGAGTGCATCAACACATTCTAGTACGGTTCTTGCGACATGTCTATTCGTGGCAGTGGATCGACCCTTGATGCCGCACGTTTGATGAGACCCAACCAATTTCTTTATTACGCTTTGCAGTCGTTTTGCTAAAACCTTCATGTACACCTTGTAGTCAACATTGGTGAGGCTAATCGGTCGATATGACCCCACCAACAGTCGTTTCCCGGATCATCTGTCTTGGGTATTAGAACAATGTGCGATGTAGAGAAAGACAGTGGGGCAGTACTACGTTCATAAGCTTCAGTGATTACACAGAGCATAAACTGAGCCGCATACTGCTGAAACGTTTTAAAGAAGGCAGCGCTTAGACCATCCGGCCCAGGTGCTTTCCCAGTTGTCAGGTCATCTATTGCAGATACTATCTCCTGCAACGTTATCGGTGTTTCCAGGCGCGCTTTACTTTCGTCATCCATTGCAGGCATCAGTCTTAGAAAATCTGTTTCAAAGCCGCCTACAGTCTGAAGCTTAGCGCTAAGCAGATCTTCGAAGTGCTCTGCTACCGCACCCTGAATATCTTTAGCATCTTCAGTGATATGGCCGGCATACCTTATACTCCTTATTTCTTTCTGGCAGGCGTATCTTTTCTCGTCTGCTAGCGCTCGTTTTGTCGGCACTTCTGTCGTGACGCTGGGGCTACGTCGACCCGGCCTTCACTTGGTAGCGTGCAGAGACTCGGGGTTGAAGTAGGATTGAATCTTCGAAGTTGGTGAAATATGTACAAGCAGGTTTAATGGCACTTTGAGAACTTATTTACAAGATTATTTACACGAAAAAGAAGGGTACATCAGCAAAATGGCAAGCGTTAAGAGTTCATAGCGAGAAGCGACTGGATGAGCCGTTTACCCAGGGCCCAGAGCGACATTTCGTGCTCTGCAGCGTCCTTAAAAACCCCCTATGTCCAGCCCCTCTCTGAAGATGCTGACCAACCAAATCCAGGGCACGCCCCTCAGGTATCGGCATCCAATCGAACACATCACTGCACTGATGGTCTGAAGCACTGACTGGTCCGGCATTCATTCGTTGGGCGTGATCACTTGTTGGCGGGAAAAGCTTGGGAACGGCGAGGAGAGGAGGTACATTTCTATTCTTCAGCAAAGAAACCACAGGCTGGTTCTGTCAAGGGGTTTTACTTCTCAGAAACCCGAGTGCACGTGGCGCCGCATAGGGCTCCCAACATGGTCCCTTTTCGACAATTGCAAATCTTTCCTGCATTCCCGGGAAATCACTTAATGGCCGTATGAGTCATGCTCCTTTCTTGTCCTGCACGTCAGCGGACATGTCACTCTGTCGTCTCCTTTGGATAGGAGGCATTCATCACTGGAGGATAGCACTTCTCGACTGGAAGGGTGAACAAAAGAAAGAAAGCACTTCCTGCTATTTCCCGCAGGGGACGTTTCTTTGTGTTTTTCCAGACGTTCTCTTGGCAGGGTCAATTTGGCATTTGCAGAGTGTCCACAAAGCAAAACAGGCTTACAAAACAGGATTCCTGGAAACAGGCTCACTTAGAGCCATTGGACCATCACCACATATTCACAGCACTTATCCATGCCCACAGGCGAACAATAGAGCGCGCAAATGCGGATGCTTGGTCGTAACAGCCTCCTCCCCCGCCAGAAGAGTCTCGGAGGGCAGCAGTCCCAGCTGCTGCATGAAGAGACGACTTAATGGCCTGCACGTGAACGCTTGAAGCTCGCTGTTGCTTGTCGCGTTGTCTCGATTGTTGTAGGCCAAATTGCTCGAGCTGTCTGAAACTCAACCACATGTCGAAGCAAGCACTCGGCTCCCGTCTGAAGAGACCAGGTTAAAAGAAAACTGCCATTGTTGTTCGAGAAAAGCCCACTCTCAAGACGTTCGGGACCCACGTATGCCTAGAAAACCAAACGTGCTGCTTTACATAGTCACACATATACAAGCGCACGGAAAAAAAAAAAAACCTGATTATCAATTTGGATACATGGTGAGGAACATCTCGGACCGCTTAGAAAGAGCGGCTAAGCGCGTCCGCATTCCCATTTAACTTCCCCTTTTTGTATCTTATTTCAAAATTGTACTGCTGTAAAATCAAGCTCCACCTAAGAAGGCGACTGTTCTTCGATGTCGCAGTTTGCAGCCAAGCCAGGGGACAATGGTCCGTCTCTACGGTGAATTTGGCCCCTCCAAGATAGCACTGCAATTTTTGAATGGCCCATACAATGCAAGCGCACTCTTTCTCTGACGCGCAATAAGCCCTCTCTCTAGAACTCAGTTTTCTGCTCAAGTAGAGCACGGGGTGCTCATTACCGTCGTCATCTCTCTGGCAGAGAACAGCACCTAGCCCTCGATCACTGGCATCACACTGGACCGTGAATTCTCGGTCATAGTCTGGAGCTCGCAATACCGGACGGCTAATCAGCACAGCCTTCAGGTTTACGAAGGAGGCTTCCTTTTGTTCGTCCCAGACTACATTTGTCGGTTCTGTCCTGCGGAGAGCGTCGGTCAGAGGGCTAGCCAAAGCTGAATAGTTAGGGATGTAGTGATTGTAGTATCCCGTCAGACCCAGGAATGCTCGAATTTCCGTCTTCGTGCTCGGCCGCGGGTAGTCTGCTACCGCAGAAATCTTAATCTCGCTGGGTTTCCTGAAACCCTGACCTACATTGTGACCCAAGTAGTCCACGGTCGCCCTTGCCAGGCAACATTTCTCGGCCTTTACGGTTAGTCCAGCTTGACGCAAAAGGCTCAGTACAGCTCTTAGATGTACCATATGGTCCGCCCATGAGTCGGAAAAAACCGCAATGTCGTCTAAATAAGGCACCGCGAATGTTTCACACCCCTTTAAAATCCTATCCATGAGTCGGGAAAAACAAAATGGAGCATTTTTGAGCCCGAAACTCATCATTGTTGGCTGTTAGCTGCCCGTCGGAGTGACGAAAGCCGCGTATCTGCTGGCGCGTTCAGTGAGCGGTACTTGCCAGTATCCTCGAGTAAGGTCCAGCGTAGTCACATATGCCGCTCTACTGACCTGTTCTACTCTCTCCTCAATATTCGGAATAGGATACACTTGATCCCTGGTGAGAGAATTTAGCTTTCGGTAGTCTACCACAGGCCTAGGGTCTTTACCTGGAGCTTCTACTAAGATCATAGGCGAAGCATAATCGCTTTCCGAGGGTTTTATTACTCCCAATTCCAGCATGCGAGTTACTTCCCTATCCAGAATTTCTCTTTGCCTTGGAGAAAATCGGTAGCACCTTGATCGCACTGGCACGTCTGAAGTCAGCTCAATATCGTGCTCAGTCAAATCAGTTCTGCCTGGCCTGTCCACGAAGCAGGCCTCAAACTCTGTTATTATCTCGCCCAGATCGGACAGCTGGGATTTCTTTAGTTCTCCTCTCTGCTCCGTCTTTTTGAGAAGCTCCTGAGCGTTGCTTCCTTTTCCGCTGAGGCAAATCAAGTTGTCCCCCATCTCCTCGGGAAGGTTTAACGTTAGATTTACCACGGCTTCCCTCTGCACATAAGGCTTCATAAGATTGCAATGATAAATGCGCACTTCTTTACGCCTACCGGGAATTTTCACTGCGTAGTTAGTGTTAGAAAGCTTTGCAACGACTTCAGCCGGTCCTTCCCACTGTACTTCGAGCTTATTCTGCCTTGAACTTCTCAGCAACATCACCTGGTCCCCGGTACAAAACGTCCTTTGACGTGTTAATGCTTGCACAACACTGTCTCCGAAAAGGATGCCCCTCTTTCGCAGTAGCATGTCCGATTTGTTGGAAAACAAATACGGATAGCACTTAGGCAGTTTTTCTGAAACGGCAGCCTCGGTTGTTAACTCGCCGAAAGGGCCCTCGATGACCACGTTCGCGATTGGCAAGCACACACTCTGTTCCTCCACTACCTGGCGGATCCACGCACACTGTCCTGTATAGTCGGAAGGCGACACATACGCCGGATGGACAACATCCATCGTTGCGGCCGAATCGCGCAGTACCTTGCAAGGCTTCCTGTTGACTACTAGGTCATGCAGGTAGGGTTCTAAAAGCTGCATATTTTCATCGCAGTCACTGACATACGAGAAAGCAATCTTTTCTTTCCGGCAGTTGACGGCAATGTGACCCTGCTCATTACACCTAAAGCATGTGAGCGTCTTCCTAGCCTCAAGCTTATTCTTTGTGTTCTGCGCGTTGGTCACTTCCCCACCTTTCTCACTACCGTCCTTTCTAGGGCGTTTGCCTGAAGAAGCCTTCCTTTCTTCGTTTGCAAATCTAGCAAAGTGCCTTTTCTGACGGTTATTCACACTCGACTTGGGATTGCGGGGCCTATCCACTGCTGGGTTGCTGAATTGTCGGCGCGAAGCATACTCCTCAATAAGTTCGGCCGCTTCAGTTGCCGACTTAATGTCGCCTCGGTCCTGTAACCAATTTCTTTCTTTTTCTGGGAGGCAGCTATAAAACTGCTCCAAAAGAATTCGTTCGACTACAGAGTCCCTATCACTGTAGGAATCAGTGCTCTTTAGCCACTCGCCCAAATTAACTCTTAAATTGTACAGGAATTCAGGGTAACTCTCGTCCCTGGACTTAGTAGCTTTCCGAAAACGTTGTCTGAACGCCTCGGCGCTAAGCCTATACTTTTTCAGAAGGCAAGCTTTGACCTTCTCGTAGTTGTCCGCGTCCTCCTTGCTTAGCCGCGCGACAACCTCCGCTGCCTCGCAGGGCAGAACCGTCAATAATCTCTGAGACCAAGTGTCTCGCTGGAAGGACAGTTTTTCGCAGGTTCGCTCAAAGTTAGCCAGATACAGACCGATATCCCCTGATATCACATATGGCTGCATGTACTTTGACATCTTGAAATCTGCCTCCTTGTTGAGAAGAGGTACCGCTAGCTGGGGACAATTGCCCGACCTCTTGCTCAACTCTAGTTCTAATTTCCGGAGCTCAATTTCTAGCTCCAGCTTTTTTGCTTCTCTTTCAATTTCACGCTTCTTTTCCTCTTTTTCCCGCTCTTTCTGCTGTCTGAGCTGTTCCTTTTTTTGTTCGATGAGGTTCCATGCTTCACTGAGCTCCTCATCATCGGCTCCCAAATCTGTGATTGCCTTTATAATCAAAGGTTTTCGTGCCAAACCACTTGTATCAATTCCCAATTCCTCACACAATAGCAACAGGTCCGGTTTCTGCAGCTTTTGTAGGTCCATGATCGCTCCGAGTGTCGGCTACTTCCAAAACAACAGTGCAAACTACCAAACCTAAAGGCGTTTCAACACTTTTTACCAGTTCTAAAATCTAACCCTGTTCTAGAACCTGGTCCACATCAGAAGAAAAGCCAAGCACTCACCCACACATGCGATCGATGTTCCGAGCTGCCCTCTTGTTGGCCGATTGTTGCTCCTGCTTGTTGCTTGAGATGCCACCTCCGATCACAAGATGTTGTGGCTTGTAGATTCTGATCCACCTCGAATCACCAGATGTAGCTTGTAGATCCAGATCCCACCTCCAGTCATCAGATGTTGTGGCTTGTAGATTCAGATCCCACCGCTGGTCACCAGTTGTCGTGACGCTGGGGCTACGTCGACCCGGCCTTCACTTGGTAGCGTGCAGAGACTCGGGGTTGAAGTAGGATTGAATCTTCGAAGTTGGTGAAATATGTACAAGCAGGTTTAATGGCACTTTGAGAACTTATTTACAAGATTATTTACACGAAAAAGAAGGGTACATCAGCAAAATGGCAAGCGTTAAGAGTTCATAGCGAGAAGCGACTGGATGAGCCGTTTACCGAGGGCCCAGAGCGACATTTCGTGCTCTGCAGCGTCCTTAAAAACCCCCTATGTCCAGCCCCTCTCTGAAGATGCTGCCCAACCAAATCCAGGGCACGCCCCTCAGGTATCGGCATCCAATCGAACACATCACTGCACTGATGGTCTGAAGCACTGACTGGTCCGGCATTCATTCGTTGGGCGTGATCACTTGTTGGCGGGAAAAGCTTGGGAACGGCGAGGAGAGGAGGTACATTTCTATTCTTCAGCAAAGAAACCACAGGCTGGTTCTGTCAAGGGGTTTTACTTCTCAGAAACCCGAGTGCACGTGGCGCCGCATAGGGCTCCCAACATGGTCCCTTTTCGACAATTGCAAATCTTTCCTGCATTCCCGGGAAATCACTTAATGGCCGTATGAGTCATGCTCCTTTCTTGTCCTGCACGTCAGCGGACATGTCACTCTGTCGTCTCCTTTGGATAGGAGGCATTCATCACTGGAGGATAGCACTTCTCGACTGGAAGGGTGAACAAAAGAAAGAAAGCACTTCCTGCTATTTCCCGCAGGGGACGTTTCTTTGTGTTTTTCCAGACGTTCTCTTGGCAGGGTCAATTTGGCATTTGCAGAGTGTCCACAAAGCAAAACAGGCTTACAAAACAGGATTCCTGGAAACAGGCTCACTTAGAGCCATTGGACCATCACCACATATTCACAAAACTTATCCATGCCCACAGGCGAACAATAGAGCGCGCAATTGCGGATGCTTGGTCGTAACACTTCTCCTGCCCAAAGTTTTTCAGCCCTTGCACGTATGATAGCCGCTGTGTATCTTTCGCTGTTGATTGTTCCCAACTCACTTTTTATCTCTCGTATTTTACTGGCGAAATGCCCTGGCACAGAACTTTCCATGCTAAAAAAAAAAAAAAAAAGCTGGAGTTGTTCATTCAGTTCTTTTTCTTTTTCTTTATGCCGCACCTTACTGCTCTCTTCTATGGATTTCAATTTGACCCACTCTTTGAAGCTGTCCCATTCCTCTGCAAAACTTACTGGTCGCATAGCAAGACAATTTTCAAACTCGGTCTTAACTTCCCTAAGGAACTCTTGATCGGCAAGAAGTTTGGCATTCAGTTTCCATAGGTGCCAGTTAAAGCGCGATTTCTTTCCTTTGCGACCAAACACTGCACTCACGAGACAATGATCGCTGAAAGACACAGGTTTGACCTCATATGCAGTACATAGGGAAACAAGATCTACCGAGGCATACACCCTGTCCAATCTAGCATGGCTATCTCGCTGAAAGTGCGTGAACTCTGGCTGGTTTCCAGTGGAGAACACACTACCAACATCCTCAAGGCCATACTCATGCACAAGTGCATTAAACAGCTCGGAGCTTCTGTCTCTTCGAGGTTTACACTTCGCCGCTCGGTCCACAGCTGCGCACACACAATTGTAGTCGCCAAGTACAAGCAAGATTTTGTCGACCTTGAACCACACCTCAATAGACTCAAAAAACAATTCACGCTCACATCCTGAATTGGGAGCATACACACACACAACACGCCAGCATAAATTAGAGTAGGTAACATCGGTAACCAAAAGCCGACCGCTTGGACAGGCAAAAACGGACTCTACGCTTACTCCCAGCGTGTTACGTATAAATAAAAGGCATCCACCCGATACACCAACAGAATGGCATACACACATATGAAAGTTTGCTTGAAAAGAAGCCACCATACGTTCAGTGCTTTCTTGGCTCTCAATCTTTGACTCTTGCACAGCTGCTATATCTATATCATTATCCAAAAGGAGACGACTGAGCTGGCATTGTCGCTTGCTCGCTCCCAGTCCTCTGACATTCAAAGTAGCTACATGTAACGGCGAATTAAGCTTGAGAGTCATGTATTAGAGAGAGACGCCCGTACCCGCATGGTGCCTACCTTCATGGTTGCGTGGCCTCCGCTTCTGACGAACAGCGGCGTATGCATGCATGTAATGTCCACCCAGCAGAATGTCGGGATGCATTCAAACGAAGTCCAAGCACATTGTTTCATTTTTGCTCACACACGCACCACTTGGTTGCAGAAGGTTCCTGACGCTGGCCGGTAGGCAGCCTATCCACAAATCGTTCAGGACACCACAAAAACTACGGAGGCGGTTTCCCCGCCTGCCGCGTGTCGGCCGAGAAGTTCGGCTTCGGTCTTAACGTGGCTCTTCGGATGCCAGAAGTTTTCGGCGGCGGCTCACCACAAACACCGCCTGGCAGCTGAGTCTCCTCGACGCTTTCCTCATGCGGACGTTTCGCGGCAATTAAGGCTGCTGTCTCCGGCCCAACCTCCATGGCATCAGTACAGGAAGGCTCAGTACTGAGATGATCCTCAGCGTCGGAAAATTTGGTTACGTCTTCTGCCGTTTCCTTTGACGCGCTTTCATGGTCCTGGAATGGAACGTTCAAGACATGCCGAGTTTCATTCTTTTCATTTGAGACCGTCACCTTATTCTTTGTTAATACCGTCATGGAAGGCGCGTCCTGTTTCGTTGACTGACCTCTAATGTCAGCAGCCTCCTCCGCATCCGCCTCGTCCATAATTAACTCGGACGAGTCTTCGCTGTTCCCAGGTCCGGCAATGCTAGCGTAGGTTCGTGCACACTGGCTGTCTTCATGCCCGAACCGTCGACAGGTTCCGCAGCGAGGAACCCGGCACTCTTTGCGGATGTGACCCGTACCCCGGCAGCGTAGGCACAACGGGGGTCTGCCTGGCACAATGACGAGCGCGAGCTCACCGCTAACATTCAACTGATGCGGCAGGTCGTCGAGCTTCATGCCAGCTTTCAGCTTCAGCGTGACGAGTCTAGTTGTAGAGCCCTTTTCTAGCATACCTTTAACACGCCAACGCTCCCGGGAAACGTCTGACACCTTTCCGTACGGCGCAAATGCAGCACGAACATCTTCGTCTGGCACGTTGTGTAGTAGCCAATGAAGCTTGAGTCGCACGTCCTGGTTCGCCGGGTAAATCACCAAGCAGCGCCCGTTTTTCACAGACAGCCCACCTACACTGACAATCTTGTTGACGGCTTCAGTATCCTTGAGAGTGACGGCCCAGACGTGGCTCATCCGATACGCCCCCATAGCGATAACATCGGGGATTAGCGAGTGTTGTGCTAAAGCATCCCGGAAATCTTCCACCCGATACGGGCGGGCCCTGATATCGGCGTGCAAAAAAACGGTATTCAAAACAAACCGACCTGTTGGAAGCGCAAGCAAAACGACCTGGTAAGTGTTGTCCTGTTCAGCAGTCCTGTTACCGCGACCTGACATGATCGCTGAAGCCGCTCCTGAGGAGCCCTGCATCCTGCGTCCGTTCACTGCCGTGGCCGGAAGCAGAATATCCTAGCCACTAGACTACGCCGGAACGTGGCAGACGATTGCAAGCGAGAGCACAAGAGAATGCAGATGCGTAACATAGCCAGAATAAGATTGGGATGGGGCGCATTTGGCAAGCACTCGCAGATTATGTCTAGCAGTTTACCGGTATCGCTAAAGAGGAAAGTATACAACAGTTGCATCTTGCCTGTACTCACCTACGGGGCTGAAACGTGGAGGCTAACCAAGAGAGGTCTACTTAAGTTGAGGACAACCCAGAGGGCTATGGAACGAAAAATGGTAGGGGTAACATTAGGAGATAGAAAGCATGCAGAGTGGGTCAGAGAAATAACTCAGGTTACCGACATTCTAGTAGAAATTAAGAAGAAGAAATGGACATGGGCAGAGCATGTAGTGCGAAGAGAGGATAACCGATGGTCGCTTAGGGTAACAAACTGGATTCCAAGGGAAAGAAAGCGTAGCAGGGGGCGGCAGAAAGTTAGGTGGGCGGATGAGATTAAGAAGTTCGCAGGGGTCAAGTGGATGCAGCTAGCACAGAACCGGGTTAAGTGGAGAAATATGGGAGAGGCCTTCGCCCTGCAGTGGGTATGGTCAGGCTGATGATGATGAACGTAGCCAGAAAAAAAAAAGAGGAGCAGGTCTCACCGAGATTTGAACTCGGATCGCTGGATTCAGAGTACAGAGTGCTAACCATTACACCATGAGACCGCCATCTTTCCGACGCCGGGAATCGAACCCGGGCCTCCTGGGTGAGAGACAGGTATCCTAGCCACTAGACCACGCCGGATTTTTTTTTTCTTTATTACCGACTTGGTAACTACAAAGAACGATGAAAAGTCGCATGGAATTAAAAACACAAGTCACTTTCTTACAGGTTTCTTGTGATAGAATGGATTAAGTGACATGAGCTTGTCCAAGACTGGCAGCCATTCCGGGGGTTCAGATTGCCCTCCGAAAACATCACGCGTGTACATTACACTTTCAACAAAGTACTGATGGGCTGGGTGTACGACAACATGCTCATGGCGAACATCCATCCGCGTTCTCCATATGCTTTGCATACACAAGACCATTATAAATCACTGGGCACTTCTCCTGGTTGGGCGCATGGAAGGTAGCGTATTGCAAACGGCGTTATTGGTAAGTCCTTTTCAATAGTACGCTGTAGCACGTCCCACAAAAAAACCGCATCGTGACACTCAAGGAAAATATGCTCCATGGATTCCAGCTTTTTGCAAATTAAACAGTCAGCAGACCAAGGCACGAAAAGGCCTTTGCTTTCCAGCCATGGCTTCACCGGAAGAGTGCCGGTATGCAATTCAAAAAAGAAAGATTTAGCGGACGATCTGATGGGCATTTTTTTTCACTCTTTTCAACACGTCCCGCCCCGGACCCAAAGCATATACAGCGCGATAAAGAGGCACAGGTAAAAAGGTTTCCAATAAATCTTTGTACAGCCGTTTTCGCGTAACAGTACACATATACTCATTTGAAAATCTCGCCTTCACTATTTGGAAGGACGCGACAACTTCGCGAAGAAAAGCACTTAGAGCCATTGTCCTTGTAGACATAGTCGAAACTACATATTCCGGCAGTGAATCACGCAATCGCACTTGGATTACCGTTCTAAGAAAAACATAGCTTTGTTCGCGCAAAAAAAAGAACCTGGTTACAATCTGCTTTAAGCATAATTGTGACAATCCCAGTCCACCATTATGCATCGTATGAAACAAATTACATCGACTGGTACGCTCCCATGTGGAAGCCCACACAAACGTGGCAAATACCCTATGCAGTTTTTGAACAGAGATTCTTGACATAGATAACACTTGCAGCATGTAAAAAATTTTTGCAACTAGGAACATATTGCAAACGGTAGCTCTTGCGAACATAGAAAAGTTATGTCCTCCCCATTTGTTTGTTTGGGTTTTCACTTGCTCAACTTCACCGGCCCAACATTCCTTGCTTTCACGGTAATGCTTTAGTGGCAACCAAGGTAATTTCCTGGCATTATTGTCCATTGCATACTGGAGAACAGTTCAGGCGCGTATTGCCAGTTTCCGTGCCAAACTCCTAAACACTTTGCCCAACTAATTTCACTTCCACTTGCAGTGCAAAAAGCAGTAGCTTCTTTTACAACTTCTTGCACGCTCTCATGGTCAGTACAAAAAACCGCAATATCGTCCGCGTATGCCAAAACCCGAACTTCACTTTGAAAAAATCTATAACCGCGTATGTTTGGCCTTGTAAGCAATCTTAAACAGAAAGGCTCCAGATAAAGCGCGAACAAAAGGGGAGACAGAGGACAGCCCTGCCTTACTGACGACTGGACAGGTATACGATCGGTTAAATGCTTATTCACGACCAGTCTCGCTGAACAGCACTCGTAAATCATTTTCACGCCCTTTGTAATCACGGAACCAGCATTGACATACTCTAAAACAGAGAACAAAATTTCATGTACCACTTTGTCAAATGCTTTGTGGAGGTCTAATTGCATCATGGCTACGCGGTCATGCATCGCGTCACAACATTCGAGAACACTCCTTGCTGCGTGTATGTTAGTAAAAATGGTCCTTCCTTTTATACCGCATGTCTGATGTGGGCCTACAAGACAAGTAATTACACATTGGAGTCGTCGCCCTAATACTTTCATGTAAATTTTATAGTCAACATTCGTTAGACTTATAGGACGGTAAAACGCTACAGACTGAAGCTTAACTGGGTCATCTGTTTTCGGGATTAGTACAACGTGTGACATTCGAAAAGACGGAGGAGGTACGTTCTTTTCGTAGCATTCACTAATAACTCTTTCCAGTAAAACAGCCATTTCTGTTGGAAAGGCCTTGTATATGGCAGCACCAAAACCATCTGGTCCGGGTGACTTATTGGAATTTAATTCCCCGATAACGGCCTCAATTTCCTCGGAAGTAATACTTGCTTCAAGTGTCTGCGCAACTTCGTCTTCCACTCTTGACATCAGCGACAGAAAGTCTTTTCTGAAGCGTTCAATGTCCGGTGTTTTCAGGCTAAACAATTCCCTGTAAAATTCTACAAACGCCCGTTCAATCGTTTTCTTTTCCGAGGTAACTACGTTCTGATAGCAGATTTCGTTTATCTCTTTTGACACTGCGTACCGTTTTTCGTCACTAAGTGCCCTTTTCGTGGGCGTCTCTCCGAGCCACAGTTTTTCGCTGCGTGCCCTTATCACCGCACGGCGATACTTCTCTTCGTCTATCACCTCAAGTTTGGTTTTTATCTTTTTTATATCTTGGGCGAACAAGCCAGGCTTAACGCTCTCCATGCTAAGCATGTATTCAAGTGTGCTACGAAGATCTTTTTCTTGTTCTCTTTCTTTACGTCGGAGAGTGCATGCTCGGTCAATAGCAGCTATCTTTATATAGCACTTAAACTGCTCCCATGCTTGTATAAAATTAGAGTCATTTTGCAACATATGCGTAATATATTCTTTCACTTTGGTGGTAAACTCTTCATCCAGCAGCAGCTTTTCATTAAATTTCCATAGCTCCCAATTGAACTTTGTTGCCTTACTTTTCATGCCTAGAGTAATCATTACGAGGGAGTGGTCACTAAAGCTCATGGGAAGTGTTTGATATTCCGAGCACAAGGGCACACAATCAATAGGAACATATATTCGGTCCAACCTTGCATGACAGCTACCTTGAAAGTGCGTGAACATGGCTTGGCCTTCATGCGTCAGTATACAGCCAGCATCTTCAAGCTCTGCCTCATTAACAATGTCAATAAGTAACTCTGCACTCTTGTCACGAAGGACACGGTCTGTTGTTCTATCTTCCGGTCTACAGACACAGTTAAAGTCTCCAAGCAGGAGAACACGCCTCTCATGTATTAGGAAGGATTTCATATAGTGAAAAAACTCTTCGCGCTCAGACGTTCTAGTAGGCGCATAAACACAGATCACTCTCCAGTCCAATCCAGAAAAACTGAAATCACATATCAAAAGCCGACCACTCTCACACGAGAACACAGACTGTACGCACTCTATGCAATTTCGAATGAAAATGACACATCCCCCCGATCTTCCAACCGCATGACAAACGCAAACACTATACCTAGAACGATATATTTCAGCCATTTTATCTGTTTGTTGTTCGCTTTCCATTTTGCTCTCTTGAACTGCTAGCACATCAATTTCATTTTCCAGCAGAAGGCGGTTCAGCTGCTGTTGTCTCTCCGACGCGTTGACAGCCCTCTCACATTTAGCGTGGCTATGCGCAAGCTAGTGGATAAATTGGTCGCCATCTCAAGAAATTTTAAATCGCGAAACATTTCACTCACATCTCTTCTGCAGAAAGACAGCATTGCGGTTCAACTGTTGCATGGGTTGACCATTCTTCCGTTTTGGCGAGTCTGTCCATCGTTCCAAGCGCTGCTCCAGATCATGGACCGGGCTTGCGACGTCTCGACCGAAAGGGTACCCCCGCTATGGCAGAGGCACAGGTGACACAGTTCTGCGGTCTGGAGGCACATTTGGCCTTGGCTTGAAGGACGACCGGCGAAGGGGGGCCGCCTTCAGTGGAGGCTGTCCGTTTTCCGCTCCTCCTTGCGTTGATCCCTCGTTGACACTGTCTTCGTGCACACGCTTCACAGGCAAGGTAGAAGCAGCTGGCATCTCAGCTTCAGTGTCTCCCTGTTCCTCACTGTGTTGCGTAGACGAAGCTGGGCTTGCACCACTGGCATTGCCGTTTTCTTTCGTGGGTGTCTCGGTCCCAGCGACATTCGATAACGGAACTATCAAATCTGATTCACAGTGTTCTTTAGGGGCAGGGGTCTTCTCAGAGGACTGTTTGTTCTGTTCTGCCTCCTCAGTGATTCCACTGCTCGCTTCCTCGGCGTCCACTGCGTCCATCAAGTGCTCGCCTGCCACTTCACTCGGCACGGGGCCTGCAACGTTGGCATACGTGCGCACACACTGGAACTCGTCATGGCCGTAGCGACGACACAGCCCGCAGCGCGGCACACGACACTCACGCCGTATATGACCTTTCCCGTGGCACTGGAGGCAAAGCGGGGCTCTGCCTGGGACGTGGACGAGTGCGACGTCCTCGGCGACCCGAAGCTGATGCGGTAGGTCCTCAATGGTAACGCCCACTTTGATCTTCACCGTGACCGTTCGCGTCGTTGAAGCCTTGTCGACACACCCCTGCACTTTCCACTTTTCTCTTGATATTTCGGTCACTTTTCCAAAAGCCGCCAACGCCGCTCGCACATCATCGTCGTGCACGCCGTGAAGCAGCCAGAAAAGCTTCAACCTGATGCCTTGGTTACAGGGGTCAATGACCACGCAGCGGTGCTCCTTCACTTCAAAAGCTTCGGCTTGCAAAATCTTCGCTTTCCCCTCTTCACCTTTAAACGTTACCGCCCATACGTGATTCATTTGATATTCCCCGAGGGCAACCACTTCCGGCAAAAATGAAAGACGAGCGAGGGAGTCTCGAAAGTGCTCCACACGGTACGGCCTGGCTTTTATGTCGCCATGCAAAAAAAAACAGTATGTAAAACACTCGAACCTGTAGGCAGATGCGGCAGAACCAGTTCATAATCCTTGGCAGGCCTTTCCGTACTCCTGATACCACGGCCCAGCTGGGCCGCTGAATCCTCTCCTTGGGAGCACATGATACACACGTCGGTCACGCTCGGTGGCCGGAAGTAGAATCCACTAGACCACGCCGGAACGTGGCAGAGGATTGCAAGCGATAGCACAAGAGAATGCAGATGCGTAACATAGCCAGAAAAAAAAAAATAAAAGAGGCGCAGGTCTCACCGAGATTTGAAGTCGGATCGCTGGATTCAGAGTCCAGAGTGCTAACCATTACACCATGAGACCGCCATCTTTCCGACGCCGGGAATCGAACCCGGGCCTCCTGGGTGAGAGCCAGGTATCCTAGCCACTAGACCACGCCGTAACGTGGCAGAGGATTGCAAGCGAGAGCACAAGAGAATGCAGATGCGTAACATAGCCAGAAAAAAAAAAAGAGGCGCAGGTCTCACCGAGATTTGAACTCGGATCGCTGGATTCAGAGTCCAGAGTGCTAACCATTACACCATGAGACCGCCATCTTTCCGACGCCGGGAATCGAACCCGGGCCTCCTGGGTGAGAGCCAGGTATCCTAGCCACTAGACCACGCCGGAACGTGGCAGAGGATTGCAAGCGAGAGCACAAGAGAATGCAGATGCGTAACATAGCCAGAAAAAAAAAAAAAGAGGCGCAGGTCTCACCGAGATTTGAACTCGGAGCGCTGGATTCAGAGTCCAGAGTGCTAACCATTACACCATGAGACCGCCATCTTTCCGACGCCGGGAATCGAACCCGGGCCTCCTGGGTGAGAGCCAGGTATCCTAGCCACTAGACCACGCCGTTTTTTTTTTTTTTCTTTATTGCCTGACTTTGACACAAATACAACGCACTGGAAAACAAAACAACAGGAACAAAGGAATAATATATGTACACAAAGGTAGCTAGCGTTGCCTAACACCCACTGAGGGGCAGGCATTGTCACGTTTAAAATTCCTTGAGCACCGTCAAAGGTTCCAGCTTTGACAGCCACTCAGGAGCACATGGTTGCAATTTAAGCACGTCGAGCCATCGCTGCACACTTTCACGGAAATACATGCGGGCTGGCCGTGCATCTGGATCGCAGTGATAACCAGCCATTCGTGCGCGCCATATACTGTGGAGGCACATTAACATAACCTGGTCTAACGGCATATCATCGTGGTTATCCAATGGCAAGTACCTAATGCCGTGGGAATCAAGTGGCACCTGTTTTTTTAATGTCCTTTGCAGAACATCCCACAAATATACCCCCTCCCAGCAATGCAAAAACACGTGATCTATTGTCTCTGGCTGTTTGCAGATGAGACATTGGGCCCCCCACGGTAGGAACATACCCTTCTCCTCCATAAATGATTTTACACTCAAAGTACCGGTATGTAGCATAAAGAAAAACGTTTTAGCTCCCGGAGCAACTTGCATTTTCTTTACGCGTTTTAGTACATTACTTCCTGTGCCTCCATAGTATAAAGCTCGGTACAAGGGCACCGGGAACACCACTTCACAAACATCCTTGTATAATGTTCTCCTGTTAACATTACTTAAATACTCTTTCGAAAAACGTGCGCTTAAGAATTTCACACTCAAAACAATTTCCCTTAAGAATCCAAACAGAGAACCAGGCATACATTGAGTATAAACTACGAAATCAGGCAACGCTCGACCAAGTCTCTGTTGACACACTGTGCGCAGGAATGGATCGCTGGCATCCCTAAAAAACATAAACCGGTTGACAATCTGTCGCACAAACAAATGACCCAGACCAAGCCCCCCATGCTTCACCTGCCGGAACAAATTTGTCCGACTGCACCTCTCCCAACTCGAGGCCCAAACAAACACCGCAAAAACTCGATGCAATTTTTGCACATTTACACGGGAGCAATGCAACACTTGCATAACATACCATAACTTACTAATTAAAAACAGGTTGCAAACTGCGGCTCTTGCAAATATTGATAATTGAGCGCTTTTCCATTTCTCCGCTTTTTCACTGGTTTCTTTGACCTGCTCTCGCCAGTATGGCTCGCTTTCCTTGTAAAATTTCAAGGGCACACCCAAGTACTTTGCAGGCGTTGTAACCCACGACACATTAGCGAAAGTGTCGGGGGTCAGCTGCCATTCTCCGTGCCAAAATCCCAGGCACTTACCCCAGTTAACTTTACTCCCTGTGACTTTGCTAAAATGTTTTACCACATCCACTGTCCTCTTTATACTCTCCTTATTTACACAAAAAACCGCAACGTCGTCTGCGTAAGCCAACAATTTGACTTCTGACTCCTGCAGTCGAAAACCATCAATGTCATTGTTTTGTAGGATGCTTAAACACAACGTTTCAATATAAATGCCGAACAAAAGAGGGCTGAGGGGGCAACCTTGGCGCACCGAACGTCGTACGTTAATGGGGGCCCCCAGTGACTTATTGACAATTAATCTCGTAGTGCAGTTACGGTACGCCAAAGCCACTCCCTCTCGAATAACAGAGCCGACATTAACATAGTCTAATATACTTAACAGAATAGTATGTGCCACACAATCAAAAGCTTTCTCCAAGTCCAACTGCAGTAACGCAACACATGCATGAGTTGCATCGCAGCATTCGAGCACACTTCGCGCTTTGTGAATGTTCTGAAAGATAGATCGCCCTTTGATACCGCACGTTTGGTGAGGGCCCACTAGTTCGCATATAACCGTTTGTAGTCTGCCAGCAAGCACCTTCATATAAATCTTGTAATCAACGTTTGTCAGAGCAATGGGCCTGTAAGACGACAACTGCCTAAGCTTCTCTGGTTGGTCAGTTTTCGGAATAAGTACTGTGTGCGACGATCCGAAAGACGCAGGCAGTGCCTTCAGTTCATACGCTTCATTAAATAAGGCACACAACAAAGGTGATAGCTGTTCCTTGAACGCTTTATAAAAAGCCGCACTCAGGCCATCAGGCCCGGGTGATTTCCCTGGGTTTAAATTTTCTATTGCCTGCTGCACTTCTTTTTCGCTTATTGGCCGCTCCAGTCTTTCTTTTTGTTCGTCATCAATTTTTGGCATCGCGTCAAGAAAGGATTATTTAAAACGGTCCAAATAAACCTCTCGGGACGAAAATAGATCTTCATAATACTCCCGGAAAGCTTTCGCGATTCCTTCGTTATCAGTTTCAGTGCGTCCTGCCCAATCTACCTCTGCCACGTGATTTCGCCTTGCATTTGCTTTTTCTATTCCCAACGATCTTTTTGTCGGCGTCTCATCCATGGCCAATTTTTCCGCTCTTGCACGCACTAACGCTCCTTGGTATCTGTCTTCTTCTATCAAGTTAATCTGTTCTTTTATTTTTCGAATATCCTCTATCCATCTGCCGGGTGCCTTACATTCCTGTTCGTGTAGTTTTGCGAGCAAAGCCTTAAGCTGGGTTTCTGTAATTTTCTTCTCGTACACCAGGCAACTGGATCTGTCAATGGCTTTAATTTTAATCTGTTCCTTGCACAACTCCCACTGTTTCCAGATTTCGAGCCAAGTCCCTGGCCTCACTTTAATCAATTCATTCAATACCACGCGTCTAAAGGCATCATCCGTAAGCAATTTGTTGTTGAATTTCCATAACTCCCAGCTAAATGCATTGCTTCGTTTTTTGGTGCCGAATAAGCATTGCACCAAACAGTGATCCGTGAATGTCATAGGCACCACTCGGTATTCATTGCATGAATGAATCAAATCCAGCGACGCGTAAATTCTGTCCAGACGCGCGTGGCTAGAACCTTGGAAGTGCGTGTACTGAACGGCACGCGGTCCTTCCAAGCAATCAGCCACATCCTCCATATTCCATTCGCTTATTACCTGGCATAACATTTTAGTGCTCTTGTCTCTGAATCCGCGTGTGCTGGTTTTGTCTCGAGCATTCAGTACACAGTTAAAATCGCCCAGCAATATTACCTGCCTTTCCGTACTTAACTGCTGCATAACATTCTCGAAAAACACTGTTCTTTCCTCCACACAGTTAGGAGCGTACACACAAATAATGCGCCACTCAACACCGCTGTATACACAATCAGCCACTACACACCGTCCAGAAGAGCATGAGGAGTAGCCCTTTACAACCAGACCAGGCAGCTTTTTGACGAACAATACACACCCGGCCGATGTCCCAACTGCGTGGCTAACAATGGCGTAAAATCTAGCCGTGAAACGTCGCACCATGCTCCCGGTCTCTTCCTCCCCATCAACCTTAGTTTCTTGCACGGCAAGCACGTCAATATCGTGGTCAGTTAAGAGCCGGTGCACCTGGCTCTGCTTCTTTTTGCCTGCCAATCCCCTGACGTTTAACGTGGCTACTCTTAAGGTGGTTTCGGGCGCCATTTTCATCAAGGGTGAAGAGACCGAAAGCATGGTGCTTACCTTTCCCGTCTAGCGCGTTGCTAGACGCCGTCGTTGGATCCATCCCCGTCCGGTGCGAGCGGCTGACCCGGCAGCGGGGGCACTTTATCCGCTGCCCGTCTCTCTGATGATATGTTTGGCCGCGGACGTAGCGTGGACCGCCGGGATTGCCCCGTTTTTGCTGGTGGCTCGTCGACGCTGGGGGCTGACACCTGGTTACCTTCAGGTTCGGACTGTGTGTGGGATCGCTTGGCTGGGGCTGGGACGCTTGGCTTACGAACAGCACTGGTGTCCGAGTGGTCCTCCCCATTATCCTGTTCCATACCATTTGCCGGCTCAAGTGCCGTGCCTTCCTCATTGATAGTGAGCTCAGGTGCAGAGTCCGCTCTCCCCACATCCCTCGCAGCATTGCCGTTTTCTGCCGAGTCCACCGATGAATCCGTCTCCCGTGTCTTCGTTCGCACCTCTCCGGCACCCTTCGCCGCCTCCTCCGCCTCGACCACGTCCATTGTGAGCTCCGCCGACCGTTCCGCAGTTCCATGTCCCGCGGCCGAAGCGTACGAAAGCACACAGTCAGCCTCGTCATGTCCGTAGCGTCTACACTTTGGACAACGCGGTACCTTACATTCACGTCGAACGTGACCGGTACCGCGGCAGCGCAGGCACTGCATCGCTCGCCCAGGCACCACGACAAGGGCTAGCTCTCCGGCAACTCGCAGCTGGTGAGGCAAGTCGTCGACCTTAATGCCGGGTTTCAATTTGAGGAGCACAGTCCTCGTGGTGGACCCCTTCTCCTTGACGCCTTGAACTCTCCACCTTTCCCGGGTCACCTCGGTCACATTCCCGAACGCAGCAAAAGCCGTCCGGATGTCGTCGTCTGCCCCACCGTGCAACATCCAGTGAAGTCGCAGCTTCACCTGTTGGTCTTCGGGATCAATAATGAGGCAACGGCGTCCCTTAACTTCGATTTCCTTGCAAGCCGCCAATTTCTTCGTTGCTTCGGTGCTGCTTAACGTGACCGCCCAAACATGGTTGATCTGATACGCCCCCAACGCCACAACGTCGGGGAGCGCACCAGCCTTGACCAGGGCGTCGCGGAAATCCTCGACCCTGTATGGCCTGACTCGCACATCGCCGTGCAAAAAAAGCGTGTTAAAAACAACGCGTCCGGTGGGCAAAGTTGGCAGAATAATCTGATACTCGGTATCGTCCATGTCGTCGAGCCTGTTTCCGCGGCTGGAAAGGGCCGCTATCGCCGCTCCGCTGGAGCACATGATCCTGCGACCGTTCACTACGGTGTCCGGAAGTAGAATGATCCTAGCCACTAGACCACGCCGGAACGTGGCAGAGGATTGCAAGCGAGAGCACAAGAGAATGCAGATGCGTAACATAGCCAGAAAAAAAAAAAAGAGGCGCAGGTCTCACCGAGATTTGAACTCGGATCGCTGGATTCAGAGTCCAGAGTGCTAACCATTACACCATGAGACCGCCATCTTTCCGACGCCGGGAATCGAACCCGGGCCTCCTGGGTGAGAGCCAGGTATCCTAGCCACTAGACCACGCCGGAACGTGGCAGAGGATTGCAAGCGAGAGCACAAGAGAATGCTGATGCGTAACATAGCCAGAAAAAAAAAAAAGAGGCGCAGGTCTCACCGAGATTTGAACTCGGATCGCTGGATTCAGAGTCCAGAGTGCTAACCATTACACCATGAGACCGCCATCTTTCCGACGCCGGGAATCGAACCCGGGCCTCCTGGGTGAGAGCCAGGTATCCTAGCCACTAGACCACGCCGGAACGTGGCAGAGGATTGCAAGCGAGAGCACAAGAGAATGCAGATGCGTAACATAGCCAGAAAAAAAAAAAAGAGGCGCAGGTCTCACCGAGATTTGAACTCGGATCGCTGGATTCAGAGTCCAGAGTGCTAACCATTACACCATGAGACCGCCATCTTTCCGACGCCGGGAATCGAACCCGGGCCTCCTGGGTGAGAGCCAGGTATCCTAGCCACTTTTTTTTTTTCTTTATTGCCGGCTTCGACACACAATACACAACATACAAAAGTGATAAAACGTGTCAGCAAACCTTTAGCGGACACGACGCGTTAAAATTTATTCATCTCTACCAAGCTGTTAAGCTGGTCTATCCATTCTGGTGGTTCGGGGAGTGTTCGATACACTTCCCTCAAACGTACAACACTTTCTATAAAATGTACGCGCACAGGGCGCACATCAACATCTGCATTGTTGAACTGCATTCGCGTTTTCCACAAGCTGTGGAGGCCGTGGATCATAATCGTTTCCAGTGGACTATTGTAAGCGTGTAAAACCGGAAGGAATCTTATGCCGTACATATCTAGGGGTAATTCTTTTTTCAAAGTCCTTTGAAGCACATCCCAGAAAAAGATGGGATCCCAACAATCCAGGAATACGTGTTCTATGGTTTCAGCTTTCTTACATAGGTAACAGTTAGTTGTCCAGGGTACAAAAAGACCTTTTTCATGAAGCCATGTTTTTACTGATAACGTGTTAGTATGAAGTTTAAAGAAAAAGGATTTGACCGAGGGTAACACCGGCATTCTCTTCACTCTGTGCAAAACATCTCCTCCTGGGCCTCCACATAATGGCAAACGGTAAAGTGGAACAGGAATCATTGCATCCAATAAATCTGAGTACAATTTTTTCCGCGTGACATCACTCAAGTATTGCATCCGCGCATGCAGCATCCCGTATGCAAGTACCACTTCGCGTAGGTACCCTCTCACAGCACCACCCATAGCATGACAAGAGCATACCACATATCCTGGAAGGAGTCTGCACAGTCGGAGTTGCACAACTGTGCGCAGGAACATGTCATTTTGATTTCGCAGAAACATAAATCGTGAGACGACTTGCCTCAAAAACAAATGTGCAAGGCCTAGCCCACCTTTTTTTGCAGACAGGAACAAGTTTGTCCGACTGGTTCTTTCCCACGTCGATGCCCAAATAAAAACGGTGCAATAAAACACGGTGCAATTTTTGAATGCTGATCCGAGAGGCACTGAGCACATTCATGACATACCATATTTTTGCAGTGAGAAATAAATTGCACACGGTAGCCCGCGAAAATACAGATAATTGCCTTCCTTGCCACGTATCAGCCTTTTCTTTTGCATTTAAAGTTTCATATTTCCAATACGAATCAGGGTCCCGGTATGCTTGGTAGGAATCGTTGACCACTGCAGTCGAGAGTAGTACTCTGGCGTGTCTTCCCAACTGCCGTGCCAGAAGCCATAGCTCTTTTCCCAGTTTATTAACGCCCCCGTAGACTGACAATATTTGTGGACTACATTTGTGGCTTCACAGATGCTATCGTTATCTGAACAGAAAACCGCAATATCATCGGCATAGGCCAATATTTTAACATGCGCTGACTGTAGCCTGAAGCCCGTTACGCTCTCATTATTTCGGATAGTCGAGCAAAGAGGCTCAAGGTAGAGTGCAAAGAACAGGGGCGACATGGGACAGCCCTGCCTAACTGACGACCGCACTTGCAGGTTTTCGGTCAGTTCTCCGTTCACTATAATTCTCGTCGTGCAGTTGGCATACGCCATTCTGACGCCGTCTGTTATTAAATCCCCAACATTGGAGTGATCCAATAGGGCAAACAGCACATCATGCGACACCCGGTCAAATGCTTTTGCGAGATCCAGTTGGATCATTGCCACACGGTCACCAAGTGCGTCACAACATTCTAGTACGCTTCGCGCTACGTGAATGTTCGTGGCGTTGCTCCGTCCCTTTATGCCACAAGTCTGATGCGTGCCAACCAGCTTTGTTATCACACATTGCAGTCGTCTTGCCAACACTTTCATAAATATTTTATAATCAACGTTGGTGAGGCTTATCGGGCGATAAGACCCCACCAACAAACGCTTTTCCGGCTACTCAGTTTTCGGAATCAGTGTGATATGAGAAGTTCTGAAGGACAGTGGAACACGGTTTTGCTCATAAGCTTCATTGATAACATTCAGGAGGAGGTGATCTATCATTGGCTTAAACATTTTATAAAAGGACGCCCCTAATCCGTCAGGGCCCGGTGCTTTACCAGCTGGCAGAGCGTCTATTGCGTCCTCTATTTCTTCGACGCAAATTGGCATTTCTAGTCGCTCCTTTTCTTCATCATCAAGCTTGGGCATTAGTGAGAAAAATTCTGCTTCAAAATCACCTACCATTTTTCGCGGGTGACCAAGTAGGTCTTTGAAATGACCGGCAATTACATGTTTGATAATACTGCCGTCCGACGAAACATCATTTTCCGTATTTCCTTACGGCTCGCGTATCGCTTTTCGTCCGATAAAGCACGCTTTGTAGGTGCTTCAGCGGCCCACAGCTTCTCAGACCGTGCGCGAATAACCGCCGCTCTGTACTTATCTGTATCTAATCTTTCCAACTGTATCTTGATGCTCCTTAGTTCTTTGGAAAATGTACCTGGTTGAGCGCATTCTATACCAGTAAGGAATTCTAGTTGCTCACACAGGAGTTTTTCGTTTTGTTTCTGTTCATATCGCAGTTTACTACTTTTTTCAATTGCCTTCAGTCTTACTGCCTGTTTAAATTCTTCCCAGCCCACGGCAACACTTATCGGCTGCTCTGCAAGCAACTTTTTTAGCTCCTCCTCAACGTCCTTAACATAACCCTCGTCCTCCAACAATTTCGTGTTGAGTTTCCATAGGTCCCAATTAAAGCTGTTTTTGCTTTGATTTCTGCCGAAGTTTGCAATCACTAGACAGTGATCACTAAAGCACACTGGTCCAACCTCATACGATGTACACAGCGGCACTAATTCAAGCGATACATACAACCGATCAAGTCGTGCGTGGCTACTGCCTTGAAAATGAGTGAATTGCAGTTGAGTAGCATTTGCAAACACACTTCCAACATCTTCCAAGTTGTGACCGTGAATAACTGAATTCAGGATCTCCGCACTCTTATCCTTCACTGTCAAGCATTTTACACGGTCTTCAGCGCGACAAACACAGTTGAAATCCCCCAACAAAACTATGACCTTTTCACAATCTAGGTACGTCTGGAAACGTTCAAAAAACATTATTCTCTCGGAAGCTATATTAGGTGCATACACACACATAACTCTGAAGTTTACATCGTAATGTGAAAAATCAACAATCAGGAGCCGGCCACTTTGACACGAAAACAGCGACTGCATATTTACACCAACATTGTTACGTATGAAAAGGGCACAGCCGCCAGAGGAACTAACTGAATGACACACACAAACGTCGAAATGCAGTCGGAAAGCAGACACCATTCGATCTGTCGCTTCTTGGCTATCAATTTTGGTTTCTTGAACAGCTACTACGTGCTGATCGTTCTCAATGAAAAGGCGATTAAGCTGGCACTGTCGCCTTCTTGCTCCGAGGCCCCGTATGTTTATTGTAGCTACACGTAGCGCTTCAGGGAGGTTGATTGCCATGTCGAAGAAAGGAAAGGACCCTATCTCATGGTGTCTACCTAAACGACACACCCCGGAACCCCATGCCACCTATGTATGGCATGAACTACACAAAACTACGGAGGCGGTTTACCCGCCTGCCGTGTTTCTACAGGAATGTTCGGACGCGGCTTCAAGGTCGAACGCCTCATACCTGATGATTTAGTCGGCGGCTCGTCTCCGCCACTGGCACCAAGTTGGGGCACATTAGGAGCGAGTTGCTCGTGCGGCCGTTTTCCGACCGTTTGGCTGACCGCTGTACCGAGAACGTCCATGGGCTGGGTGTCGCTAACCACAGAGTCAGATAATGTCACAGCCGCACCATTCGGCACGACGGCGACGGCCGACGCAGACTCTGGGGAAGACTTCTCGGGCGTTGCGCCAGCGACAGGTTGACACTCCAGTTGATCCGTCTGTGGGGCGCCCACCGTGGTCTCTTGCAGCGACGATACATTAGCCGTTCTCGATGCCTCCTCCGCGTCGGCTTCATCCATGAGCAGTTCGGCAGCGTCTACGCTGCTCACGGGCCCGGCGACGCTGGCGCACGTCCGAGAACACTGGGTCTCGTCATGTCCGAAGCGACGGCAGGAACCGCACCGTGGAATGCGGCAGTCGCGCCGAATGTGGCCCGTGCCTCGACACCGCAGACAGAGGGGAGCCCTGCCCGCAACGACCACAAGGGCTAGCTCTCCAGCGACGTTCACCTGGTGGGGCAGGTCGTCCAGCTTCACGCCGGCATTCAACTTCAACGTCACCAGCCTCGTGGTCGAACCCTTATCCGCCACACCCTGTGCGTGCCCCCGCTCCTTAGATATGTCGGTCACTGCTGAACGGCGCGAAAGCGAGCCGCACGTACTCGTTCGGTACGCTGGGCAGCAGCCAATGTAGCTTCATTCGGATGTCTCGGTTCGCCGGGTTAATCACGAGGCATCGAGCAGATTTCACTTTCAGCTCACCCATTTGCACAATCTTCTTTACGCCCACGTCGTCCTTAAAGGACGACGTGGGCGTAAGGCCCAAACGTGGCTCATGCGGTACGCCCCGAGGGCGATAACTTCCGGCAGGAGCGATAGGGGAGCGAGCGCATCCCGGAAATCTTCCACCCGGTATGGGAGGACCCTGATGTCTCCGTGCAAGAAAACAGTGTTTAGAACGAATCGTCCTGTAGGCAAACTAGGCAATACGACCTGGTATTCTTCACCCGATGCAAAAACCCTGTCACCGCGGCTCGACATGGCCGCTGTAGCCGCTCCAACGGAGCTCGTCATAACACGTCCGTCACGCTCGGTGGCCGGAAGTGGAATCCCGACCACGTCGGAACGTGGCAGAGGATTGCAAGCGAGAGCACAAGAGAATGCAGATGCGTAACATAGCCAGAAAAAAAAAAGGCGCAGGTCTCACCGAGATTTGAACTCGGATCGCTGGATTCAAAGTCCAGAGTGCTAACCATTACACCATGAGACCGCCATCTTTCCGACGCCGGGAATCTAACCCGGGCCTCCTGGGTGAGAGCCAGGTATTCTAGCCACTTTTTTTTATTTACCTGTTTTTTTTTTGAGACAAAGGAAATACATTGTAATAAAAAAACACTTCAGCCTGCTTTGGCTGAAGTGATACATTAAAATTTCCTGAACTGGATCAGTTCATCCAATACATTCAGCCATGAAGGTGGCTCAACCTGCGCCCGATAAACTTCACGTACATAGCACAGGCTTTCAACAAAGTTTTCTCTCACCGACAGGACATTGACATCTGCCTTCCTGACTGCCATTCGTGTCTTCCATAAACTATGGAGGCCGAGCAGCATTATCATGTCGTAGGGAATACCTGTGTGATCATTGTCTGTTGGTAGATAGCGTATTCCTATAGGTGTTATGGGCAAATCCTTCTTTATGGTACGTTGCAGAATATCCCAATAAAATACCGGATCCCAGCATTCAATGAACACGTGTTCGATGTTCTCAGGCTTTTTACATAATAAACAGCTTGTGGTCTAGGGTACAAATATTCCTTTGTCATCTAGCCAGGTCTTAACGGGAAGTGTACTAGTGTGCAGTTTGAAAAAGAACGACTTCGTACTTGCTTTGATCTGCATCTTTTTAACTGTTTGTAAAACATCTTGCCCTCGGTCTCCATTGTTTATCATTCGGTATAAGGGAACTGGCATCATGACATCTATTAAGTCACTATACAATTTTTTCTTGTTCACCAGACTTAGATATTCTATCGAGAATCGAACCTTCAGTATATAGGCAGAGTCAACAATCTCCTTTAAATATCCCTTCAACCCGCATATTGGCCACCCTGCAGTAGACACAATAAAATCTGGAAGGGCATTTGCTAGACGCACTTGCATCATTGTACGTAAGAAGGGCTCACTTTGATCCCTGAAAAACATAAAACGGGAGACGAGTTGCCGAACAAACAAATGTGAGAGGCCGACACCACCATCTCGAACTGATCTAAATAAATTGGTTCGTTTTGTCCTTTCCCAGTTGGACGCCCAAATGAATACAGCAAACACTCTGCGCATTTTTTGCACATATACGCGTGACATAGAAAGAAACTGCAAAACATACCACAATTTGGAGATTAGAAAAATGTTGCATACGGATGCCCTCGCAAACATGGATAATTCTCTACCTTGAAAAGCCCCTGCTTTCTCCTTCACTTCGGCCATCACGTCCTTCCAGTTATCGGCGCTCCTGTTATAATATTGCAGTGGCACTCCCAAGTACTTCGATGGAACGGTTGTCCACTGGAGGTTCGCAAAAGACCTCGGCGCAATTTCCCAATTTCCGTGCCAGAAGCCGACACTTTTGTCCCAGTTAATCTCAGCGCCGGTCTGTTCACAAAAGTTTTTGGCAACGAAAATTGCTTCTTGAACACTTTTTTCGGTCGCTACAAAACACCGCAATATCATCCGCATAGGCAAGAACTTTCACCTATGACGACTCAATACGAAAACCGTTAATTAGTTCGGAGTTGATCAGTTTAAGACAAAATGGCTCCAGGTATAGAGCGAAAAGTAAAGGAGAGAGTGGGCAACCTTGTCTTACTGAAGACCGCACGGGGACAGTTTGGCTTAAGCTTTTGTTAAGAATGATTCGAAAGGTGCAATTGTCATAAACCATTTTTAGACCATCAAGAATAACACATCCTACATTTGCATGTTCGAGCACGCTGTACAGAACTTCATGCGATACCCGATCGAATGCCTTTGCCAGGTCCAGTTGGATCATTGCTACTCGACCAGCAAAGTCATCACAACATTCCAGAATACTACGCGCAACATGAACATTTGTGCATATACTGCGCCCTTTTACTCCGCAGGTTTGGTGCGGTCCAACGAGTTGTATGATCACACTTTGCAGGCGCTTGGCCAGAACCTTCATGAATATCTTGTAGTCGGTATTGGTCAGCGTAATCGGGCGATAAGACCCTACCGACTGCAGTTTCCTTTGGTCATCCGTTTTGGGGATTAGCACTACGTGACCAGTACGAAAAGACAGCGGCATTTGTTTTTCTTTGTACGCTTCCGTGATCACCGCATGTAAAGCTGGGCTAATTTCATCTCGAAAGGTCTTATAAAAAGCGGCACCGAGGCCGTCGAGCCCTGGCGTCTTCCCAAGGACTAGCTCGTCAATTGCGCTTTCAACTTCACCAATGCTGATAGGTTGTTCTAGGCGAGCAACCGTGGGCTCATCTAATCTGGGCACTAGCGATAAAAATTCATCACGCAGTTCGCACCTCGTTCTTTTATTCCCTACCAGTTCTGTATAATATTCCACAAAGGCCTGCTCAATTTCCTTCTTGTCGCTGGTAATCTCATTGTGGTACCGAATCTTCCGGATTTCTTTCGGTTGCATACCGCCTTTCATCGCACAACGCACGTTTGCTCGGTGCTTCACCTGCCCACAACTTTTCGGCCCGCGCTCTTATCACTGCCGCTCTGTACTTGTCTGTCTCCAGAGCTTCTAGCTGGTTGTTTATTTCTCGGATTTTGTTTATGTACATGCCAGGCGCTGCTGTTTCCATACACATTATGAAATCCAAATTGCACTTCAATTCTTTCTCCATTTTCCGACATCTTTGATTAAGTATTGTTCCTCGTTCTATCGCAATCACCTTGACGTCGTTCTTAAATGATTCCCACTTTGCTGCGTAGCTCCATGAGCGAGTCGAGGGCATTTTAGCTATCTCTTCTTTAATTCGCTCAATGAATTCTTCATTTTCTAGAAGTTTTACGTTAAGCTTCCAGAGGTCCCAACTAAACCGTGACTTTTTGGGCTTGTTATCAAACGTAACCATCACAAGACTGTGATCGCTGAACGAGAGGTGCTTTAGATCATATTTTTCACATGCTGTGACAAGTTGCAAGCTGGCGTACACTCTGTCTAGTCTCGCATTACTGCCGCGTTGGAAATGCGTAAAACCGGGATGTGAGCCTTGTGACAGTACACTGCCAAGATCTTCCATATTATAGTCTTGAATTAGTGAGTTCAGCAACCGAGCGCTCTGATCGCGAATCGGGGACTTGGGTACTCGATCTTCTGTTAAGCAGACACAGTTGAAGTCACCCACAAGAATAACACTTTTCGCGCAATTTAGGAACGCTTCAACCTTCTCAAAAAAAGCAACACGCTCAGTCTGATTGTTAGGTGCATACACACATATAACACGCCAAGCACTACCAGACAGTGCAAAGTCAACAACCAGTAACCGGCCATCTTCGGATGCTACGACATTTTCCTCCACAATGCCCAGATTGTTTCTCAAAAATAGGGCGCAACCACCCGAACTTCCAACAGCATGACATATACACACATTGTATCGCGACCGAAAATTGGCAACCATTCGATCTGTATGTTCCTCACTCTCAATTTTGGTTTCTTGCAAAGCGATAATGTCCAAATCATTTTCTAGGAAAATTCGGCTGACTTGACGCTGACGCTTGATCGCTGCCAGCCCCCTGACATTCAACGTCGCTATGCGCAATGGCATATGAAATAATATTCCCTTATCTCTGGAGGAACACACAAATCGTGCAGTGCTCACCTCAGGGCACCATGTCGCGGCAGCGGTTTCCGTGCTCAGCGGATTAACACTTGTGTCCACGCTGTGCCAGCCTTTACTAGAGGCTCGATGCGCTTCTTCTGGGTCGTCCTCCATGCGTAGTCAAGTGTGTCGCACACGTTGCTCCGGCATCCGAAAAGGACAAAGTTACCACAGAAGCAGCGCTATTTCGGCGTCGCTTCTGCTGTTCTTCTATCAGGCGGAATACTTGGCCTTGGTTTAAATGGCGCTCGCCGCGTCGGTGTCGCTTTGGTGGGCGGCTCCTCCACTGCTGCACCGTCACTTAGCTGGTCGCCTTGTACCGCTTGAAGATGAGAGCGTTTTGTGGCCGAAACAGCGGTGTCTTCCATATTTGCATCTTTGACATTTTGTAGGGTGCTTGGTTCGTTCCTTGAGGTATCCTCCATTTCGACAGTAGGCGTCTTCTCCCGATTTTTCTTTTGCTCCTGTTCGAGTTGAGGCAGTTCATGCTGCGAGGCCGTCGTCGCCACTGTGTGTTCACCGCTTGAAGGTTGCAGGTCTTTTGCAGCAGCAGATGGTAAAACACCTGCTCCCTTTGACGCTTCCTCAGCCTCCACCTCATCCATGACATGTTCCGCCAGCTCACTGTTCCTTGCCGGGCCCGTCATGCTGGCGTACGTGGGAACACACTGGCTCTCATCATGCCCAAATCGCCGACAACGCGAGCACCTAGGCACTCGACAGTCGCGACGAATGTGGCATTTCCCTACATCGCAGGCAAAGGGGGGGCCTCCATGCGACTACTAAAAGAGCTGGCTCACCTGCGATACGGATTTGGTGGGGAATGTCTTCAGCTGTGACACCTTTGTTCAGATTCAGGCTCAGCATTCTAGTTGTGGACCCCTTTTCGGTGACGCCCTGAACATGCCACCTCTCTTTCGACGTTTCCGTCACTTCACCACATGGTCGGAACGCCACCCGCACATCTTCGTCAGTCACATTGTGGAGAACCCAGTGCACCTTGACTCGTACTTCCTGCTGGTTGGGGTCGATAACGATGCAACGACGTTCCTTGACGGAAATGCTTTCAGCCGCGAGCGCTTTCTGAATGGCCTCAGAACTCTTAAACGTAACCGCCCACACGTGATTCATTTGGAATGCTCCCAGGGCTACAACCTCTGGGAGCAAATCCAAACGGGCAAGGGCATCCCTGTAGTCGTCGACCCTATACGGCCGCGCCCGAACGTCGCCGTGCAAAAATACTGTGTTCAAAACGATACGACCTGTAGGTAGGTGGGGCAGCATCACTTCGTATTCCTCGTTATCATGAACGGCAATCCTGTTTCCGCGGCTCGGCTGAGCCGCTAACACCGCTCCAACGGAGCACGATAGCACGTCCGTCACGCCCGGTGGCCGGAAATGTAATCCACTAGATCACACCGGAACGTGGCAGAGGATTACAAGCGAGAGCACAAGAGAATTCAGATGCGTAACATAGCCAGAAAAAAAAAAAAAGAGGCGCAGGTCTCACCGAGATTTGAACTCGGATCGCTGGATTCAGAGTCCAGAGTGCTAACCATTACACCATGAGACCGCCATCTTTCCGACGCCGGGAATCGAACCCGGGCCTACTGGGTGAGAGCCAGGTATCCTAGCCACTAGACCACGCTTTTTTTTTTCTTTTCTTTTTTTTATTGCCGGGCTCCGACAACCAATACAGTACATCACGATACACTATATACAAACACAGGCAAGACGTGGAACAAAAAGAAAACGCTGTCAGTTTTGTACTGACATTGTCACTTAAAATTCCCTTAGGCCTGCCAAGGCTGGAAGCCTTGGCAGCCACTGCGGCACACACTCAAGTGTCTTCTGCACCTCAACGAAGCGGCAAATGCTCTCCCGAAAATACAACCGTGCAGGCCTCGCATCAGGATCACATTTGAAGCCGGCCATGCGGGAGCGCCATACAGAGTGGAGGCCAGCCAACATTACGAGATCGAAAGGAAAACCATCTTCGTTATGTTACGACCGTGCATCCGCATTTGCGCGCTCTATTGTTCGCCTGTGGGCATGAATAAGTGCTGTGGATATGTGGTGATGGTCCAATGGCTCTAAGTGAGCCTGTTTCCAGGAATCCTGTTTTGTAAGCCTGTTTTGCTTTGTGGACACCTTGCAAATGCCAAATTGACCCTGTCAAGAGAACGTCTGGAAAAACACAAAGAAACGTCCCCCTGCGGGAAATGCAGGAAGTGCTTTCTTTCTTTTGTTCACCCTTCCAGTCGAGAAGCCCTATCGTCCAGTGAGGAATGCCTACTGTACAAAGGAGACGACAGAGTGACAAGTCCGCTGACTTGCAGGACAAGAAAGGAGCATGACGCATACGGCCATTAAATGATTTCCTGGGAATGCAGGAAAGATTTGCAATTGTCGAAAACGGACAATGCTGGGAGCGTATGCGGCGCCCACGTGCACTTGGGTTTCTGAGAAGTAAATCCACTTGCCGGAACCAGCTGCCTATCGATTCTTGGCTGAAGAATAGAAATGTACCTCCTCGCCGTTCCCAAGCTTTTCCCGCCAACAAGTGACCAGGCTCAACGAAACAATGCCGGGCCAGTCAGTGCTTCAGACCATCAGTGCAGTGATGTGTTCGATTGGATGCCGATATCTGAGGGGCGTGCCCTGGATTTGGTTGGTCAGCATCTTCAGAGAGGGGCTGGACATAGGGGGTTTTAAGGACGCTGCAGAGCACGAAATGTCGCTCTGGGCCCTGGGTAAACGGCTCATCCAGTCGCTTCTCGCTATGAACTCTTAACGCTTGCCATATTGCTGATGTACCCTTCTTTTTCGTGTAAATAATCTTGTAAATAAGTTTTCTCAAAGTGCCATTAAACCTGCTTGTATATATTTTACCAACTTCGAAGATTCAGTCCTTCTTCAACCCCGAGTCTCTGCACGCTACCAAGTGAAGGCCGGGTTGACGTAGCCCCAGCGTCACGACAACTGGTGACCAGCGGTGGGGTCTGAATCTACAAGCCACAACATCTGATGACTGGAGGTGGGATCTGGATCTACAAGCTACAACATCTGGTGATTCGAGGTGGATCAGAATCTACAAGCCACAACATCTGGTGATCGGAGGTGGCATCTCAAGCAACAAGCAGGAGCAACAATCGGCCAACAAGAGAGCAGCTCGGAACATCGATCGCATGCGTGGGTGAGTGCTTGGCTTTTCTTCTGATGTGGACCAGGTTCTAGAACAGGGTTAGATTTTAGAACTGGTAAAAAGTGTTGAAACGCCTTTAGGTTTGGTAGTTTGCACTGTTGTTTTGGAAGTAGCCGACACTCGGAGCGATCATGGACCTACAAAAGCTGCAGAAACCGGAACTGTTGCAATTGTGTGAGGAATTGGGAATTGATACAAATGGTTTGGCACGAAAACCTTTGATTATAAAGGCAATCACAGATTTGGGAGCTGATGATGAGGAGCTCAGTGAAGCATGGAACCTCATCGCCCAAAAAAAGGAGGAGCAGCTCAGACAGCAGAAAGAGCGGGAAAAAGAGGAAAAGAGGCGTGAGCGTGAACTTGAGAGGGAAAAAGAGGAAAGGGAGCGCGAACGTCAGAGGGAAAAAGAGGAAAGGGAGCGCGAACGTCAGAGGGAAAAAGAGGAAAGGGAGCGTGAACTTGAGAGGGAAAAAGAGAAAAGGGAGCACGAACGTGAGAAGCTTGAAAGAGAAGCAAAAAAGCTGGACCAAGAAATTGAGCTCCGGAAATTAGAACTAGAGTTGAGCAAGAGGTCGGGCGATTGTCCCCAGCTAGCGGTACCTCGTCTCAACAAGGAGGCAGATTTCAAGATGTCAAAGTACATGCAGCCATATGTGATATCAGGGGATATCGATCTGTATCTGGCTAACTTTGAGCGAACCTGCGAAAAACTGTCCTTCCAGCGAGACACTTGGTCTCAGAGATTATTGACGGTTCTGCCCTGCGAGGCAGCGGAGGTTGTCGCGCGGCTAAGCAAGGAGGACGCGGACAACTACGAGAAGGTCAAAGCTTGCCTTCTGAGAAAGTATAGGCTTAGCGCCGAGGCGTTCAGACAACGTTTTCGGAACGCTACTAAGTCCAGGGACGAGAGTTACCCTGAATTCCTGTACAATTTAAGAGTTAATTTGGGCGAGTGGCTAAAGAGCACTGATTGCTACAGGGACGCTGTAGTCGAGCGAATTCTTTTGGAGCAGTTTTATAACTGCCTCCCAGAAAAAGAAAGAAATTGGTTACAGGACCGAGGCGAAATTAAGTCGGCAACTGAAGCTGCCGAACTTATTGAGGAGTATGCTTCGCGCCGACAATTCAGCAACCCAGCAGTGGATAGGCCCCGCAATCCGAAGTTCAGTGTAAATAACCGTCAAAAAAAGGCACTTTGCTAGATTTGCAAACGAAGAAAGGAAGGCTTCTTCGGGCAAACGCCCTAGAAAGGACGGCAGTGAGAAAAGTGGGGAAGTGACCAACGCGCAGAACACAAAGAATAAGCTTGGGGCTAGGAAGCCGCTCACATGCTTTAGGTGTAATGAGCAGGGTCACATTGCCGTCAACTGCCGGAAAGAAAAGATTGCTTTCTCGTATGTCAGTGACTGCGATGAAAATATGCAGCTTTTGGAACCCTACCTGCATGACCTAGTAGTCAACGGGAAGCCTTGCAAGGTACTGCGCGATTCGGCCGCAACGATGGATGTTGTCCATCCGGCGTATGTGTCGCCTGCCGACTATACAGGACAGTGTGCATGGATCCGCCAGGTAGTTGAGGAACAGAGTGTGTGCTTGCCGATCGCGAACGTGGTCATCGAGGGCCCTTTCGGCGAATTAACAACCGAGGCTGCCGTTTCAGGAAAGCTTCCTAAGTGCTATCCGTATTTGTTTTCCAACAAATCGGACATGCTACTGCGAAAGAGGGGCATCCTTTTCGGAGACCGAGTTGTGCAAGCCTTAACACGTTCAAAGGCACGAGAACTAGCTACACTGCTCATACCAGAAAATTCCACAGTGGAGGAAACGGCAGTTAAAACAGTGGTCGATGCGGAAAATAGCGGGTCAGAAAACTTTGAGAGCGAGGCATCTCAGATAAGTCAACTAGAAAGTGAGCTTGATAAGACACGGAATGAGGACGTTCTAGAGAGTAACCTCTTGCCGCCGGTGTCTAGTAATCTCACGAGACTTCTAAGTGGAAACCGAGAGGACTTAGCTATGGAGCAAGCCAATGATCCCAAGAATAAGCTCGAAGTACAGTGGGAAGGACCTGCTAAAGTCGTTGCAGAGCTTTCTAACACTAACTACGCAGTGAAAATTCCCGGTAGGCGTAAAGAAGTGCGCATTTATCATTGTAATCTTATGAAGCCTTATGTGCAGAGGGAAGCCGTGGTAAATCTAACGTTAAACCTTCCCGAGGAGATGGGGGACAACTTGATTTGCCTCAGCGGAAAAGGAAGCAACGCTCAGGAGCTTCTCAAAAAGACGGAGCAGAGAGGAGAACTAAAGAAATCCCAGCTGTCCGATCTGGGCGAGATAATAACAGAGTTTGAGGCCTGCTTCGTGGACAGGCCAGGCAGAACTGATTTGACTGAGCACGATATTGAGCTGACTTCAGACGTGCCAGTGCGATCAAGGTGCTACCGATTTTCTCCAAGGCAAAGAGAAATTCTGGATAGGGAAGTAACTCGCATGCTGGAATTGGGAGTAATAAAACCCTCGGAAAGCGATTATGCTTCGCCTATGATCTTAGTAGAAGCTCCAGGTAAAGACCCTAGGCCTGTGGTAGACTACCGAAAGCTAAATTCTCTCACCAGGGATCAAGTGTATCCCATTCCGAATATTGAGGAGAGAGTAGAACAGGTCAGTAGAGCGGCATATGTGACTACGCTGGACCTTACTCGAGGATACTGGCAAGTACCGCTCACTGAACGCGCCAGTAGATACGCGGCTTTCGTCACTCCGACGGGCAGCTACCAGCCAACAATGATGAGTTTCGGGCTCAAAAATGCTCCATTTTGTTTTTCCCGACTCATGGATAGGGTTTTAAAGGGGTGTGAAACATTCGCGGTGCCTTATTTAGATGACATTGCGGTTTTTTCCGACTCATGGGCGGACCATATGGTACATCTAAGAGCTGTACTGAGCCTTTTGCGTCAAGCTGGACTAACCGTAAAGGCCGAGAAATGTTGCCTGGCAAGGGCGACCGTGGACTACTTGGGTCACAATGTAGGTCAAGGTTTCAGGAAACCCAGCGAGATTAAGATTTCTGCGGTAGCAGACTACCCGCGGCCGAGCACGAAGACGGAAATTCGGGCATTCTTGGGTCTGACGGGATACTACAATCACTACATCCCTAACTATTCAGCTTTGGCTAGCCCTCTGACCGACGCTCTCCGCAAGACAGAACCGACAAATGTAGTCTGGGACGAACAAAAGGAAGCCTCCTTCGTAAACCTGAAGGCTGTGCTGATTAGTCGTCCGGTATTGCGAGCTCCAGACAATACCCGAGAATTCACGGTCCAGTGTGATGCCAGTGATCGAGGGTTAGGTGCTGTTCTCTGCCAGAGAGATGACGACGGTAATGAGCACCCCGTGCTCTACCTGAGCAGAAAACTGAGTTCTAGAGAGAGGGCTTATTGCGCGTCAGAGAAAGAGTGCGCTTGCATTGTATGGGCCATTCAAAAATTGCAGTGCTATCTTGGAGGGGCCAAATTCACCGTAGAGACGGACCATTGTCCCCTGGCTTGGCTGCAAACTGCGACATCGAAGAACAGTCGCCTTCTTAGGTGGAGCTTGATTTTACAGCAGTACAATTTTGAAAATAAGATACAAAAAGGGGAAGTTAAATGCGAATGCGGACGCGCTTAGCCGCTCTTTCTAAGCGGTCCGAGATGTTCCTCACCATGTATCCAAATTGATAATCAGGTTTTTTTTTTTTTCGTGCGCTTGTATATGTGTGGCTATGTAAAGCAGCACGTTAGGTTTTCTAGGCATACGTGGGTCCTGAACGTCTTGAGTGTGGGCTTTTCTCGAACAACAATGGCAGTTTTCTTTTAACCTGGTCTCTTCAGACGGGAGCCGAGTGCTTGTTTAGACATGTGGTTGAGTTTCAGACAGCTCGAGCAATTTGGCCTACAACAATCAAGACAACGCGACAAGCAACAGCGAGCTTCAAGCGTTCACGTGCAGGCCATTAAGTCGTCTCTTCATGCAGCAGCTGCGACTGCTGCCCTCCGAGACTCTTCTGGCGGGGGAGGAGGCTGTTACGACCGTGCATCCGCATTTGCGCGCTCTATTGTTCGCCTGTGGGCATGAATAAGTGCTGTGGATATGTGGTGATGGTCCAATGGCTCTAAGTGAGCCTGTTTCCAGGAATCCTGTTTTGTAAGCCTGTTTTGCTTTGTGGACACCCTGCAAATGCCAAATTGACCTTTTAAGAGAACGTCTGGAAAAACACAAAGAAACGTCCCCCTGCGGGAAATGCAGGAAGTGCTTTCTTTCTTTTGTTCACCCTTCCAGTCGAGAAGCCCTATCGTCCAGTGAGGAATGCCTACTGTACAAAGGAGACGACAGAGTGACAAGTCCGCTGACGTGCAGGGCAAGAAAGGAGCATGACGCATACGGCCATTAAATGATTTCCCGGGAATGCAGGAAAGATTTGCAATTGTCGAAAACGGACAATGCTGGGAGCGTATGCGGCGCCCACGTGCACTTGGGTTTCTGAGAAGTAAATCCACTTGCCGGAACCAGCTGCCTATCGATTCTTGGCTGAAGAATAGAAATGTACCTCCTCGCCGTTCCCAAGCTTTTCCCGCCAACAAGTGACCAGGCTCAACGAAACAATGCCGGGCCAGTCAGTGCTTCAGACCATCAGTGCAGTGATGTGTTCGATTGGATGCCGATATCTGAGGGGCGTGCCCTGGATTTGGTTGGTCAGCATCTTCAGAGAGGGGCTGGACATAGGGGGTTTTAAGGACGCTGCAGAGCACGAAATGTCGCTCAGGCCCTGGGTAAACGGCTCATCCAGTCGCTTCTCGCTATGAACTCTTAACGCTTGCCATATTGCTGATGTACCCTTCTTTTTCGTGTAAATAATCTTGTAAATAAGTTTTCTCAAAGTGCCATTAAACCTGCTTGTATATATTTTACCAACTTCGAAGATTCAGTCCTTCTTCAACCCCGAGTCTCTGCACGCTACCAAGTGAAGGCCGGGTCGACGTAGCCCCAGCGTCACGACAGTTATCTATCGCCAAATATCTGATCCCGTGTGGATCTAGAGGGAAATCCTTTTTCACTGTTCTCTGCAGAACATCCCAGAAATACACTCATTCCCAGCAGTGAAGAAAAACATGATCTATAGTTTCGGGTATCTTGCAGATTAGACAGTTAGTTCCCCATGGCAAGGAAAAACCTCGTTGTTCAAGGAATGTTTTGACTGGAAGTGTTTCAGTATGAAGTTTAAAAAAAAGGACTTCATGCCTGGTGTCACCTGCATTTTCTTCACCCGTTTTAACACATTCTGGCCCGGCGCTCTACTGTGCATAGCTCTGTACATCGGTACAGGAAGTATGCTGTCGCACACATCTTTGTACAGTGTTTTCCTTTTCACCGCAGACAAATAATCGTTGGAAAATCGTACTGTCAAGAAACATACGCTCATCACCACCTCCTTGAAAAAGCCCTTAATTGGCCCTGGCATTTCATTCGTGCCGATCACAAAGTTTGGCAACGCCCGTCTTAATCTCATTTGGCACACCGTTCGTAAGAAAGAGTCTTTTGTGTCCCGGAAAAACGGAAACCTGTTAATAAGCTGTCGCACAAAGAGGTGCGCCAGACCAAGACCGCCGTCCTCCACCTTTCTGAACAAATTTGTTCGGCTGCACCTTTTCCACTGCGATGCCCAAATAAAGGCGGCAAACACTCTGTGCAGCTTTTGCACATTTAGCCGCGAGCAATGCAAAACCTGCATTAGATACCATAATTTGCTTATAAAAAAAAAAAGATTACACACAGTTGCCTTGGCAAAAAACGAGAGAGGAACCCCCTTCCATCTGTCTGCTTTCTCACGTATTTCATGCGCCTGGCTTCTCCAGAGGCCATCATTGCTTTCGTAGAATTGCAGAGGGACACCCAGGTACTTCACTGGGGTCTTCACCCACGTTACGCCTGCAAACGTGTCTGGGGTTTACGCCCATTCTCCATGCCAAAATCCCAGGCATTTTTCCCAATTGATCAAACTCCCTGTGATGTCCCGAAAACATTTTACCTCTTCGACCACTGATATAATACTTTCTCTATCAATACAACACACTGCGACGTCGTCGGCATATGCTAAGAGCTTCACTTCGGCAGCTTGGAGTCGAAAACCATGAACAGAATCATTTTTAATAGGTTGGTTTGTTGGTTTGTTTGTGGGGTTTAACGTCCCAAAGCAACTCAGGCTATGAGAGACGCCATAGTGGAGGACTCCGGAAATTTCGACCATTTGGGGTTCTTTAACGTGCGCTGACATCGCACAGCACACGGACGCCTTGCTTTTCGCCTCCACCGAAAAGCTGCCGCCGAGGCCGGGATTCGATCCCGCGTCCTTGGGAACAGTAGTCGAGCGTCGTAACCACTGCGCCACCCCGGCGGGGCATTTTTTTTCTTTTTTTTTAATAATAGTCAAGCATAGTGATTCGATGTACAAACAAAATAAAAGGGGGCTGATGGGGCAGCCTTGGCGTACCGCACGCTGCATGGCAATGGGGGCCCCCAGTGACTTGTTTACAATAAGCCGCGTTGAGCAACTCCTGTACGCCATGACCACACCCTCTCTTATAACCGAACCGACATTAATGTGGTCAAGAATGGCGAACAGGATAACATGTGATACACAGTCAAAGGCCTTCTCTAGGTCGAGCTGCAAAACCGCGACGCCAGATTGCATGACATCACAGCACTCAAGCACGCACCGCATCTTGTGTATGTTGCTTACTGTAGACCTTCCCTTGATTCCACATGTCTGGTGGCACCCTACTATGTCCTTAATCACTGTCTGGAGCCTAGCTGCTAAGACTTTCATGAATATTTTATAGTCAACATTGGTTAAAGCGATGGGCCTGTAACTCGTTACAAGGCGAAGTCTTTCTGTATCGTCAGTTTTTGGTATGAGAACAGTATGTGATGTACTATATGACGGTGGTAATTCTTTCAGTTGGTATGCCTCATTGAATACAGCTGTAAGCACTGCAGACAACTTATCTTTGAAAAACTTGTAGAACGCGGCACTCAAGCCATCGGGCCCAGGCGACTTTCCGTCGTTCAAGTTTTCAATTGCTCGGCACACTTCTCTTTCGGTTATTGGCCGCTCCAAAACTTCTTTTACCTCGTTGGCCAGTCGCGGCATCTGACCCAGAAACATCTTTTTGAAACCGTCCAAGTCAGCTTCATGAAACGCGAATAACGCCTGATAATGCTCAAAGAACTCTCGCCCAATGCCGTCGTTATCTGACACCACAACGCCGTTCCGCTCTATCTCGCATACGTGGTTTCGTTGGCCGTTCGTTTTTTCCAAACCTAAAGCCAGCTTCGTAGGTACTTCGCCCGCTTTTAGTGCATTTGTTCTAGCTCGCACCAGCGCGCCCCGATAACGCTCCTCTTCGATCAGCTGTAATTGCTGTTTTATAATCCTCACGTCATCTTTGAAAACGCCTGGCTTTTTGCATTCCTCTGTTATTAACATCTTTAGTGTTTTCTGCAGTTCGTTTTCTTTAATTTTTTCGTGAAATCGAATCGAACTGGCCCTATCAATCGCTGTGATTTTGATTTGCTCTTTGCATAGTTCCCACTGTTGTCCCACCTTACAGTAATCGTTCATATTTATTCTGTTGGTTTCTTCTGTCACTTTTGCTACAAAATATTCGTCGTCGAGAAGCTTAACGTTCATTTTCCACATATCCCAAGCAAACTTCCTAACTTCTTTCTTTGTTCCTATTACGCACTTAACCAGACAGTGGTCAGTAAAACACAGCGGTAGCACGGTGTAAGTGCGGCATTTTGAGATCAAGTCGAGTGCTACATAAACCCCGGTCTAGGCGTGCGTGGCTTGTCCCCTGGAAATGAGTGTACTTCACTGCCTGTCCACTCTCTAGGACTTCGGCCACGTCGATTAATTCGGCTGCGGTAACAATATCGGCTAATAAATCTGTGCTCTTATCTCGGAAAGCTGTGCCGCTGGTTTTGTCTGTAGAATTCAGTACACAGTTATAGTCCCCCAAAATAATGAGGCATTTTTCAGGGTCCACATATTGCTGAACCATAGCGAAAAAATTATATCTCTCATCCACTGCATTTGGTGCGTATATGCAAATAACCCGATATTCTCTTTGGCAATAACTAAAATCACAAATAACGAGTCTTCCAGAGGACCCTGATGTGATGCTCTGCACAGTAAGACCCGGTAACTTTTTGACAAAGAGTACGCATCCTGCCGACAACCCAACAGCGTGGCTAACCACAGCGTAGTACCTTGAGGTAAAACGCAGCACCATGCTCCCAGTCCCCTCTTCTCCCTCGACTTTTGTCTCCTGAACAGCTAGTACGTCAATGTCATTATCTGTTATCAGCCGATATAATTGACTTTGTTTTCTTTTGCTCGCTAGTCCTCTGACATTCAACGTGGCTACACTTAGAGACGGTTCAGGTGCCATTGTTGCTCTAATTATGAGGTAGGCCCAGGAGCATGGTGCTTACCTTTAACGTCTAGCAAGCCGCTAGACGCCTCCGGAGCCGCCCGGCTGGCCGGTCTCGCTTTTCGGCGGGGGTGGCTTGTCGACAGGTTTTCGTTCCGCTGCGATGTTAGGTCGCGGCTTGAAGGACGACCGCCGTCCCTGCACCGCTTTCACAGGCGGCTCGTCAACACTGCTTGTATACGGCATGTCGTCGAGATCGCCGGCTGCGTCGTGGGGGCGTTTAGTTGCAGTTCCGGCACCCACTAAACTTACATTGCCATTGCCTGGGGGCTCCTGACCCTTCACTGCTGCTGGCTGCTGCGCTTGACTGGATCCATCTTCGTTGATGTCCGACGCTGCCGATGATGGGTTTTCCACCATTTCACCTGCCCTGTCCGTGCTTTTATCCTGGGCTCCTTCGCTAAGGAGAGGCATTTCTGCTCCCGAAGCAGTCGCTATCTCACCAGTCCCCTCCGCAGCGTCCTCCGCCTCAACCTCGTCCATGAGGTGCTCGGTGTCATCACTCGCCTCCGTTCTCGTTGCCGCGGCGTAGGTACGGACGCACTGCGAGTCCTCATGCCCAAATCGCCTGCAGATCGAGCAACGCGGCACCTTGCACTCTCTTCTCACGTGGCCCGAGCCATGGCATCGCAGGCACTGCATCGGGCGACCAGGTGCGACAACTAGTGCCAGTTCACCACCGACCCGTAACTGGTGCGGCAGGTCTTCTATTTTCATGCCGTTCTTCAGCTTCAAAAGCACTGACCTTGTTGTGGAGCCCTTGTCACTCACACCCTGCACTCGCCAGCGCTCTCGTCTGACATCCATTACAGTCCCAAAGGCCGCGAGTGCGGACCGGACGTCCTCGTCCGCCACTCCATGCAATAGCCAGTGAAGCTTCAGCTTCACCTGCTGTTCCTGCGGGTCGATGATAACACAGCGTCGCCTCTTCACCATTAGCTCCTTCACACCAAGCAGCCGTTTTGTAGCCTCGGCACCTTTAAGGGTGACTGCCCAAACGTGGTTAACCTGGTAGGCTCCCAGGGCCACCACATCCGGCAGTAAGCCTGTAGGCAAGAGCGCATCTCGTAAATCTTCAACCCTGTAGGGCCTTGCTCGCACGTCGCCGTGCAAAAACACGGTGTTCTGAACGATGCGTCCGGTTGACAGCTGAGGCAGAATAAGCTGATAATCGCTGTCTTCGCTATCTGAGATCCTGTTTCCGCGGCCGGTAAAAGCCGCAATCGCCGCTCCGTCGGAGCACATGATTCCGCGTCCGTACACGGTGGTGGCCGGAAGTAGGACTAGACCACGCTTTTTTTTTTCTTTATTTCCGAGGTATACATGAACAACAAATTGTCACACTTAATAAAACACTTCAGCTGCCCTTGAGCTGACGCGTGTGAGGTTAAAATTTCTTCAATTTTACCAGGTCATCCAGAACTTCTGCCCACTGTGGTGGGTCGGGGAGCGCGCAGATACATTCCCGTAGATAAACAGCACTTTCAACAAAATTTTCACGTACACTGCGAATGTTAATATCTTCGTGCCTTACTTGCATCCGTGTTTTCCACAAGCTGTGGAGGCCCAGAAGCATTATTAAATCATAGGGTACGTCTTCGTTCTCCACCGGTAAAAACCGGATGCCATAAGGGTTTAGTGGTAGCTCTTTTTTAATTGTTCTTTGTAGCACGTCCCAATGAAATACTGCATCCCAGCAGTCTAAGAATTGGCCACTAAACCACGCCGGAACGTGGCAGAGGACTGCAAGCGAGAGCACAAGAGAATGCAGACGCGTAACATAGCCAGAAAAAAAAAAAAAAGAGGCGCAGGTCTCACCGAGATTTGAACTCGGATCGCTGGATTCAGAGTCCAGAGTGCTAACCATTACACCATGAGACCGCCATCTTTCCGACGCCGGGAATCGAACCCGGGCCTCCTGGGTGAGAGCCAGGTATCCTAGCCACTAGATTTTTTTTTCTTTATTGCCGCGAAACACAAAACAAAAACACACATGATAAAAAACGTCAACTACACTTGAGCTAACGCGTACGTGGCTAAAATCTTTTCAAGTGCACTAACTCATCAAAGAGACAATGCCATTGTGGCGGATCCTGCTGCCTCCTGAAAGTTTCGCGTATATAAACAGCACTTTCAATAAAGTTTTCACGCGCAGATCGTGTATCTATATCTGCATGACGCACCTGCATTCGTGTTTTCCACAAACTATGGAGGCCAAGAAGCATAATTAAATCATAAGGTGCATCATCGTTCTGCACTGGTAGGAATCTTATACCGTAAGGAGTTAATGGAACCTCCTTTTTAATTGTCCTTTGGAGGACGTCCCATAGAAAGACAGCATCCCAACACTGTAAGAAAACGTGTTCAATTGTTTCCGGTTTTTTGCACAAAAGGCAATTTGTTGTCCATGGGAAGAAGATACCTTTTTCATTCAGCCAGGTTTTAACAGGGAGCGTATTAGAGTGAAGTTTGAAAAGGAACGTTTTAGCAGATGGCCTCACGGGCATCTTCTTAACTCTTTTCAAAACGTCCTGCCCTGGGCCTCCACAGTGTAATACCCGGTAAAAAGGCACCGGTAGCATCACGTCAATGAGATCTCTATAGTTTTTTTCTAGGAACATTGTAAAGGTAATCAAAAGAAAACCGCACTTTAAGCAACTTGCACGAAAAAAACAACCTCGCGTAGGTAGCCAGTCACAGTACCAGGCACGTTTTCACATGACACAATCCGTTCAGGGAGCAGACTCTGTAATCGCACTTGCATCACAGTTCTTAGAAAGGTATCTTTTTGATCACGGAGGAATATAAATCGCGAAACCACCTGACGCAAGAACAGATGTGCAAGGCCACGCCCGCCCCTTTTAACAGAAATAAACAAATTCGTCCGGGCGGTTTTTTCCCATGTGGATGCCAAATAAAAACAGCAAAAACGCGGTGCATTTTCTGAATTGAGGTTCGTGAGACACACAACACATTCATGAGGTACCACAGCCTCGAAATAAGAAAAACATTGCAAATAGAAGCGCGCGAAAACATTGAGAGTTGCCTTCCTTGCCAGGCATCCGCTTTTTCTTTCGCTCTGGATGTTTCTTCCATCCAGTGCACGTTGGGATCTTGATAACATTCTTAAGGCACGCCTAGATATCGCGTTGGGAGAGCAGACCATCGCAGCTTACAGAAGAAATCAGGTGTCACGTCCCAATCACCGTGCCAAAACCCAGAGCTTTTCTCCCAATTGATCTTACATTCGGTTTGATCAGAAAATGTTTGGACGACACCCGTGACTTCACAGATGCTCTTTCTAGTTGCACAAAACACTGCTATGTCATCAGCATATGCTAGCATTTTCACGTGTGCTGATTGCAGCTTGAACCCTAAAATGCGATCGCTATCAATGATAGCCAAGCAAAGTGGCTCTAAATACAGTGCAAAAAGCAGGGGTGAGAGCGGGCAGCCCTGCCTTACCGATGAACGTACTGCGATCCTGTCAGTCAGTTCACCATTCAATATAATACCGGTCGTGCAGTTCGCATACGCCATTTTAACACCCTCCACTATGACGTCACCAGGGTTCAGTTCAGTTCAGTCGTTCAGTCGTGTCCGACTCTTCGTGACCCTATGGACCGTGTCACGCCACGCTTTCCGGTCTCTCACTATCTTCCTAAGATCACATAACTTCATCTGCAGTGCCTCGAGGATGCCATCTAACCATCGCGTTCGCTGCCTACCCCTACTCCAGCGACCCTCAACCTTTCCCAACATCAAATCTTTCTCCAGCGACTCCTCTCTTCTCATCAGATGACCAAAGTAGCTGAGCTTTAACTTTAGAATTTGACCCTCCAATGAGCAGTCAGGGTTTATGGTCGACAATATCGACTGATTTGATCTTCTGGCAGTCCAAGGAACTCTCAAGAGTCTTCGCCAACACCACAATTCAAACGCGTCAATTCTTCGGCGGTCAGCCTTTTTCACAGTCCAACTCTCGCATCCATACATCACAACTGGAAAGACCATAGCACGAGTTATACGGATCTTGGTTGGCAGACTAATGTCTCTGCTCTTTACTAGGCGGTCAAGGCTAACCATGGCTCTTTTTCCCAGAAGCAGGCGTCTCCTAATTTCATGGCTGCAGTCTCCTTCCGAGGTAATCTTGGAGCCCAAGAAGAGAAAATCTGTCACAGCTTCCACTTCTTGTCCATTGATGCTACAGGACTTGATAGGGCAAGACGCCATGATCTTTGTCTTTTTAATGTTCAGTTTAAGCCCAAACTTCTCACTCTCTTCTTGTACGCGCATCAGAAGTCTCTTGAGTTCCACTTCACTTTCTGCCATTAAAGTGGTATCATCCGCATATCTAAGGTTGTTGATACGTTTTCCAGCAATCTTCACTCCAGCTGAAGACTCGTCCAGACCGGCCTTCCTCATGATGCACTCTGCATATAGGTTAAATAGGCAGGGCGACAGTATGCAGCCTTGCCTCACTCCTTTCTCAATCGGAAACCAATCAGTAAGACCATGCCCAGTTCTAACTGTGGCCTCTTGTCCTTCATACAGGTTCCTGAGGAGACAGATGAGGTGAATTGGAACTCCCATCTCTTGGAGAGCTTGCCACAATCTGCTGTGATCTACGCAGTCAAACGCTTTCGCATAATCAATAAAGCAGAAGTAGATGGATTTCTGGAACTCTCTTGCTTTTTCCATGATCCAGCGAAGGTTGGCGATTTGGCCTCTAGTTCCTCTGCCCTTGCGAAACCCAGCTTGCACGTCCGGAAGCTCCCGATCCACATACTGCTGCAGCCTTCCTTGGAGGATTTTCAACATCACCTTGCTAGCATGCGAAATAAGCGCGATCGTGCGGTAGTTGGAACAATCTTTGGCACTGCCTTTCTTTGGAAAGGGGATGTAAACTGACCTCCTCCAATCCTGTGGCCACTGCAGGGTTGTCCAAATCTTCTGACATAATGTATGAAGAATGTTAACAGCGTCATGGTTGAGGATTTGAAGCAACTCAGCTGGAATGCCATCAATTCCGCTAGCTTTGTTCTTAGCAAGGCTGGCTAAGGCCCATTCAACTTCACTCTTCAGGATGCCCGGCTCGAGATCAGTAATCACAACCGTCTTATGTTGGGTTTGCACATTCGGGTCCTTCTTGTACAGTTCTTCTGTGTATTCCTGCCACCTCTTCTTTATCTCTGAGGCTTCAGTGATGTCCTTGCCTCATTTGTCCTTTATCACGCTCAGCTTAGCACAGAAGCTTTCTTTGATATCTTTAATTGTCTTATACAGAGCTCTTGTGTTCCTTAATTGGCTGTTGTCCTCAACTGCTTGGCACTGTATGTTCAGGAAGGCATTCTTATCTCTCCTTGCTATTTTCTGAAAATCCGCATTGCGAGCCTTGTATCTTTCTCTTTCCCCCATAACTTTTGCCATCCTCCTTTCCTCAGCTATTTGCTAAGCCTCTTCAGATAACCAGTTTGCTTTCTTGCATTTCTTTTGCTTTGGAACTACCTTAGTAGCAACTTCTTGTATTATATCACGGACATCAGTCCACATCTCTTCGGGCTCTCTGTGTTCTAGATCTAATTCTTGAAATCGATTCCTGACTTCCACAGCATATTCTAATGGAATTTGATCCAGATCATACCTGAAAGGCCTTCTAGTTTTCTGCGTTTTCCTCAATCGAAGCTTAATTTTGGCAACAAGAAGCTGATGATCGGTGCCACAATCGGCCCCAGGCCTTGTTCTTACTGCTTGTATAGCGCTTCTCCATCTCTGCCGGCAAAGAATATAATCGATCTGATTCCTGTACAGACCGTCCGGTGAAGTCCATGTGTACAGGCGCCTCTTGTGCTGTTGAAAATGAGTATTCGCTATGGTCAGGTTGTTTTCTTGACAAAACTTTTCTAGCCTCTGCCCAGCTTCATTTGGCTCGCCAAGACCGAACTTGCCTATAATTCCGGATATTTCTTTACTCCCACCTTAGCATTCCAGTCTCCTATGAGAAAAACGACGTCTGATGATGGGGTGCGGTCTAAAAGGCATTGTAGGTCCGCATAAAATCTCTCAACGTCAGCGTCTTCAGCAGCAGTGGTCGGTGCATAGACTTGGATAACTGTTATGTTGAAAGGGTGACCTTGGATACGAAGTGAAATCATCCGGTCGTTTTTGGGGTTGTTGTACCCTAGCACTGCTTTGCCCATTCTTCTGTTTACTATGAGAGCGACCCCATTCCTTCTCTTGGATTCGTGCCCACAGTAAAAGGCATAATGGTCGCCGGAGATAAATTCTCCCATTCCGGTCAACTTGAGCTCGCTGATAAACAAGATATCAATGTTCAATATGTCCATTTCTCGCTTGACGACATCCAGTTTACCTTGTAACATAGATCTTACATTCCATGTTGCTATGGGATATATCTCCTTGCAACATCGAACTTTCGGGTCGCTTCCCGACACATCCACAACTAAGCGTCCTTTTGGCTTTAGCCCAGCCGCTTCATTCGTCCTGGAGCTACTGGGAATCGCCCTTTGTTCATCCCCAGTAACATGTGGGACGCCTTCCAACCTGGGGGGCTCATCTTCCGGCGCCATATCTTTAATGGTATTGTGACTGGCCATAGGGTTTTCTTGGCAGGAAATACTGGAGTGGGTTGCCATTACCTTCTCCAGTGAATCACATTTTGTCAGAACTCTCTGCCGTGACCTGTCTATCTTGGGTGGCCCTACACGGCAGAGCTCACGACTTCATCGAGTTTCGCAAGCCCCTCCGCCGCGACAAGGCAGTGATCCATGAAGGGGTCACCAGGGTTAGAATGCTCGAAAATGGAAAAATGAATTTCGTGAGAAACACGGTCAAAAGCTTTCGCCAAATCTAACTGCATCATGGCTATCTGACCACCGAGTGCATCAACACATTCTAGTACGGTTCTTGCGACATGTATATTCGTGGCAATGGATCGACCCTTGATGCCGCACGTTTTATGAGACCCAACCAATTTCTTTATTACGCTTTGCAGTCGTTTTGCTAAAACCTTCATGTACACCTGTAGTCAACATTGGTGAGGCTAATCGGTCGATATGACCCCACCAACAGTTGTTTCTCCGGATCATCTGTCTTGGGTATTAGAACAATGTGCGATGTAGAGAAAGACATTGGGACAGTATTACGTTCATAAGCTTCAGTGATTACACGAAGCATAAACTGAGCCGCATACTGCTGAAAAGTTTTAAAGAAGGCAGCGCTTAGACCATCCGCCCCAGGGGCCTTCCCAGTTGTCAGGTCATCTATTGCAGATACTATCTCCTGCAATATTGCAGATACTATATTGCAGGAGATAGTATCTGCAATAGATGACCTGACAGGTGTTTCTAGGAGCGCTTTACTTTCGTCATCCAGTGCAGGCATCAGTCTTAGAAAATCTGTATCAAAGCCACTATACAGTCTGAAGCTTAGCGCTAAGCAGTTCTTCGAAGTGCTCTGCTACCGTACGCTGAATATCTTTAGCATCTTCTGTGATATGGCCGGTATACCTTATACTCCTTATTTCTTTCTGGCAGGCGTATCTTTTCTCGTCTGCTAGCGCTCGTTTTGTCGGCACTTCTCCTGCCCAAAGTTTTTCAGCCCTTGCACGTATGACAGCCGCTGTGTATCTTTCGCTGTCGATTGTTTCCAACTCACTTTTTATCTCTCGTATTTTACTGGCGAAATGCCCTGGCACAGAACTTTCCATGCTCAATAAAAACTGGAGTTGTTCATTCAGTTCTTTTTCTTTCTCTTTATGCCGCACCTTACTGCTCTTTTCTATGGATTTCAATTTGACCCACTCTTTGAAGCTGTCCCATTACTCTGCAAAACTTACTGGTCTCATAGCAAGACGATTTTCAAACTCGGTCTTAACTTCCGTAAGGAACTCTTCATCGGCAAGAAGTTTGGCATTCAGTTTCCATAGGTACCAGTTAAAGCGCGATTTCTTTCCTTTGCGGTCAAACACTGCACTCACGAGACAATGATCGCTGAAAGACACAGGTTTGACCTCATATGCAGTACATAGGGAAACAAGATCTACCGAGGCATACACCCTGTCCAATCTAGCATGGCTATCTCGCTGAAAGTGCGTGAACTCTGGCTGGTTTCCAGTGGAGAACACACTACCAACATCCTCAAGGCCATACTCATGCACAAGTGCATTCAACAGCTCGGAGCTTCTGTCTCTTCGAGGTTTACACTTCGCCGCTCGGTCCACAGCTGCGCACACACAGTTGTAGTCACCAAGTACAAGCAAGATTTTGTCTCACCTTCAACCACACCTTAATAAACTCAAAAAAAAAATTCACGCTCACATTCTGAATTGGGAGCATACACACACACAACACGCCAGCATAAATTAGAGTAGGTAAAAGCGCTAACCAAAAGCCGACCGCTTGGACAGGCAAAAACGGACTCTACGCTTACTCCCAGCGTGTTACGTATAAAAAAAGGCATCCACCCGATACACCAACAGAATGGCATACACACACATAAAAGTTTGTTTGAAAAGAAGCCACCATACGGTCAGTGCTTTCTTGGCTCTCAATCTTTGACTCTTGCACAGCTGCTATATCTATATCATTATCCAAAAAGAGGCGACTGAGCTGGCATTGTCGCTTTCTCGCTCCCAGTCCTCTGACATTCAAAGTAGCTACATGTAACGGCGAATTAAGCTTGAGAGTCATGTATTAGAGAGAGACGCCCGTACCGGCATGGTGCCTACCTTCATGGTTGCGTGGCTTCCGCTTCTGACGAACAGCGGCGTATGTATGCATGTAATGTCCTCCCAGCAGAATGTCGGGATGCATTCAAACGAAGTCCAAGCACATTGTTTCATTTTTGCTCACACACGCACCACTTGGTTGCAGAAGGTTCCTGACGCTGGTCGGTAGGCAGCCTATCCACAAATCGTTCAGGACACCACAAAAACTACGGAGGCGGTTTCCCCGCCTGCCGCGTGTCGGCCGAGAAGTTCGGCTTCGGTCTTAACGTGGCTCTTCGGATGCCAGAAGTTTTCGGCGGCGGCTCACCACAGACACCGCCTGGCAGCTGAGTCTCCTCGACGCTTTCCTCATGCGGACGTTTCGCGGCAATTAAGGCTGCTGTCTCCGGCCCAACCTCCATGGCATCAGTACAGGAAGGCTCAGTACTGAGATGATCCTCAGCGTCGGAAAATTTGGTTACGTCTTCTGCCGCTTCCTTTGACGCGCTTTCATGGTCCTGGAATGGAACGTTCAAGACATGCCGAGTTTCATTCTTTTCATTTGAGACCATCACCTTATTCTTTGCTAAAACCGTCATGGAAGGCGCGTCCTGTTTCGTTGACTGACATCTAATGTCAGCAGCCTCCTCCGCATCCGCCTCGTCCATAATTAACTCGGACGAGTCTTCGCTGGTCCCAGATCCGGAAGTGCTAGCGTAGGTTCGTGCACACTGGCTGTCTTTATGCCCGAACCTTTGACAGGTTCCGCAGCGAGGAACCCGGCACTCTTTGCGGATGTGACCCGTACCCCGGCAGCGTAGGCACAACGGGGGTCTGCCTGGCACAATGACGAGCGCGAGCTCACCGCTAACATTCAACTGATGCGGCAGGTCGTCGAGCTTCATGCCAGCTTTCAGCTTCAGCGTGACGAGTCTAGTTGTAGAGCCCTTTTCTAGCATACCTTTAACACGCCAACGCTCATGGGAAACGTCTGACACCTTTCCGTACGGCGCAAATGCAGCACGAACATCTTCGTCTGGCACGTTGTGAAGTAGCCAGTGAAGTTTGAGTCGCACGTCCTGGTTCGCCGGGTCAATCACCAAGCAGCGACCGTTTTTTACAGACAGCTCACCTACACTGACAATCTTGTTGACGGCTTCAGTATCCTTGAGAGTGACGGCCCAGACGTGGCTCATCCGATACGACCCCATAGCGATAACATCGGGGATTAGCGAGTGTTGTGCTAAAGCATCCCGGAAATCTCCCACCCGGTACGGGCGGGCCCTGATATCGGCATGCAAAAAAAACGGTATTCAAAACAAACCGACCTGTTGGAAGCGCAGGCAAAACGACCTGGTAAGTGTTGTCCTGTTCAGCAGTCCTGTTACCGCGGCCTGACATGGTCGCTGAAGCCGCTCGTGAGGAGCCCTGCATCCTGCGTCCGTTCACTGCCGTGGCCGGAAGCAGAATATCCTAGCCACTAGACCACGCCGGAACGTGGTAGACGATTGCAAGCGAGAGCACAAGAGAATGCAGATGCGTAACATAGCCAGAATAAGATTGGGATGGAGCGCATTTGGCAAGCACTCGCAGATTATGTCTAGCAGTTTACCGGTATCGCTAAAGAGGAAAGTATACAACAGTTGCATCTTGCCTGTACTCACCTATGGGGCTGAAACGTGGAGGCTAACCAAGAGAGGTCTACTTAAGTTGAGGACAACCCAGAGGGCTATGGAACGAAAAATGGTAGGGGTAACATTAGGAGATAGAAAGCATGCAGAGTGGGTCAGAGAAATAACTGAGGTTACCGACATTCTAGTAGAAATTAAGAAGAAATGGACATGGGCAGGACATGTAGTGCGAAGAGAGGATAACCGATGGTCGCCTAGGGTAACAAACTGGATTCCAAGGGAAAGAAAGCGTAGCAGGGGGCGGCAGAAAGTTAGGTGGGCGGATGAGATTAAGAAGTTCGCAGGGGTCAAGTGGATGCAGCTAGCACAGAACCGGGTTAAGTGGAGAAATATGGGAGAGGCCTTCGCCCTGCAGTGGGTATAGTCAGGCTGATGATGATGATGATGAACATAGCCAGAAAAAGAAAAAGAGGAGCAGGTCTCACCGAGATTTGAACTCGGATCGCTGGATTCAGAGTACAGAGTGCTAACCATTACACCATGAGACCGCCATCTTTCCGACGCCGTTAATCGAACCCGGGCCTCCTGGTTGAGAGCCAGGTATCCTAGCCACTAGACCACGCCGGAACGTGGCAGAGGATTGCAAGCGAGAGCACAAGAGAATGCAGATGCGTAACATAGCCAGAAAAAAAAAAAAAAAAAAGACTCGCACGTCTCACCGAGATTTGAACTCGGATCGCTGGATTCAGAGCGCAGAGAGCTAACCATTACACCATGAGACCGCCATCTTTGCGACGCCGTTAATCGAACCCGGGCCTCCTGGGTGAGAGCCAGGTATCCTAGCCACTAGACCACGCCGGAACGTGGCAGAGGATTGCAAGCGAGCGCACAAGAGAATGCAGATGCGTAACATAGCCAGAAAAAAAAAAAAAAGAGTCGCACGTCTCACCGAGATTTGAACTCGGATCGCTGGATTCAGAGCGCAGATAGCTAACCATTACACCATGAGACCGCCATCTTTGCGACGCCGGGAATCGAACCCGGGCCTCCTGGGTGAGAGCCAGGTATCCTAGCCACTAGACCACGCCGGATTTTTTTTTTCTTTATTGCATGGGAAAACTTCCGTAAAAAGGAACAACTCCACTTACTTAAACATGTCCATGTCTAAAGTTACCGGGCTGTTTAATGCTAGCCCGTCATATCCTCAGCCCGACAATGCACAATCATCAGAACATCAAAAGTCTGGGAGACATACACATGCGTCTAGATACGGCATCCAGTTTGGAGGTTCTTCACGTGCAGCATATACACTTCTCACCAAAGCACACTGCTCCCGAAACACGGATTTCGACGATCTTAGTGGCTCTGCATGCCTCTCGATCATGCGGCTTTTCCAAAGGCTGAACAGTCCCATCAACACAAATAGATCGTAAGGCACGACAGAGTTTTTGTCAGGAGGCAAAAATCTAATTGTATAAGGCGTAATTTCAATGTCCTTTTTAAGAGTTCTTTGTAGTATGTCCCAAAAGAACATAGCATCACGGCACAGAATAAAGCAATGATCAATTGTCTCAGGCACGTTACAGAGGCGACAATTTACCGACCAGCGCACAAACGTCTCCTTATTGTGAAGAAATGTCTTGACAGGCAACGTCGCTGTATGTAATTTGAAAAAGAACGTTTTTGCAGCTGCCTGAATGCACATTTGCCTAACACGCTTTAGAACAGTGGTGTCCAAAAACCCCAGATAAGGCTGCCGATACAACGGTGTAGGGAACAAAGACTCAGTGAGAGCCTGGGTCATCTGCTTTCTCGAGAGGCTATACAGGTAATCTACCGAGAAACGCACAGTGAGAAAATTGAAAGTGTCAGCAACCTCCTTAAGGAATCCCCATAAACGCCCCTCACGAGCCTGCCCAGTTGGTGCGAATAAGTAAGGCAAATGTGGACTAAGGCGCCTAATGAGCACAGTTACAAGAAACGGATGGTTTGCCGATTTGAAAAAGAAAAAACGGGAGACAAGTTGATGCACAAACAAGTGAACAAGGCCCACTCCACCAGACTCTAAGGGAAGAAACAAGTTGTCACGCCGCATGGGCTCCCATTGAGAGCGCCACACAAATGTTGCAAATATTCTGTGTATAACTTGTACTTTGCTCCTCGCACAATGCAGGACCTGAAGGATATACGCAAGCTTTGCAAACAAAAATATGTTACAGACCTGTGCCCTAGCAAACACTGAGAGTTCCCTACCCATCCAAGCCTGCGTTTGTCGCCGTATAGGTACGATCTGTGAATCCCAGTAGGCTGCGCTATTGCGAACTTGGTGCAGTGGAACCCTTAGGTACTGAAGAGGACTACAGTCACAGCATATGCCTCCAAACTGGCTTGGTCTAGTGCCCCAGTGTCCCAACCAAAAACCTTTGGATTTATCTAAATTAAGGGCCGCGCCTGATACATCGCAGAACTGTTCAGTCAAGTGTAAAGCCTCAAGTACACTCTTTTTGTCAGAACAAAAGAGGGCGATATCGTCCGCGTAAGCTAAAATCTTAACTTCACATTGAGCCAGAGAGAAACCACGGATGGCTGCACTGTTAATTATACTGAGACAGAGGGGTTCCAGATATAAGCCAAACAACAGTGGAGACAGTGGACATCCTTGACGAACAGATGATTCCAGTGGCATTGGTTTCGTTAGCTCCTGATTAACAATTAGTCTTGTATACGAGTTCATATAGCACAGCCTTATGCCTTTGAGCAAAACGTCACCAATGTTTGCATTCTCCAAGACCGCGAACAAGAAATTGTGCCGAACTTTATCAAACGCCTTCGCCAGGTCAATTTGAATCAGAGCTACTTGGCCTGTCTCATCTGATACTGTCTCGATTACTGAACGTGCAATATGGATGTGTGTTTGAATACTGCGCCCTCTGATACCACATACCTGATGCGAACCTATCAAGTCCATGATAACCAGCTGCAAACGAGAACAAAGGACCTTGGCAAAAATTTTGTAATCAACATTACAGAGGGAAATTGGACGATATCCTTCAACAGTTTTCAACCGATTAGTATCTTTGCTTTTGGGTATTAATATTGTGTGGCCTGAATAGAAAGTGGGGGGCAGGAGACCCACAACATAAGATGCTTGGAATACTTCCATAAAAACAGGCGTTAGGCAAGGCGAAAATGTTTTATAAAATTCGCTAGTAATACCATCTGGGCCAGGAGATTTCTGGTTCTGAAGGTCTGAAATGGCTGATTTAATTTCTTCCAAAGTGATGGGTCCCTCTACTACAGCACATTTCTCATCGTCTAGTCGAGGAAAGTTCTCAAGTAAGGAATTATAATCGAAACCCTGATTTGGATCTTTACAACTGCCGAACAGCTTTCGATAATAATCATAGAAAGCAGCAAGAATACTAGGAGCATCACTATATGTGCAACCACCATACTGAATTTCCAATATTTCCTTCGTAAGAGCATTCTCTCTTTCATCAATGAGGGCCCGACGTGAAGGTTGCTCGTCATGAAACCTTCGAGTCCTAGATCTTATTAGGGCCCCCTTGTATCTTTCCGTCGCAATTTGTTGAAGCTCTGCCTTTACGTTAATAATTTCTTCAACATAGGCACCCGGGCTAACCTTCTCTAGCTCATGTAGCTCAGTTAGAGTGCGCCCAAGCTCACGAAGGTGGTGTCTCTTTAGGAACGCGATTCTTGCAGAGGCTTCAATTGCTAATTTTTTGGTTTCCTGTTTGAACAAGTCCCATTTTTGAAAAACTGACAGATCATGGCGTGACCATATGTCTTTCAAACAAGTAGGTACAGCACGCTTAAAGATTTCATCTGAGAGCAGACAGTTATTCATTTTCCACAGTTCCCACCGAGGGTGAAGTATCTGCCGACTGTACCTCCCTACCTGAAGAGACACCATACAATGGTCACTGAAGAAGATGGGCCGCATCCAGTAACCAAACAAATTTGCTAACATGTCTGCAGAAACATAAATTCTGTCAAGGCGGGTATTAGAGGAGAACTGAAAATGAGTGAAATGAATACTGTCGCCTTTTTCCTGCCCCACATCCACAAGGTTATATTCACAAGCCAAATCGTTAAGTAATGCAGCACTAGGGTCATATCTCTTACATAATGCTGATCGGTCCTCATCCCTACAAACACAATTAAAATCTCCCAACAACATAATTTTGCGATCTGTGCACAAATGATTAACTAATGAAAGAAAAAAATGCCTTCTGTCTCGTTGTTTTACAGGGGCGTAAACACAAATAATTCGCCACTGCACACCTGAGATTGTGAGGTCAAAGCATATAAGTCGTCCCTCGCCATCTATGCAATAAGACATGGCTGTCATCTCTAGTGTTTTGGCCAGGAATAGCATACACCCTCCGGACAAGCCTCTAGCGTGGCTAACAATAATGTTATATTCCGGCAAAAACGGCTCAAGAGCAGCTTCCGTCTCTTCATCGGAGGACAACTTTGTTTCCTGAATTGCTGCTACAGACACACTCCATTTCTTTAACAGATGTCTTAACTGCTGCTGTCTCCGACGATTACGCATACCCCTGACGTTAAGGGTAGCGACTTGATATGCTGCGACTCTAGCCATTTTTGGTACTAGTCCTTTTAAACATCATCCCCTGGAATGGGGTGGCCCGCCTGCAAATTGGCGGCCTTTCGGGCAGACATCGCCCTCCTCTTTAAAGTCACCCTTCCTGTGGCCTCTACACAGTGTGCCTTCTGGCCAGCACCATCGATACACACCTCATCATCTGCGGGGCGCTTCAAAGGCACTGTGTTGTCCATGTCCTCCTCTGAGACACTCAAGGCTTCGGCCCACGAACCTGATTGGAGCACATCGCTCGCTGCCACACTGACAGCCGACAGAGAACCGGACGCACCGGAGATCGGCGCCACAGACGGCTCACTGTTACCCTCCAACGACGAAGGAGAATCAATGACGAAGGAGGATAGGCGAGCATCCACTGGCAGTATCTTCTCCATTGATTCCACAGGAGGCATATCCAGACGTCCTTCAATGAAAGGTGGTTCTTGGGCAGCAAGGGCAGCACTCTGAGTGGCACTCACAGGTGGGCCCGGGTCCGGCGGTTTTGGCTCTGGAGACGCTGGTTCTTGATGGCCAGTCACTGCAGATTCTTCTGAGTTGGTGTGAAGTGCAGAAGGCTTCTGGTCCCCATCAATTTGAGGTTCACGACCTAACTCACCAGTTACATCAACAACCTCTGACACATCCATGATATGCTCGGACGCCACGTCATCTTCTCGTGACCACTGGCCTTGACGCAGTCTATCGGCATAACTTAATACACAGTTCTCCACAGTATGGCCAAAGCGCCGGCACTGGGTGCATCGAGGCGTTCGGCACTGACGCCGTACATGGCCTACCCGGCTGCGTCGAAGGCACAGTGGAGGTCTCCCTGAGATAAGCACTAATGCCTGCACCCCATAAACATTAAGAGTGTGAGGAATTGTACTTGCTGACACTCGGTCCTTGAGCGTGAGGGAGATTTCACGGTTCGCCGTTTCCATGTGCTCCATCCCTGGGCACCGCCACTTTTCACGTTCCACAGATTGAATCGTTCCATAAGGCTCAAAAGCTTCCACAATCCTCCGGTGCTCCATATAGCGTGGAAGCCAAAGGAGCTTACCCTTGACATTCTTTGTATCCGGGTCGAACACCATGCACCGAAGTCCTTTCACAGGGAACTCTGCTTTGTTAATTAGCTTCTGCTTTGAAGAACTACTCTCGCAGGTAACCATCCACACGTGGCTCATTTGGTATTGACCAATGCACAAAATTTCCCGGAGGTCCAAAATCTGTGCAAGTGCGTCTCGAAAGTCAGGTGCTCGGTACGGGCGACCCTTAAGGTCGGCATGCAGGAAAACGGTATTAAGGACAACATTACCGGTGGGCAGGCGTGGAAGGACAACTTTGTACGTTTCGGTAGTGTCCTGAGGAGTAGAAAGACCTCGGCCAACGGCCGATGCGCTGTTTCCAGCAAGCAACATTTTCAGGCTCAGCCGTCCAGAACCCTAGACCACGCCGGAACGTGGCAGCGGATCGCAAGCGAGAGCACAAGAGAATGCAGATGCGTAACATGGCCAGAAAAGAAAAAGAGGCGCAGGTCTCACCGAGATTTGAACTCGGATCGCTGGATTCAGAGTCCAGAGTGCTAACCATTACACCATGAGACCGCCATCTTTCCGACGCCGGGAATCGAACCCGGGCCTCCGGGGTGAGAGCCAGGTATCCTAGCCACTAGACCACGCCGGATTTTTTTTTCTTTATTACCGACTTGGTAACTACAAAGAACGATGAAAATCGCATGGAATTAAAAACACGTCACTTTCTTACAGGTTTCAAGGTTTCTTGTGATAGAATGGATTAAGTGACATGAGCTTGCCCAAGACTGGCAGCCATTCCGGGGGTTCAGATTGCCCTCCGAAAACATCACGCGTGTACATTACACTTTCAACAAAGTACTGATGGGCTGGGTGTACGACAACATGCTCATGGCGAACATCCATCCGCGTTCTCCATATGCTGTGCATACACAAGACCATAAATAAATCACTGGGCACTTCTCCTGGTTGGGCGCATGGAAGGTAGCGTATTGCAAACGGCGTTATTGGTAAGTCCTTTTCAATAGTACGCTGTAGCACGTCCCACAAAAAAACCGCATCGTCACACTCAAGGAGAATATGCTCCATGGATTCCAGCTTTTTGCAAATTAAACAGTCAGCAGACCAAGGCACAAAAAGGCCTTTGCTTTCCAGCCATGGCTTCACCGGAAGAGTGCCGGTATGCAATTGAAAAAAGAAAGATTTAGCGGACGATCTGATGGGCATTTTTTTTCACTCTCTTCAACACGTCCCGCTCCGGACCCAAAGCATATACAGCGCGATAAAGAGGCACAGGTAAAAAGGTTTCCAATAAATCTTTGTACAGCCGTTTTCGCGTAACAGTACACATATACTCATTTGAAAATCTCGCCTTCACTATTTGGAAGGACGCGACAACTTCACGAAGAAAAACACTTAGAGCCATTGTCCTTGTAGACATAGTCGAAACTACATATTCCGGCAGTGAATCACGCAATCGCACTTGGATTACCGTTCTAAGAAAAACATCGCTTTGTTCGCGCAAAAAAAAGAACCTGGTTACAATCCGCTTTAAGTATAAATGTGACAATCCCAGTCCACCATTATGCACCGTATGAAACAGATTGCATCGACTGGTGCGCTCCCATGTGGAAGCCCACACAAACGTGGCAAATGCCCTATGCAGTTTTTGAACAGAGATTCTTGACATTGATAACACTTGCAGCATGTAAAACATTTTTGCAACTAGGAACATATTGCAAACGGTAGCTATTGCGAACATAGAAAAGTTATGTCCTCCCCATTTGTTTCTTTGGGTTTTCACTTGCTCAACTTCACCGGCCCAACATTCCTTGCTTTCACGGTAATGCTTTAGTGGCACACCAAGGTAATTGCCTGGCGTTATTGTCCATTGCATACTGGAGAACAGTTCAGGCGTGTATTGCCAGTTTCCGTGCCAAAATCCTAAGCACTTTGCCCAACTAATTTCGCTTCCACTTGCAGTGCAAAAAGCAGTGGCTTCTTTTACAACTTCTTCACGCTCTCATGGTCAGTACAAAAAACCGCAATATCGTCCGCGTATGCCAAAACCCGAACTTCACTTTGAAAAAATCTATAACCGCGTATGTTTGGCCTTGTAAGCAATCTTAAACAGAAAGGCTCCAGATAAAGCGCGAACAAAAGGGGAGACAGAGGACAGCCCTGCCTTACTGACGACTGAACAGGTATACGATCGGTTAAATGCTTATTCACGACCAGTCTCGCTGAACAGCACTCGTAAACCATTTTCACGCCCTTTGTAATCACGGAACCAGCATTGACATACTCTAAAACAGAGAACAAAATTTCATGTACCACTTTATCAAATGCTTTGTGGAGGTCTAATTGCATCATTGCTACGTGGTCATGCATCGCGTCACAACATTCGAGTACACTCCTTGCTGCGTGTATGTTAGTAAAAATGGTCCTTCCTTTTATACCGCATGTCTGATGTGGGCCTACAAGACAAGTAATTACACATTGGAGTCGTCGCCCTAATACTTTCATGTAAATTTTATAGTCAACATTCGTTAGACTTATAGGACGGTAAGACGCTACAGACTGAAGCTTAACTGGGTCATCTGTTTTCGGGATTAGTACAACTTGTGACATTCGAAAAGACGGAGGAGGTATGTTCTTTTCGTAGCATTCACTAGTAACTCTTTCCAGTAAAACAGCCATTTCAGTTGGAAAGGCCTTGTATATGGCAGCACCAAGACTATCTGGTCCGGGTGACTTATTGGAATTTAATTCCCCGATAACGGCCTTAATTTCCTCGGAAGTAATACTTGCTTCAAGTGTCTGCGCCACTTCGTCTTCTACTCTTGGCATCAGCGACAGAAAGTCTTTTCTGAAGCGTTCAATGTCCGGTGTTTTTAGGCTAAACAATTCCCTGTAAAATTCTACAAACGCCCGTTCAATCGTTTTGTTTTCCGAGGTAACTACGTTCTGATAACAGATTTCTTTTATCTCTTTTGACACCGCGTACCGTTTTTCATCACTAAGTGCCCTTTTCGTGGGCGTCTCTCCGAGCCACAATTTTTCGCTGCGTGCCCTTATCACCGCACCGCCATACTTCTCTTCGTCTATCACCTCAAGTTTGGTTTTTATCTTTTTTATATCTTGGGCAAACAAGCCAGGCTTAACGCTCTCCATGCTAAGCATGTATTCATGTGTCCTTCGAAGTTCTTTTTCTTGTTCTCTTTCTTTACGTCGGAGAGTGCATGCTCGGTCAATAGCAGCTATCTTTATATCGCACTTAAACTGCTCCCATGCTTGTATAAAATTAGAGTCATTTTGCAACATATGCGTAATATATTCTTTCACTTTAGTGGTAAACTCTTCATCCAGCAGCAGCTTTTCATTAAATTTCAATAGCTCCCAATTGAACTTCGTTGCCTTACTTTTCATGCCTAGAGTAACCATTACTAGGGAGTGGTCACTAAAGCTCATGGGAAGTGTTTGATATTCCGAGCACAAGGGCACACAATCAATAGGAACATATATTCGGTCCAACCTTGCATGACAGCTACCTTGAAAGTGCGTGAACATTGCTTGGCCTTCATGCGTCAGTATACAGCCAGCATCTTCAAGCTCTGCCTCATTAACAATGTCAATAAGTAACTCTGCGCTCTTGTCACGAAGGACACGGTCTGTTGTTCTATCTTCCGGTCTACAGACACAATTGAAGTCTCCAAGCAGGAGAACACGCCTCTCATGTATTAGGAAGGATTTCATATAGTGAAAAAACTCTTCGCGCTCAGACTTTCTAGTAGGCGCATAAACACAGATCACTCTCCAGTCCAATCCAGAAAAACTGAAATCACGTATCAAAAGCCGACCACTCTCACACGAGAACACAGACTACGCACTCTATGCAATTTCGAATGAAAATGACACATCCCCCCGATCTTCCAACCGCATGACAAACGCAAACACTATATCTAGAACGATATATTTCAGCCATTTTATCTGTTTGTTGTTCGCTTTCCATTTTGCTCTCTTGAACTGCTAGCACATCAATTTCATTCTTCAGCAGAAGGCGGTTCAGCTGCTGTTGTCTCTCCGACGCGTTGACAGCCCTCTCACATTTAGCGCGGCTCCGCGCAAGCTAGTGGATAAATTGGTCGCCATCTCAAGAAATTATAAATCGCGAAACATTTCACTCACATCTCTTCTGCAGAAAGACAGCATTGCTGTTCAACTGTTGCATGGGATGACCATTCTTCTTTTTTGGCGAGTCTGCCCATCGTTCCAAGCGCTGCTCCCGATCATGGACCGGGCTTGCGACGTCTCGACCGAAAAGGGTACCCCCGCTATGGCGGAGGCACAGGTGACACAGTTCTCCGGTCTGGAGGCACGTTTACCCATGGCTTGAAGGACGACCGGCCAAGGGGGGCCGCCTTCAGTGGAGGCTGTCCGTTTTCCGCTCCTCCTTGCGTTGATCCCTCGTTGACACTGTCTTCGCGCACACGCTTCACAGGCAAGGTAGAAGCAGCTGGCATCTCAGCTTCAGTGTCTCCCTGTTCCTCACTGTGTTGCGTAGACGAGGCTGGGCTTGCACCACTGGCATTGCCGTTTTCTTTCGTGGGTGTCTCGGTCCCAGCGACATTCGATAACGGAACTATCAAATCTGATTCACAGTGTTCTTTAGGGGCAGGGGTCTTCTCAGAGGACTGTTCGTTCTGTTCTGCCTCCTCAGGGATTCCACTGCTCGCTTCCTCGGCGTCCACTGCGTCCATCAAGTGCTCGCCTGCCACTTCACTCGTCACGGGGCCTGCAACGTTGGCATACGTGCGTACACACTGGGACTCGTCATGGCCGTAGCGACGACACAGCCCGCAGCGCGGCACACGACACTCACGCCGTATATGACCTTTCCCGCGGCACTGGAGGCAAAGCGGGGCTCTGCCTGGGACGTGGACGAGTGCGACGTCCTCGGCGACCCGAAGCTGATGCGGTAGGTCCTCAATGGTAACGCCCACTTTGATCTTCACCGTGACCGTTCGCGTCGTTGAAGCCTTGTCGACACACCCTTGCACTTTCCACTTTTCTCTTGATATTTCGGTCACTTTTCCAAAAGCCTCAACGCCGCTCGCACATCATTGTCGTGCACGCCGTGAAGCAGCCAGAAAAGCTTCAACCTGATGCCTTGGTTACAGGGGTCAATGACCACGCAGCGGTGCTCCTTCACTTCAAAAGCTTCGGCTTGCAAAATCTTCGCTTTCCCCTCTTCACCTTTAAACGTTACCGCCCATACGTGATTCATTTGATATGCCCCGAGGGCAACCACTTCCGGCAAAAATGAAAGACGAGCGAGGGAGTCTCGAAAGTGCTCCACACGGTACGGCCTGGCTTTTATGTCGCCATGCAAAAAAAAACGGTATGTAAAACACTCGAACCTGTAGGCAGATGCGGCAGAACCAGTTCATAATCCTTGGCAGGCCTTTCCGTACTCCTGATACCACGGCCCAGATGGGCCGCTGAATCCTCTCCTTGGGAGCACATGATACACACGTCGGTCACGCTCGGTGGCCGGAAGTAGAATCCACTAGACCACGCCGGAACGTGGCAGAGGATTGCAAGCGAGAGCACAAGAGAATGCAGATGCGTAATATAGCCAGAAAAAAAAAAAGAGGCGCAGGTCTCACCGAGATTTGAACTCGGATCGCTGGATTCAGAGTCCAGAGTGCTAACCATTACACCATGAGACCGCCATCTTTCCGACGCCGGGAATCGAACCCGGGCCTCCTGGGTGAGAGCCAGGTATCCTAGCCACTAGACCACGCCGGAACGTGGCAGAGGATTGCAAGCGAGAGCACAAGAGAATGCAGATGCGTAACATAGCCAGAAAAAAAAAAGGGGCGCAGGTCTCACCGAGATTTGAACTCGGATCGCTGGATTCAGAGTCCAGAGTGCTAACCATTACACCATGAGACCGCCATCTTTCCGACGCCGGGAATCGAACCCGGGCCTCCTGGGTGAGAGCCAGGTATCCTAGCCACTAGACCACGCCGGAACGTGGCAGAGGATTGCAAGCGAGAGCACAAGAGAATGCAGATGCGTAACATAGCCAGAAAAAAAAAAGAGGCGCAGGTCTCACCGAGATTTGAACTCGGATCGCTGGATTCAGAGTCCAGAGTGCTAACCATTACACCATGAGACCGCCATCTTTCCGACACCGGGAATCGAACCCGGGCCTCCTGGGTGAGAGCCAGGTATCCTAGCCACTAGACCACGCCGGAACGTGGCAGAGGATTGCAAGCGAGAGCACAAGAGAATGCAGATGCGTAACATAGCCAGAAAAAAAAAGAGGCGCAGGTCTCACCGAGATTTGAACTCGGATCGCTGGATTCAGAGTCCAGAGTGCTAACCATTACACCATGAGACCGCCATCTTTCCGACGCCGGGAATCGAACCCGGGCCTCCTGGGTGAGAGCCAGGTATCCTAGCCACTAGACCACGCCGGAACGTGGCAGAGGATTGCAAGCGAGAGCACAAGAGAATGCAGATGCGTAACATAGCCAGAAAAAAAAAAGAGGCGCAGGTCTCACCGAGATTTGAACTCGGATCGCTGGATTCAGAGTCCAGAGTGCTAACCATTACACCATGAGACTTTTTTTTTTTTTTCTTTATTGCCGTGAAACACAAAACAAAAATACACATGATAAAAAACGTCAACTACACTTGAGCTAACGCGTAAGTGGCTAAAATCTTTTCAAGTTCACTAACTCATCAAAGAGACAATGCCATTGTGGCGGATCCTGCTGCCTCATGAAAGTTTCACGTATATAAACAGCACTTTCAATAAAGTTTTCACGCGAAGATCGTGTATCTATATCTGCATGACGCACCTGCATTCGTGTTTTCCACAAACTATGGAGGCCAAGAAGCATAATTAAATCATAAGGTGCATCATCGTTCTGCACTGGTAGAAATCTTATACCGTAAGGAGTTAATGGAAGCTCCTTTTTAATTGTCCTTTGGAGGACGTCCCATAGAAAGACAGCATCCCAACACTGTAAGAAAACGTGTTCAATTGTTTCCGGTTTTTTGCACAACAGGCAATTTGTTGTCCATGGGACGAAGATACCTTTTTCATTCAGCCAGGTTTTAACAGGGAGCGTATTAGAGTGAAGTTTGAAAAGGAATGTTTTAGCTGATGGCCTCACGGGCATCTTCTTAACTCTTTTCAAAACGTCCTGCCCTGGGCCTCCACAGTGTAATGCCCGATAAAAAGGCACCGGCAGCATCACGTCAATGAGATCTTTATACAGTTTTTTTCTAGGAATGTTGTAAAGGTAATCAAAAGAAAACCGCACTTCAAGCAACTTGCACGAAAAAACAACCTCGCGCAGGTAGCCAGTCACAGTACCAGGCATGTTTTCACATGACACAATCCATTCAGGGAGCAGCCTCTGTAATCGCACTTGCATCACGGTTCTTAAAAAGGTATCTTTTTGATCACGGAGGAATATAAATCGCGAAACCACCTGACACAAGAACAGATGTGCAAGGCCAAGCCCGCCCCTTTTAACAGAAATAAACAAATTCGTCCGGGCGGTTTTTTCCCATGTGGATGCCCAAATAAAAACAGCAAAAACGCGGTGCATTTTCTGAATTGAGGTTCGTGATACACACAACACATTCATGAGGTACCACAGCCTCGATATAAGAAAAACATTGCAAATAGAAGCGCGCGAAAATATTGAGAGTTGCCTTCCTTGCCAGGCATCCGCTTTTTCTTTCGCTCTGGATGTTTCTTCCATCCAGTGCACGTTGGGATCTTGATAACATTCTAAAGGCACGCCTAGATATCGTGTTGGGAGAGCAGACCATCGCAGCTTACAGAAGAAATCAGATGTCACGATTACACCATGAGACCGCCATCTTTCCGACGCCGGGAATCGAACCTGGGCCTCCTGGGTGAGAGCCAGGTATCCTAGCCACTAGACCACGCCGGATTTTTTTTTTTTTCTTTATTGCCGTGAAACAGAAAACAAAAATACACATGATAAAACACGTCAACTACACTTGAGCTAACGCGTACGCGGCTAAAATCTTTTCAGGTTCACCAACTCATCAAATAGACATTGCCAATGTGGTGGATCCTGCTGCATCCTGAAAGTTTCGCGTATATACACCGCACTTTCAATGAAGTTTTCACGCGCAGATCGTCTATTTATATCTGCGTGACGCACCTGCATTCGTGTTTTCCACAAACTATGGAGACCAAGAAGCATAATTAAATCATAAGGTGCATCATCGTTCTGCACTGGTAGGAATCTGATTCCGTACGGAGTTAGGGGAAGTTCCTTTTTAATTGTCCTTTGGAGGACGTCCCACAGAAAAACAGCATCCCAACACTGTAAGAAGACGTGTTCAATTGTCTCCGGTGTTTTGCACAACAGGCAATTTGTTCTCCGTGGGACGAAGATACCTTTTTCATTCAGCCAGGTTTTAACAGGGAGCGTATTAGAGTGAAGTTTGAAAAGGAACGTTTTAGCAGATGGCCTCACGGGCATCTTCTTTACTCTTTTCAAAACATCCTGCCCTGGGCCTCCACAGTGTATTTCCCTGTAAAAAGGCACCGGCAGCATCACGTCAATGAGATCTTTATACAGTTTTTTTCTGGGAACATTGAAAAGGTAATCAAAAGAAAACCGCACTTCCAGCAACTTGCACGAAAAAACAACTTCGCGCAGGTAGCCAGTCACAGTACCAGGCATGCTTTCACATGACACAATCCATTCAGGGAGCAGCCTCTGCAATCGCACTTGCATCACAGTTCTTAGAAAGGTATCTTTTTGATCACGCAGGAATATAAATCGCGAAACCACTTGTCGCAAGAACAAATGAGCAAGGCCAAGCCCGCCCCTTTTAACAGAAATAAACAAGTTCGTCCGGGCGGTTTTTTCCCATGTGGATGCCCAAATAAAAACAGCAAAAACGCGGTGCATTTTCTGAATTGAGGTTCGTGAGACACACAACACATTCATGAGGTACCACAGCCTTGAAATAAGAAAAACATTGCAAATGGAAGCGCGCGAAAACATTGAGAGTTGCCTTCCTTGCCACGCATTCGCTTTTTCTTTCGCTCTGGATGTTTCTTCCATCCAGTGCATGTTGGCATCTCGATAACAATCTAAAGGCACGCCTAGATATCGCGTTGGGAGAGCAGACCATCGCAGCTTACAGAAGAAATCAGGTGTCACGTCCCAATCACCGTGCCAAAACCCAGAGCTTCTCTCCCAATTGATCTTACATCCGGTTTGATCACAAAATGTTTGGACGACACCCGTAACTTCACAGATGCTCTTTCTAGTTGCACAAAACACTGCTATGTCATCAGCATATGCCAGCATTTTCACGTGTGCTGATTGCAGCTTGAACCCTAAAATGCGATCGCTATCAATGATAGCCAAGCAAAGTGGCTCTAAATACAGTGCAAAAAGCAGGGGTGAGAGTGGGCAGCCCTGCCTTACCGATGAACGTACTGCGATGCTGTCAGTCAGTTCACCATTCACTATAATACGGGTCGTGCAGTTCGCGTAAGCCATTTTAACACCCTCCACTATGACTTTTCCAAGGTTAGAATGCTCCAAAATGGAAAAAAGAATTTCGTGAGAAACACGGTCAAAGGCTTTCGCCAAATCTAACTGCATCATGGCTATCTGACCACCGAGTGCATCAACACATTCTAGTACGGTTCTTGCGACATGTATATTCGTGGCAATGGATCGACCCTTGATGCCGCACGTTTGATGAGATCCAACCAGTTTTTTTATTACGCTTTGCAGTCTTTTTGCTAAAACCTTCATATACACCTTGTAGTCAACATTGGTGAGGCTAATCGGTCGATATGACCCCACCAACAGTCGTTTTTCCGGATCATCTGTCTTGGGTATTAGCACAATGTGCGATGTAGCGAAAGACAATGGAACAGTATTACGTTCATAAGCTTCAGTGATTACATCGAGCATAAACTGAGCCGCATACTGCTGAAAAGTTTTAAAGAAGGCAGCGCTTAGACCATCCGGCCCAGGGGCCTTCCCAGGTGTCAGGTCATCTATTGCAGATTCTATCTCCTGCAACGTTATCGGTGTTTCTAGGCGCGCTTTACTTTCGTCATCCAGTGCAGGCATCAGTCTTAGAAAGTCTGTTTGAAAGCCGCCTACAGTCTCAAGCTTAGCGCTAAGCAGTTCTTCGAAGTGCTCTGCTACCGCATGCTGAATATCTTTAGCATCTTCTGTGATATGGCCGCCATACCTTATACTCCTAATTTCTTTCTGGCAGGCGTATCTTTTCTCGTCTGCTAGGGCTCGTTTTGTCGGCACTTCTCCAGCCCAAAGTTTTTCAGCCCTTGCACGTATGACAGCCGCTGTGTATCTTTCGCTGTCGATTGTTTCCAGCTCACTTTTAAGCTCTCGTATTTTACTGGCGAAATGCCCTGGCACAGTACTTTCCATGCTCAAAAAAAGAGCAAGTTGTTCATTCAGTTCTTTTTCTTTTTCTTTCTCTTTGTATCGCAGCTTACTACTCTTTTCTATTGCTTTCAATTTGACCCACTCTTTGAAGCTGTCCCATTCCGCTGCAAAACTTACTGGTCGCATAGCAAGACGATTTTCAAACTCTGTCTTAACTTCAGTAAGGAACTCTTCATCGGCAAGAAGTTTGGCATTCAGTTTCCATAGGTACCAGTTAAATCGCGATTTCTTTCCTTTGCGACCAAACACTGCACTCACGAGACAATGATCGCTGAAAGACACAGGTTTGACATCATATGCAGTACATAGGGAAACAAGATCTAACGAGGCATACACCATGTCCAATCTGGCATGGCTATCTCGCTGAAAGTGCGTGAACTCTGGCTGGTTTCCAGTGGAGAACACACTACCAACATCCTCAAGGCTATACTCATGTACAAGTGCATTCAACAGCTCGGAGCTCCTGTCTCTTCGAGGTTTACACTTGGCCGCTCGGTCCACAGCTGCGCACACACAGTTGTAGTCACCAAGTACAAGCAAGATTTTGTCGACCTTCAACCACAACTCAATAGACTGAAAAAACAATTCACGCTCACGCCCTGAATTGGGAGCATACACACACACAACACGCCAGCATAAATTAGAGTAGGTAAAATCGGCAACCAAAAGCCGACCACTTGGACAGGCAAAAACGGACTCTACGCTTACTCCCAGCGTGTTACGTATAAATAAAAGGCACCCACCCGATACACCAACAGAATGGCATACACACACATAAAAGTTTGTTTGAAAAGAAGCCACCATACGGTCAGTGCTTTCTTGGCTCTCAATCTTTGACTCTTGCACAGCTGCTATATCTATATCATTATCCACAAGGAGGCGACTGAGCTGGCATTGTCGCCTTCTCGCTCCCAGTCCTCTAACATTCAAAGTAGCTACGTGTAACGGCGAATTAAGCTTGAGAGTCATGTACTAGAGAGAGACGCCAGTACCGGCATGGTGCCTACCTTCATGGTTGCGTGGCCTCCGCTTCTGACAAACAGCGGCGTATGCATGCATGTAATGTCCTGCCAGCAGAATGTCGGGATGCATTCAAACGAAGTCCAAGCCCATTGTTTCATTTTTGCTAACACACGCACCACTTGGTTGTAGAAGGTTCGTGACGCTGGTCGGTAGGCAGCCGACCCACAAATCGTTCAGGTCTCCACAAAAACTACGGAGGCGGTTTCCCCGCCTGCCGCGTGTCAGCCGAGAAGTTCGGCTTCGGTCTTAACGTGGCTCTTCGGATGCCAGAAGTTTTCGGCGGCGGCTCACCACAAACACCGCCTGGCAGCTGAGTCTCCTCGACGCTATCCTCATGCGGACGTTTCGCGGCAATTAAGGCTGCTGTCTCCGGCCCAACCTCCATGGCATCAGTACAGGAAGGCTCAGTACTGAGATGATCCTCAGCGTCAGAAAATTTGGTTAAGTCTTCTGACCCTTCCTTTGACTCGCTTTCATGGTCCTGGGATGGAACGTTCAAGACATGCCGAGGTTCATTCTTTTCATTTGAGACCATCACCTTACCCTTTGTTAAAACCGTCATGGAAGGCGCGTCCTGTTTCGTTGACTGACCTCTAATGTCAGCAGCCTCCTCCGCATCCGCCTCGTCCATAATTAACTCGGACGAGTCTTCGCTGGTCCCAGGTCCGGCAATGCTAGCGTAGGTTCGTGCACACTGGTTGTCTTCATGCCCGAACCGTCGGCAGGTTCCGCAGCGAGGAACCCGGCACTCTTTGCGGATGTGACCCGTACTCCGGCAGCGTAGGCACAACGGGGGTCTGCCTGGCACAATGACGAGCGCGAGCTCACCGCTAACATTGAGCTGATGCGGCAGGTCGTCGAGCTTCATGCCAGCTTTCAGCTTCAGCGTGACGAGTCTAGTTGTAGAGCCCTTTTCCAGCATACCTTTAACACGCCAGCGCTCCCGGGAAACGTCTGACACCTTTCCGTACGGCGCAAATGCAGCACGAACATCTTCATCTGGCACGTTGTGAAGTAGCCAGTGAAGCTTGAGTCGCACGTCCTGGTTCGCCGGGTCAATCACCAAGCAGCGACCGTTTTTCACAGACAGCTCACCTACACTGACAATCTTGTTGACGGCTTCAGTATCCTTGAGAGTGACGGCCCAGACGTGGCTCATCCGATACGCCCCCATAGCGATAACATCGGGGATTAGCGAGTGTTGTGCTAAAGCATCCCGGAAATCTTCCACCCGGTACGGGCGGGCCCTGATATCGGCGTGCAAAAAAACGGTATTCAAAACAAACCGACCTGTTGGAAGTGCAGGCAAAACGACCTGGTAAGTGTTGTCCTTTTCAGCAGTCCTGTTACCGCGGCCTGACATAGCCGCTGAAGCCGCTCCTGAGGAGCCCTGCATCCTGCGTCCGTTCACTGGCGTGGCCGGAAGCAGAATCACTAGACCACGCCGGAACGTGGCAGAGGATTGCAAGCGAGAGCACAAGAGAATGCAGATGCGTAACATAGAAAAAAAAAAGAGGCGCAGGTCTCACCGAGATTTGAACTCGGATCGCTGGATTCAGAGTCCAGAGTGCTAACCATTACACCATGAGACCGCCATCTTTCCGACGCCGGGAATCGAACCCGGGCCTCCTGGGTGAGAGCCAGGTATCCTAGCCACTAGACCACGCCGGAACGTGGCAGAGGATTGCAAGCGAGAGCACAAGAGAATGCAGATGCGTAACATAGAAAAAAAAAAGAGGCGCAGGTCTCACCGAGATTTGAACTCAGATCGCTGGATTCAGAGTCCAGAGTGCTAACCATTACACCATGAGACCGCCATCTTTCCGACGCCGGGAATCGAACCCGGGCCTCCTGGGTGAGAGCCAGGTATCCTAGCCACTAGACCACGCCGGAACGTGGCAGAGGATTGCAAGCGAGAGCACAAGAGAATGCAGATGCGTAACATAGAAAAAAAAAAGAGGCGCAGGTCTCGGATCGCTGGATTCAGAGTCCAGAGTGCTAACCATTACACCATCAGACCGCCATCTTTCCGACGCCGGGAATCGAACCCGGGCCTCCTGGGTGAGAGCCAGGTATCCTAGCCACTAGACCACGCCGGAACGTGGCAGAGGATTGCAAGCGAGAGCACAAGAGAATGCAGATGCGTAACATAGCCAGAAAAAAAAAAAGGGGGCGCAGGTCTCACCGAGATTTGAACTCGGATCGCTGGATTCAGAGTCCAGAGTGCTAACCATTACACCATGAGACTTTTTTTTTTCTTTATTACCGACTTGGCAACTACAAGGAACGATGAAAAGTCGCATGGAATTAAAAACACAAGTCCCTTTCTTACAGGTTTCTTGTGATAGAATGGATAAGGTGACATGAGCTTGTCCAAAACTGGCAGCAAATCCGGGGGTTCAGATTGCCCTCCGAAAACATCACGCGTGTACATTACACTTTCAACAAAGTATTGATGGGCTGGGTGTACGACAACATGCTCAAGGCGAACATCCATCCGCGTTCTCCATATGCTGTGCATACACAAAACCATCAATAAATCACTGGGCACTTCGCCTGGCTGGGCGCATGGAAGGTAGCGTATTGCAAACGGCGTTATTGGTAAGTCCTTTTTAATAGTGCGCTGTAGCACGTCCCACAAAAAAACCGCATCGTGACAATCAAGGAAAATATGCTCTATGGTTTCCAGCTTTTTGCAAATTAAACAGTCAGCAGACCAAGGCACGAAAAGGCCTTTGCTTTCCAGCCATGGCTTCACCGGAAGAGTGCCGGTATGCAATTGAAAAAAGAAAGATTTAGCGGACGATCTGATGGGCATTTTTTTTCACTCTCTTCAACACGTCCCGCTCCGGACCCAAAGCATATACAGCGCGATAAAGAGGCACAGGTAAAAAGGTTTCCAATAAATCTTTGTACAGCCGTTTTCGCGTAACAGTACACATATACTCATTTGAAAATCTCGCCTTCACTATTTGGAAGGACGCGACAACTTCACGAAGAAAAACACTTAGAGCCATTGTCCCTGTAGACATAGTCGAAACTACATATTCCGGCAGTGAATCACGTAATCGCACTTGGATTACCGTTCTAAGAAAAACATCGCTTTGTTCGCGCAAAAAAAAGAACCTGGTTACAATCCGCTTTAAGTATAAATGTGACAATCCCAGTCCACCATTATGCACCGTATGAAACAGATTGCATCGACTGGTGCGCTCCCATGTGGAAGCCCACACAAACGTGGCAAATGCCCTATGCAGTTTTTGAACAGAGATTCTTGACATAGATAACACTTGCAGCATGTAAAAAATTTTTGCAAGTAGGAACATATTGCAAACGGTAGCTCTTGCGAACATAGAAAAGTTATGTCCTCCCCATTTGTTTGTTTGGGTTTTCACTTGCTCAACTTCCCCAGCCCAACATTCCTTGCTTTCACGGTAATGCTTTAGTGGCGCGCCAAGGTAATTGCCTGGCGTTGTTGTCCACTGCATACTGGAGAACAGTTCAGGCGTGTATTGCCAGTTTCCGTGCCAAAATCCTAAGCACTTTGCCCAACTAATTTCGCTTCCACTTGCAGTGCAAAAAGCAGTGGCTTCTTTTACAACTTCTTGCACGCTCTCATGGTCAGTACAAAAAACCGCAATATCGTCCGCGTATGCCAAAACCCGAACTTCACTTTGAAAAAATCTATAACCGCGTATGTTTGGCCTTGTAAGCAATCTTAGACAGTAAGGCTCCAGATAAAGCGCAAACAAAAGGGGAGACAGAGGACAGCCCTGCCTTACTGACGACTGAACAGGTATACGATCAGTTAACTGCTTATTCACGACCAGTCTCGCTGAACAGCACTCGTAAACCATTTTCACGCCATTTGTAATCACGGAACCAGCATTGACATACTCTAAAACAAAGAACAAAATTTCATGTACCACTTTATCAAATGCTTTGTGGAGGTCTAATTGCATCATGGCTACGTGGTCATGCATCGCGTCACAACATTCGAGTACACTCCTTGCTGCGTGTATGTTAGTAAAAATGGTCCTTCCTTTTATACCGCATGTCTGATATGGGCCTACAAGAGAAGTAATTACACGTTGGAGTCGTCGCCCTAATACTTTCATGAAAATTTTATAGTCAACATTCGTTAGACTTATAGGACGGTAACACGCTACAGACTGAAGCTTAACATGGTCATCTGTTTTCGGGATTAGTACAATGTGTGACATTCGAAAAGACGGAGGAGGTACGTTCTTTTCGTAGCATTCACTAATAACTCTTTCCAGTAAAACAACCATTTCAGTTGGAAAGGCCTTGTAAATGGCAGCACCAAGACCATCTGGTCCGGGTGACTTATTGGAATTTAATTCCCCGATAGCGGCCTCAATTTCCTCGGAAGTAATACTTGCTTCAAGTGTCTGCGCCACTTTGTCTTCTACTCTTGGCATCAGCGACAGAAAGTCTTTTCTGAAGCGTTCAATGTCCGGTGTTTTCAGGCTAAACAATTCGCTGTAAAATTCTACAAACGCCCGTTCAATCGTTTTATTTTTTCCGAGGTAACTACGTTCTGATAGCAGATTTCTTTTATCTCTTTTGACACTGCGTACCTTTTTTCGTCACTAAGTGCCCTTTTCGTGGGCGTCTCTCCGAGCCACAATTTTTCGCTGCGTGCCCTTATCACCGCACCGCGATACTTCTCTTCGTCTATCACCTCAAGTTTGGTTTTTATCTTTTTAATATCTTGGGCGAACAAGCCAGGCTTAACGCTCTCCATGCTAAGCATGTATTCAAGTGTGCTACGAAGTTCTTTTTCTTGTTCTCTTTCTTTACGTCGGAGAGTGCATGCTCGGTCAATAGCAGCTATCTTTATATAGAACTTAAACTGCTCCCATGCTTGTATAAAATTAGAGTCATTTTGTAACATATGCTTAATATATTCTTTAACTTTAGTGGTAAACTCTTCATCCAGCAGCAGTTTTTCATTAAATTTCCATAGCTCCCAATTGAACTTTGTTGCCTTACTTTTCATGCCTAGAGTAATCATTACGAGGGACTGGTCACTAAAGCTCATGGGAAGTGTTTCATATTCCGAGCACAAGGGCACACAATCAATGGGAACATATATTCGGTCTAACCTTGCATGACAGCTACCTTGAAAGTGCGTGAACTTTGCTTGGCCTTCATGCGTCATTATACAGCCAGCATCTTCAAGCTCTGCCTCAATAACAATGTCAATAAGTAACTCTGCACTCTTGTCACGAAGGACACGGTCTGTTGTTCTATCTTCCGGTCTACAGACACAGTTGAAGTCTCCAAGCAGGAGAACACGCCTCTCATGTATTAGGAAGGATTTCATATAGTGAAAAAACTCTTCCCGCTCAAACGTTCTAGTCGGCGCATAAACGCAAATCACTCTCCAGTCCAATCCAGAAAAACTGAAATCACATATAAAAAGCCGACCACTCTCACACGAGAACACAGACTGCACACACTCTATGCAATTTCGAATGAAGATGGCACATCCCCCCGATCTTCCAACCGCATGACAAACGCAAACACTATATCTAGAACGATATATTTCAGCCATTTTCTCTGTTTGTTGTTCGCTTTCCATTTTGCTCTCTTGAACTGCTAGCACATCAATTTCATTTTCCAGCAGAATGCGGTTCAGCTGCAGTTGTCTCCGACGCGTTGACAGCCCCCTCACATTTAGCGTGGCTACGCGCAAGCTAGTGGTTAAATTGGTCGCCATCTCAAGAAATTATAAATCGCGAAACATATATCACTCACATCGCTTTTGCAGAAAGACAGCATTGCGGTTGATCTGTTGCATGGGATGACCATTCTTCCTTTTTGGCGAGTCCGTCCGTCGTTCCAAGCGCTGCTCCCGATCATGGACCGGGCTTGTAACGTCTCGACCGGAAAGGGTACCCCCGCTATGGCGGAGGCACAGGTGACACAGTTCTCCGGTCTGGGGGCACGTTTGGCCTTGGCTTGAAGGACGCCCGGCGAAGGGGGGCTGCCTTCAGTGGAGGCTCTCCGCTTTCCGCTCCTCCTTGGGTTGATTCCTCGTTGACACTGTCTTCGTGCACCCGCTTCACAGGCAAGGTAGAAGCAGCTGGCATCTCAGTTTCAGTGTCCCCCTGTACCTCACTGTGTTGCGTAGCCGAAGCTGGGCTTGCAGCACTGGCATTGCCGTCTTCTTTCGTGGGTGTCTCGGTCCCAGCAACATTCAGCAACGGAACAATCACATCTGACTCACAGTGCTCTTTAAGGGCAGGGGTCTTCTCAGAGGATTGTTCTTTCTGCACTGCATCCTCAGTGATTCCACTGCTAGCTTCCTCGGCGTCCACTGCGTCCATCAAGTGCTCGCCTGCCACTTCACTCGGCACAGGGCCTGCAACGTTGGCATACGTGCGCACACACTGCGACTCGTCATGGCAATAGCGACGACACAGCCCGCAGCGCGGCACACGACAATCCCGACGTATATGTCCTTTCCCCCGGCACCGGAGGCAAAGCGGGGCTCTGCCTGGGACGTGGACGAGTGCGACGTCCTCGGCGACCCGAAGCTGATGCGGCAGGTCCTCAATGGTTACGCCCACTTTCAGCTTCAGCGTGACCGTTCGAGTCGTTGAAGCCTTGTCGACACACCCTTGCACTTTCCACTTTTCTCTTGATATTTCGGTAACTTTTCCAAAAGCCGCCAACGCCGCACGCACGTCATCGTCGTGCACGCCGTGAAGCAGCCAGAAAAGTTTTAACCTGATGCCTTGGTTACAGGGGTCAATGACCACGCATCGGTGCTCCTTCACTTCGAAAGCTTCGGCTTGCAAAATCTTCGTTTTGCCCTCTTCACCTTTAAACGTTACCGCCCATACGTGATTCATTTGATATGCCCCGAGGGCAACCACTTCCGGCAAAAGTGAAAGACGAGCGAGGGAGTCTCGAAAGTGCTCCACACGGTACGGCCTGGCTTTTATGTCGCCATGCAAAAAAACAGTATGCAAAACACTCGAACCTGTAGGCAGATGCGGTAGAACCAGTTCATAATCCTTGGCAGGCCTTTCCGTACTCCTGATACCACGGCCCAGCTGGGCCGCTGAATCCGCTCCTTGGGAGCCCATGATGAACACGTCCGTCACGCTCGGTGGCCGGAAGTAGAATCCACTAGACCACGCCGGAACGTGGCAGAGGATTGCAAGCGAGAGCACCAGAGAATGCAGATGCGTAACATAGCCAGAAAAAAAAAGAGCCGCAGGTCTCACCGAGATTTGAACTCGGATCGCTGGATTCAGAGTCCAGAGTGCTAACCATTACACCATGAGACCGCCATCTTTCCGACGCCGGGAATCGAACCCGGGCCTCCTGGGTGAGAGCCAGGTATCCTAGCCACTTTTTTTTTTTCTTTATTGCCGTGAAACACAAAACAAAAATACACATGATAAAAAACGTCAACTACACTTGAGCTAACGCGTAAGTGGCTAAAATCTTTTCAAGTTCACTAACTCATCAAAGAGACAATGCCATTGTGGCGGATCCTGCTGCCTCATGAAAGTTTCACGTATATAAACAGCACTTTCAATAAAGTTTTCACGCGAAGATCGTGTATCTATATCTCCATGACGCACCTGCATTCGTGTTTTCCACAAACTATGGAGGCCAAGAAGCATAATTAAATCATAAGGTGCATCATCGTTCTGCACTGGTAGAAATCTTATACCGTAAGGAGTTAATGGAAGCTCCTTTTTAATTGTCCTTTGGAGGACGTCCCATAGAAAGACAGCATCCCAACACTGTAAGAAAACGTGTTCAATTGTTTCCGGTTTTTTGCACAACAGGCAATTTGTTGTCCATGGGACGAAGATACCTTTTTCATTCAGCCAAGTTTTAACAGGGAGCGTATTAGAGTGAAGTTTGAAAAGGAATGTTTTAGTTGATGGCCTCACGGGCATCTTCTTAACTCTTTTCAAAACGTCCTGCCCTGGGCCTCCACAGTGTAATGCCCGATAAAAAGGCACCGGCAGCATCACGTCAATGAGATCTTTATACAGTTTTTTTCTAGGAATGTTGTAAAGGTAATCAAAAGAAAACCGCACTTCAAGCAACTTGCACGAAAAAACAACCTCGCGCAGGTAGCCAGTCACAGTACCAGGCATGTTTTCACATGACACAATCCATTCAGGGAGCAGCCTCTGTAATCGCACTTGCATCACGGTTCTTAAAAAGGTATCTTTTTGATCACGGAGGAATATAAATCGCGAAACCACCTGACGCAAGAACAGATGTGCAAGGCCAAGCCAGCCCCTTTTAACAGAAATAAACAAATTCGTCCGGGCGGTTTTTTCCCATGTGGATGCCCAAATAAAAACAGCAAAAACGCGGTGCATTTTCTGAATTGAGGTTCGTGATACACACAACACATTCATGAGGTACCACAGCCTCGAAATAAGAAAAACATTGCAAATAGAAGCGCGCGAAAATATTGAGAGTTGCCTTCCTTGCCAGGCATCCGCTTTTTCTTTCGCTCTGGATGTTTCTTCCATCCAGTGCACGTTGGGATCTTGATAACATTCTAAAGGCACGCCTAGATATCGTGTTGGGAGAGCAGACCATCGCAGCTTACAGAAGAAATCAGGTGTCACGTCCCAATCACCGTGCCAAAACCCAGAGCTTTTCTCCCAATTGATCTTACATCCCGTTTGATCACAAAATGTTTGGACGACACTCGTGGCTTCACAAATGCTCTTTCTAGTTGCACAAAACACTGCTATGTCATCGGCATATGCTAGCATTTTCACGTGTGCTGATTGCAGCTTGAACCCTAAAATGCGATCGCTATCAATGATAGCCAAGCAAAGTGGCTCTAAATACAGTGCAAACAGCAGGGGTGAGAGTGGGCAGCCCTGCCTTACCGATGAACGTACTGCGATGCTGTCAGTCAGTTCACCATTCACTATAATACGGGTCGTGCAGTTCGCATACGCCATTTTAACACCCTCCACTATGACGTCACCAAGGTTAGAATGTTCCAAAATGGAAAACAGAATTTCGTGAGAAACACGGTCAAAGGCTTTCGCCAAATCTAACTGCATCATGGCTATCTGACCACCGAGTGCATCAACACATTCTAGTACGGTTCTTGCGACATGTATATTCGTGGCAATGGATCGACCCTTGATGCCGCACGTTTGATGAGACCCAACCAATTTCTTTATTACGCTTTGCAGTCGTTTTGCTAAAACCTTCATGTACACCTTGTAGTCAACATTGGTGAGGCTAATCGGTCGATATGACCCCACCAACAGACGTTTCTCCGGATCATCTGTCTTGGGTATTAGAACAATGTGCGATGTAGAGAAAGACAATGGGACAGTATTACGTTCATAAGCTTCAGTGATTACACAGAGCAAAAACTGAGCCGCATACTGCTGAAACGTTTTAAAGAAGGCAGCGCTTAGGCCATCCGGCCCAGGGGCCTTCCCAGGTTCAGGTCATCTATTGCAGATACTATCTCCTGCAACGTTATCGGTGTTTCTAGGCGCGCTTTACTTTCGTCATCCAGTGCAGGCATCAGTCTCAGAAAATCTGTTTGAAAGCCGCCTACAGTCTGAGGCTTAGCGCTAAGCAGTTCTTCGAAGTGCTCTGCTACCGCACGCTGAATATCTTTAGCATCTTCTGTGATATGGCCGGCATACCTTATACTCCTTATTTCTTTCTGGCAGGCGTATCTTTTCTCGTCTGCTAGCGCTCGTTTTGTCGGAACTTCTCCAGCCCAAAGTTTTTCAGCCCTTGCACGTATGACAGCCGCTGTGTATCTTTCGCTGTCGATTGTTTCCAACTGACTTTTTATCTCTCGTATTTTACTGGCGAAATGCCCTGGCACTGAACTTTCCATGCTCAAAAAAAACTGGAGTTGTTCATTCAGTTCTTTTTCTTTTTCTTTCTCTTTATGCCGCACCTTACTGCTCTTTTCTATGGATTTCAATTTGACCCACTCTTTGAAGCTGTCCCATTCCTCTGCAAAACTTACTGGTCGCATAGCAAGACGATTTTCAAACTCGGTCTTAACTTCCGTAAGGAACTCTTCATCGGCAAGAAGTTTGGCATTCATTTTCCATAGGTACCAGTTAAAGCGCGATTTCTTTCCTTTGCGACCAAACACTGCACTCACGAGACAATGATCGCTGAAAGACACAGGTTTGACCTCATATGCAGTACATAGGGAAACAAGATCTACCGAGGCATACACCCTGTCCAATCTAGCATGGCTGTCACGCTGAAAGTGCGTGAACTCTGGCTGGTTTCCAGTGGAGAACACACTACCAACATCCTCAAGGCCATACTCATGCACAAGTGCATTCAACAGCTCGGAGCTTCTGTCTCTTCGAGGATTACACTTCGCCGCTCGGTCCACAGCTGCGCACACACAGTTGTAGTCACCAAGTACAAGCAAGATTTTGTCAGTCTTCAGCCACACCTCAATAGACTCAAAAAACAATTCACGCTCACATCCTGAATTGGGAGCATACACACACACAACACGCCAGCATAAATTAGAGTAGGTAAAATCGGTAACCAAAAGCCGACCGCTTGGACAGGCAAAAACGGACTCTACGCTTACTCCCAGCGTGTTGCGTATAAATAAAAGGCATCCACCCGATACACCAACAGAATGGCATACACACACATAAAAGTTTGTTTGGAAAGAAGCCACCATACGGTCAGTGCTTTCTTGGCTCTCAATCTTTGACTCTTGCACAGCTGCTATATCTATATCATTATCCAAAAGGAGGCGACTGAGTTGGCATTGTCGCCTTCTCGCTCCCAGTCCTCTGACATTCAAAGTAGCTACATGTAACGGCGAATTAAGCTTGAAAGTCATGTATTAGAGAGAGACGCCCGTACCCGCATGGTGCCTACCTTCATGGTTGCATGGCTTCTGCTTCTGACGAACAGCGGCGTATGTATGCATGTAATGTCCTCCCAGCAGAATGTCGGGATGCATTCAAACGAAGTCCAAGCACATTGTTTCATTTTTGCTCACCCACGCACCACTTGGTTGCAGAAGGTTCCTGACGCTGGTCGGTAGGCAGCCGACCCACAAATCGTTCAGGGCACCACAAAAACTACGGAGGCGGTTTCCCCGCCTGCCGCGTGTCGGCCGAGAAGTTCGGCTTCGGTCTTAACGTGGCTCTTCGGATGCCAGAAGTTTTCGGCGGCGGCTCACCACAAACACCGCCTGGCAGCTGAGTCTCCTCCACGCTTTCCTCATGCGGACGTTTCGCGGCAATTAAGGCTGCTGTCTCCGGCCCAACCTCCATGGCATCAGTAAAGGAAGGCTCAGTACTGAGATGGTCCTCAGCGTCGGAAAATTTGGCTACGTCTTCTGACACTTCCTTTGATGCGCTTTCATGGTCCTGGGATGGTTCGTTCAAGACATGCCGAGGTTCATTCTTTTCATTTGAGACCGTCACCTTATTCTTTGATAAAACCGTCATGGAAGGCGCGTCCTGTTTCGTTGACTGGCCTCTAATGTCAGCAGCCTCCTCCGCATCCGCCTCATCCATAATTAACTCGGACGAGTCTTCGCTGGTCCCAGGTCCGGCAATGCTAGCGTAGGTTCGTGCACACTGGCTGTCTTCATGCCCGAACCGTCGATAGGTTCCGCAGCGAGGAACCCGGCACTCTTTGCGGATGTGACCCGTACCCCGGCAGCGTAGGCACAACGGGGGTCTGCCTGGCACAATGACGAGCGCGAGCTCACCGCTAACATTCAACTGATGCGGCAGGTCGTCGAGCTTCATGCCAGCTTTCAGCTTCAGCGTTACGAGTCTAGTTGTAGAGCCCTTTTCTAGCATACCTTTAACACGCCAACGCTCCCGGGAAACTTCCGACACCTTTCCGTAAGGCGCAAATGCAGCACGAACATCTTCATCTGGCACGTTGTGTAGTAGCCAGTGAAGCTTGAGTCGCACGTCCTGGTTCGCCGGGTCAATCAGCAAACAGCGACCGTTTTTCACAGACAGCTCACCTACACTGACAATCTTGTTGACGGCTTCAGTATCCTTGAGAGTGACGGCCCAGACGTGGCTCATCCGATACGCCCCCATAGCGATAACATCGGGGATTAGCGAGTGTTGTGCTAAAGCATCCCGGAAATCTTCCACCCGGTACGGGCGGGCCCTGATATCGGCGTGCAAAAAAACGGTATTCAAAACAAACCGACCTGTTGGAAGTGCAGGCAAAACGACCTGGTAAGTGTTGTCCTGTTCAGCAGTCCTGTTACCGCGGCCTGACATGGCCGCTGAAGCCGCTCCTGAGGAGCCCTGCATCCTGCGTCCGTTCACTGGCGTGGCCGGAAGCAGAATCCAGGTATCCTAGCCACTAGACCACGCCGGAACGTGGCAGAGGATTGCAAGCGAGAGCACAAGAGAATGCAGATGCGTAACATAGCCAGAAAAAAAAAAAAAAAAGAGGCGCAGGTATCACCGAGACTTGAACTCGGATCGCTGGATTCAGAATCCAGAGTGCTAACCATTACACCATGAGACCAGCATCTTTCCGACGCCGGGAATCGAACCCGGGCCTCCTGGGTGAGAGCCAGGTATCCTAGCCACTAGACCACGCCGGAACGTGGCAGAGGATTGCAAGCGAGAGCACAAGAGAATGCAGATGCGTAACATAGCCAGAAAAAAAAAAAAAGGGGGCGCAGGTCTCACCGAGATTTGAACTCGGATCGCTGGATTCAGAGTCCAGAGTGCTAACCATTACACCATGAGACCGCCATCTTTCGACGCCGGGAATTGAACCCGGGCCTCCTGGGTGAGAGCCAGGTATCCTAGCCACTAGACCACGCCGGAACGTGGCAGAGGATTGCAAGCGAGAGCACAAGAGAATGCAGATGCGTAACATAGCCAGAAAAAAAAAAAGAGGCGCAGGTATCACCGAGACTTGAACTCGGATCGCTGGATTCAAAGTCCAGAGTGCTAACCATTACACCATGAGACCGCCATCTTTCCGACGCCGGGAATCGAACCCGGGCCTCCTGGGTGAGAGCCAGGTATCCTAGCCACTAGACCACGCCGGAACGTGGCAGAGGATTGCAAGCGAGAGCACAAGAGAATGCAGATGCGTAACATAGCCAGAAAAAAAAAAAAGGGGCGCAGGTCTCACCGAGATTTGAACTCGGATCGCTGGATTCAGAGTCCAGAGTGCTAACCATTACACCATGAGACCGCCATCTTTCCGACGCCGGGAATCGAACCCGGGCCTCCTGGGTGAGAGCCAGGTATCCTAGCCACTAGACCACGCCGGAACGTGGCAGAGGATTGCAAGCGAGAGCACAAGAGAATGCAGATGCGTAACATAGCCAGAAAAAAAAAAAAGAGGCGCAGGTATCACCGAGACTTGAACTCGGATCGCTGGATTCAGAATCCAGAGTGCTAACCATTACACCATGAGACCAGCATCTTTCCGACGCCGGGAATCGAACCCGGGCCTCCTGGGTGAGAGCCAGGTATCCTAGCCACTTTTTTTTTCTTTATTGCCGGCTTCGACACACAATACACAACATACAAAAGTGATAAAACGTGTCAGCAAACCTTTAGCGGACACGACGCGTTAAAATTTATTCATCTCTACCAAGCTGTTAAGCTGGTCTATCCATTCTGGTGGTTCGGGGAGTGTTCGATACACTTCCCTCAAACGTACAGCACTTTCTATAAAATGTTCCCGTACAGGGCGCACATCAACATCTGCATTGTTGAACTGCATTCGCGTTTTCCACAAGCTGTGGAGGCCGAGGATCATAATCGTATCCAGTGGACTATTGTCAGCGTGTAAAACCGGAAGGAATCTTATGCCGTACATATCTAGGGGTAATTCTTTTTTCAAAGTCCTTTGAAGCACATCCCAGAAAAAGATGGGATCCCAACAATCCAGGAATACGTGTTCTATGGTTCCAGCTTTCTTACATAGGTAACAGTTAGTTGTCCAGGGTACAAAAAGACCTTTTTCATGAAGCCATGTTTTTACTGATAACGTGTTAGTATGAAGTTTAAAGAAAAAGGATTTGACCGAGGGTAACACCGGCATTCTCTTCACTCTGTGCAAAACATCTCCTCCTGGGCCTCCACATAATGGCAAACGGTAAAGTGGAACAGGAATCATTGCATCCAATAAATCTGAGTACAATTTTTTCCGCGTGACATCACTCAAGTATTGCATCCGCGCATGCAGCATCCCGTATGCAAGTACCACTTCGCGTAGGTACCCTCTCACAGCACCACCCATAGCATGACAAGAGCATACCACATATCCTGGAAGGAGTCTGCACAGTCGGAGTTGCACAACTGTGCGCAGGAACATGTCATTTTGATTTCGCAGAAACATAAATCGTGAGACGACTTGCCTCAAAAACAAATGTGCAAGGCCTAGCCCACCTTTTTTTGCAGACAGGAACAAGTTTGTCCGACTGGTTCTTTCCCACGTCGATGCCCAAATAAAAAAGGCGAAAACACGGTGCAATTTTTGAATGCTGATCCGAGAGGCACTGAGCACATTCATGACATACCATATTTTTCCAGTGAGAAATAAATAGCACTCGGTAGCCCGCGAAAATACAGATAATTGCCTTCCTTGTCACGCATCAGCCTTTTCTTTTGCATTTAAAGTTTCATCTTTCCAATACGAATCAGGGTCCTGGTATTCTTGGAGAGGTACACCTAGATACATTGTAGGAATCGTTGACCACTGCAGTCGAGAGTAGTACTCTGGCGTGTCTTCCCAACTGCCGTGCCAGAAGCCATAGCTCTTTTCCCAGTTTATTAACGCCCCCGTAGACTGACAATATTTGTGGACTACAATTGTGGCTTCACAGATGCTATCGTTATCTGAACAGAAAACCGCAATATCATCGGCATAGGCCAATATTTTAACATGCGCTGACTGTAGCCTGAAGCCCGTTACGCTCTCATTATTTCGGATAGTCGAGCAAAGAGGCTCAAGGTAGAGTGCAAAGAACAGGGGCGACATGGGACAGCCCTGCCTAACTGACGACCGCACTTGCAGGTTTTCGGTCAGTTCTCCGTTCACTATAATTCTCGTCGTGCAGTTGGCATACGCCATTCTGACGCCGTCTGTTATTAAATCCCCAACATTGGAGTGATCCAATATGGCAAACAGCACATCATGCGACACCCGGTCAAATGCTTTTGCGAGATCCAGTTGGATCATTGCCACACGGTCACCAAGTGCGTCACAACATTCTAGTACGCTTCGCGCTACGTGAATGTTCGTGGCGATGCTCCGTCCCTTTATGCCACAAGTCTGATGCGTGCCAACCAGCTTTGTTATCACACATTGCAGTCGTCTTGCCAACACTTTCATAAATATTTTATAATCAACGTTGGTGAGGCTTATCGGGCGATAAGACCCCACCAACAAACGCTTTTCCGGCTCCTCAGTTTTCGGAATCAGTGTGATATATGAAGTTCTGAAGGACAGTGGAACACGGTTTTGCTCATAAGCTTCATTGATAACCTTCAGGAGGAGGTGAGCTATCATTGGCTTAAACATTTTATAAAAGGACGCCCCTAATCCGTCAGGGCCCGGTGCTTTACCAGCTGGCAGAGCGTCTATTGCGTCCTCTATTTCTTCGACGCAAAATGGCATTTCTAGTCGCTCCTTTTCTTCATCATCAAGCTTGGGCATTAGAGACAAAAATTCTGCTTCAAAATCCCCTACCATTTTTCGCGGGTGACCAAGTAGGTCTTTGAAATGACCTGCAATTACATGTTTGATAATACTGCCGTCCGACGAAACATCATTCCCACTTCGTATTTTCCGTATTTCCTTACGGCTCGCGTATCGCTTTTCGTCCGATAAAGCACGCTTTGTAGGTGCTTCAGCGGCCCACAGCTTCTCAGACCGTGCGCGAATAACCGCCGCTCTGTACTTATCTGTATCTAATCTTTCCAACTGTATCTTGATGCTCCTTAGTTCTTTGGAAAATGTACCTGGTTGAGCGCATTCTATACCAGTAAGGAATTCTAGTTGCTCACACAGGTGTTTTTCGTTTTGTTTCTCTTCATATCGCAGTTTACTACTGTTTTCAATTACCTTCAGTTTTACTGCCTGTTTAAATTCTTCCCAGCCCACGGCAACACTTATCGGCTGCTCTGCAAGCAACGTTTTTAGCTCCCCATCAACGTACTTAACATAACCCTCGTCCTCCAACAATTTCGTGTTGAGTTTCCATAGGTCCCAATTAAAGCTGTTTTTGCTTTGATTTCTGCCGAAGTTTGCAATCACTAGACAGTGATCACTAAAGCAACACTGGTCTAACCTCATACGATGTACACAGCGGCACTAATTCAAGCGATACATACAACCGATCAAGTCGTGCGTGGCTACTGCCTTGAAAATGAGTGAATTGCAGTTGAGTAGCATTTGAAAACACACTTCCAACATCTTCCAAGTTGTGACCGTGAATAACTGAATTCCGGATCTCCGCACTCTTATCCTTCACTGTCAAGCATTTTACACGGTCTTCAGCGCGACAAACACGGTTGAAATCCCCCAACAAAGCTATGACCTTTTCACAATCTAGGTACGTCTGGAAACGTTCAAAAAACATTATTCTCTCGGAAGCTATATTAGGTGCATACACACACATAACTCTGAAGTTTACATCGTAATGTGAAAAATCAACAATCAGGAGCCGGCCACTTTGACACGAAAACAGCGACTGCACATTTATACCAACATTTTTACGTATGAAAAGGGCACAGCCGCCAGAAGAACTAACTGAATGACACACACAAATGTCGAAATGCAGTCTGAAAGCGGACACCATTCGATCTGTCGCTTCTTGGCTATGAATTTTGGTTTCTTGAACAGCTACTACGTGCTGATCTTTCTCAATGAAAAGGCGGTTAAGCTGGCACTGTCGCCTTCTTGCTCCGAAGCCCCGTACGTTTATTGTAGCTACACGTAGCTCTTCAGGGAGGTAGATTGCCATGTCGAAGAAAGGAAAGGTCCCTATCTCATGGTGTCTACATAAACGACACACCCCGGAACCCCATGCCACCTCTGTATGGCATGAACTACACAAAACTACCCGCCTGCCGTGATTCTACAGGAATGTTCGGACGCGGCTTCAAGGTCGAACGCCTCATACCTGATATTTTAGTCGGCGGCTCGTCTCCGCCACTGGCACCAAGTTGGGGCACATTCGGAGCGAGTTGCTCGTGCGGCCGTTTTCCGACCGTTTGGCTGACCGCTGTACCGAGAACGTCCATGGGCTGGGTGTCGCTAACCACAGAGTCAGATAATGTCACAGCCGCACCATTCGGCACGACGGCGACGGCCGATGCAGACTCTGGGGAAGACTTCTCGGGCGTTGCGCCAGCGACAGGTTGACACTCCAGTTGATCCGTCTGTGGGGCGCCCACCGTGGTCTCTTGCAGCGACGATACATTAGCCGTTCTCGATGCCTCCTCCGCGTCGGCTTCATCCATGAGCAGTTCGGCAGCGTCTACGCTGCTCACGGGTCCAGCGACGCTGGCGTACGTCCGAGAACACTGGGTCTCGTCATGTCCGAAGCGACGGCAGGAACCGCACCGTGGAATGCGGCAGTCGCGCCGAATGTGGCCCGTGCCTCGACACCGCAGACAGAGGGGAGCCCTGCCCGCAACGACCACAAGGGCTAGCTCTCCAGCGACGTTCACCTGGTGGGGCAGGTCGTCCAGCTTCACGCCTGCATTCAACTTCAACGTCACCAGCCTCGTGGTGGAACCCTTATCCGCCACACCCTGTGCGCGCCACCGCTCCTTAGATATGTCGGTCACTGCTGAACGGCGCGAAAGCGAGCCGCACGTCCTCGTTCGGTACGCTGGGCAGCAGCCAATGTAGCTTCATTCGGATGTCTCGGTTCGCCGGGTCAATCATGAGGCATCGAGCAGATTTCACTTTCAGCTCACCCATTTGCACAATCTTCTTTACGCCCACATCGCCCCTAAAGGTTACGGCCCAAACGTGGCTCATGCGGCACACCCCGAGGGCGATAACTTCCGGCAGGAGCGACAGGGGAGCGAGCGCATCCCGGAAATCTTCCACCCGGTATGGGCGGACTGATGTCTCCGTGCAAGAAAACAGTGTTTAGAACGAATCGTCCTGTAGGCAAACCAGGCAATACGACCTGGTATTCTTCACCCGATGCAAAAACCCTGTCACCCCGGCTCGAGATGGCCGCTGTAGCCGCTCCAACGGAGCTCGTCATAACACGTCCGTCACGCTCGGTGGCCGGAAGTGGAATCCCGACCACGTCGGAACGTGGCAGAGGATTGCAAGCGAGAGCACAAGAGAATGCAGATGCGTAACATAGCCAGAAAAAAAAAAAGAGGCCCAGGTCTCACCGAGATTTGAACTCGGATCGCTGGATTCAGAGTCCAGAGTGCTAACCATTACACCATGAGACCGCCATCTTTCCGACGCCGGGAATCGAACCCGGGCCTCCTGGGTGAGAGCCAGGTATTCTAGCCACTTTTTTTTATTTACCTGTTTTTTGAGGCAAAGGAAATACATTGTAATAAAAAAACACTTCAGCCTGCTTTGGCTGGAGTGATACATTAAAATTTCCTGAACTGGATCAGTTCATCCAATACATTCAGCCATGAAGGTGGCTCAACCTGCGCCCGATAAACTTCACGTACATAGCACAGACTTTCAACAAAGTTTTCTCTCACCGACAGGACATTGACATCTGCCTTCCTGACTGCCATTCGTGTCTTCCATAAACTATGGAGGCCGAGCAGCATTATCATGTCGTAGGGAATACCTGTGTGATCATTGTCTGTTGGTAGATAGCGTATTCCTATAGGTGTTATGGGCAAATCCTTCTTTATGGTACGTTGCAGAATATCCCAATAAAATACCGGATCCCAGCATTCAATGAACACGTGTTCGATGTTCTCAGGCTTTTTACATAATAAACGGTTTGTGGTCCAGGGTACAAATATTCCTTTGTCATCTAGCCAGGTCTTAACTGGAAGTGTACTAGTGTCCAGTTTGAAAAAGAACGACTTCGTACTTGCTTTGATCGGCATCTTTTTAACTCTTTGTAAAACATCTTGCCCTCGGTCTCCATTGTTTATCATTCGGTACAAGGGAACTGGCATCATGACATCTATTAAGTCACTATACAATTTTTTCTTGTTCACCAGACAGATATTCTATCGAGAATCGAACCTTCAGTATATAGGCAGAGTCAACAATCTCCTTTAAATATCCCTTCAACCCGCATATTGGCCACCCTGCAGTAGACACAATAAAATCTGGAAGGGCATTTGCTAGACGCACTTGCATCATTGTACGTAAGAAGGGCTCACTTTGATCCCTGAAAAACATAAAACGGGAGACGAGTTGCCGAACAAACAAATGTGAGAGACCGACACCACCATCTCGAACTGCTCTAAATAAATTGGTTCGTTTTGTCCTTTCCCAGTTGGACGCCCAAATGAATACAGCAAACACTCTGTGCATTTTTTGCACATATACGCGTGACATAGAAACTGCAAAACATACCACAATTTGGAGATTAGAAAAATGTTGCATACGGATGCCCTCGCAAACATGGATAATTCTCTACCTTGAAAAGCCCCTGCTTTCTCCTTCACTTCGGCCATCACGTCCTTCCAGTTACGGCGCTCCTGTTATAATATTGCAGTGGCACTCCCAAGTACTTCGATGGAACGGTTGTCCACTGGAGGTTCGCAAAAGACCTCGGCGCAATTTCCCAATTTCCGTGCCAGAAGCCGACACTTTTGTCCCAGTTAATCTCAGCGCCGGTCTGTTCACAAAAGTTTTTGGCAACGAAAATTGCTTCTTGAACACTTTTTCGGTCGCTACAAAACACCGCAATATCATCCGCATAGGCAAGAACTTTCACCTGGGACGACTCAATACGAAAACCGTTAATTAGTTCGGGGTTGATCAGTTTAAGACAAAATGGCTCCAGGTATAGAGCAAAAAGTAAAGGAGAGAGTGGGCAACCTTGTCTTACTGAAGACCGCACGGGGACAGTTTCGCTTAAGCTTTTGTTAACAATGATTCGAAAGGTGCAATTGTCATAAACCATTTTTAGACCATCAAGAATAACACATCCTACATTGCATGTTCGAGCACGCTTTACAGAACTTCATGCGATACCCGATCGAATACCTTTGCCAGGTCCAGTTGGATCATTGCTACTCGACCAGCAAAGTCATCACAACATTCCAGAATACTACGCGCAACATGAACATTTGTGCATATACTGCGCCCTTTTACTCCGCAGGTTTGGTGCGGTCCAACGAGTTGCATGATCACACTTTGCAGGCGCTTGGCCAGAACCTTCATGAATATCTTGTAGTCGGTATTGGTCAGCGTAATCGGGCGATAAGACCCTACCGACTGCAGTTTCCTTTGGTCATCCGTTTTGGGGATTAGCACTACGTGACCAGTACGAAAAGACAGCGGCATTTGTTTTTCTTTGTACGCTTCCGTGATCACCGCATGTAAAGCTGGGCTAATTTCATCTCGAAAGGTCTTATAAAAAGCGGCACCGAGGCCATCGGGCCCTGGCGTCTTCCCAAGGACTAGCTCGTCAATTGCGCTTTCAACTTCACCAATGCTGATAGGTTGTTCTAGGCGAGCAACCGTGGGCTCATCTAATCTGGGCACTAGCGATAAAAATTCATCATGCAGTTCGCACCTCGTTCTTTTATTCCCTACCAGTTCTGTATAATATTCCACAAAGGCCTGCTCAATTTCCTTCTTGTCGCTGGTAATCTCATTGTGGTACCGAATCTGCCGGATCTCTTTCTGCGTTGCATACCGCCTTTCATCGCACAACGCACGTTTGTTCGGTGCTTCACCTGCCCACAACTTTTCGGCCCGCGCCCTTATCACTGCCGCTCTGTACTTGTCTGTCTCCAGAGCTTCTAGCTGGTTCTTTATTTCTCGGATTTTGTTTATGTACATGCCAGGCGCTGCTGTTTCCATACACATTATGAAATCCAAATTGCACTTCAATTCTTTCTCCATTTTTCGACATCTTTGATTAAGTATTGTTCCTCGTTCTATCGCAATCACCTTGACGTCGTTCTTAAATGATTCCCACTTTGCTGCGTAGCTCCATGAGCGAGTCGAGGGCATTTTAGCTATCTCTTCTTTAATTCGCTCAATGAATTCTTCATTTTCTAGAAGTTTTACGTTAAGCTTCCAGAGGTCCCAACTAAACCGTGACTTTTTGGGCTTGTTATCAAACGTAACCATCACAAGACTGTGATCGCTGAACGAGAGGTGCTTTAGATCATATTTTTCACATGCTGTGACAAGTTGCAAGCTGGCGTACACTCTGTCTAGTCTCGCATTACTGCCGCGTTGGAAATGCGTAAAACAGGGATGTGAGCCTTGTGACAATACACTGCCAAGATCTTCCATATTATAGTCTTGAATTAGTGAGTTCAGCAACCGAGCGCTCTGATCGCGAATCGGGGACTTGGGTACTCGATCTTCTGTTAAGCAGACACAGTTGAAGTCACCCACAAGAATAACACTTTTCGCGCAATTTAGGAACGCTTCAACCTTCTCAAAAAAAGCAACACGCTCAGTCTGATTGTTAGGTGCATACACACATATAACACGCCAAGCACTACCAGACAGTGCAAAGTCAACAACCAGTAACCGGCCATCTTCGGATGCTACGACATTTTCCTCCACAATGCCCAGACTGTTTCTCAAAAATAGGGCGCAACCACCCGACCTTCCAACAGCATGACATATACACACATTGTATCGCGACCGAAAATTGGCAACCATTCGATCTGTATGTTCCTCACTCTCAATTTTGGTTTCTTGCAAAGCGATAATGTCCAAATCATTTTCTAGGAAAATTCGGCTGACTTGACGCTGACGCTTGATCGCTGCCAGCCCCCTGACATTCAACGTCGCTATGCGCAATGGCATATGAAATAATGTTCCCTTATCTCTGGAGGAACACACAAATCGTGCAGTGCTCACCTCAGGGCACCATGTCGCGGCAGCGGTTTCCGTGCTCAGCGGATTAACACTTGTGCCCACGCTGTGCCAGCCTTTACTAGAGGCTCGATGCGCTTCTTCTGGGTCGTCCTCCATGCGTAGTCAAGTGTGTCGCACACGTTGCTCCGGCATCCGAAAAGGACAAAGTTACCACAGAAGCAGCGCTATTTCGGCGTCGCTTCAGCTGTTCTTCTATCAGGCGGAATACTTGGCCTTGGTTTAAATGGCGCTCGCCGCGTCGGTGTCGCTTTGGTGGGCGGCTCCTCCACTGCTGCACCGTCACTTAGCTGGTCGCCTTGTACCGCTTGAAGATGAGAGCGTTTTGTGGCCGAAACAGCGGTGTCTTCCATATTTGCATCTTTGACATTTTGTAGGGTGCTTGGTTCGTTCCTTGAGGTATCCTCCATTTCGACAGTAGGCGTCTTCTCCCGATTTTTCTTTTGCTCCTGTTCGAGTTGAGGCAGTTCGTGCTGCGAGGCCGTCGTCGCCACTGTGTGCTCACCGCTTGAAGGTTGCAGGTCTTTTGCAGCAGCAGATGGTAAAACACCTGCTTCCTTTGACGCATCCTCAGCCTCCACCTCATCCATGACATGTTCCGCCAGCTCACTGTTCCTTGCCGGGCCCGTCATTCTGGCGTACGTGGGAACACACTGGCTCTCATCATGCCCAAATCGCCGACAATGCCAGCACCTAGGCACTCGACAGTCGCGACGAATGTGGCCTTTCCCTACATCGCAGGCAAAGGAGGGGCCTCCATGCGACTACTAAAAGAGCTGGCTCACCTGCGATACGGATTTGGTGGGGAATGTCTTCAGCTGTGACACCTTTGTTCAGATTCAGGCTCAGCATTCTAGTTGTGGACCCCTTTTCGGTGACGCCCTGAACACGCCACCTCTCTTTCGACGTTTCCGTCACTTCACCACATGGTCGGAACGCCACCCGCACATCATCGTCAGTCACATTGTGGAGAACCCAGTGCACCTTGACTCGTACTTCCTGCTTGTTGGGGTCGATAACGATGCAACGACGTTCCTTGACGGAAATGCTTTCAGCCGCGAGCGCTTTCTGCATGGCCTCAGAACTCTTAAACGTAACCGCCCACCCGTGATTCATTTGGAATGCTCCCAGGGCTACAACCTCTGGGAGCAAATCCAAACTGGCAAGGGCATCCCTGTAGTCGTCGACCCTATACGGCCGCGCCCGAACGTCGCCGTGCAAAAATACTGTGTTCAAAACGATACGACCTGTAGGTAGGTGGGGCAGCATCACTTCGTATTCCTCGTTATCATGAACGGCAATCCTGTTTCCGCGGCTCGGCTGAGCCGCTAACACCGCTCCAACGGAGCACGATAGCACGTCCGTCACGCTCGGTGGCCGGAAATGTAATCCACTAGACCACACCGGAACGTGGCAGAGGATTACAAGCGAGAGCACAAGAGAATGCAGATGCGTAACATAGCCAGAAAAAAAAAAAAAAAAGAGGCGCAGGTCTCACCGAGATTTGAACTCGAATCGCTGGACTCAGAGTCCAGAGAGCTAACCATTACACCATGAGACCGCCATCTTTCCGACGCCGGGAATCGAACCCGGGCCTACTGGGTGAGAGCCAGGTATCCTAGCCACTAGACCACGCTTTTTTTTTCTTTATTTCCGAGGTATACATGAACAACAAATTGTCACACTTAATAAAACACTTCAGCTGCCCTTGAGCTGACGCGTGTGAGGTTAAAATTTCTTCAATTTTACCAGGTCATCCAGAAGTTCTGCCCACTGTGGTGGGTCGGGGAGCGCGCAGATACATTCCCGTAGATAAACAGCACTTTCAACAAAATTTTCACGTACACTGCGAATGTTAATATCTCCGTGCCTTACTTGCATTCGTGTTTTCCACAAGCTGTGGAGGCCCAGAAGCATTATTAAATCATAGGGTACGTCTTCGTTCTCCACCGGTAAAAACCGGATGCCATAAGGGTTTAGTGGTAGTTCTTTTAATTAATCTTTGTAGCACGTCCCATTGAAATACTGCATCCCAGCAGTCTAAGAATTGGCCACTAAACCACGCCGGAACGTGGCAGAGGACTGCAAGCGAGAGCACAAGAGAATGCAGATGCGTAACATAGCCAGAAAAAAAAAAAGAGGCCCAGGTCTCACCGAGATTTGAACTCGGATCGCTGGATTCAGAGTCCAGAGGGCTAACCATTACACCATGAGACCGCCACCTTTCCGACGCCGGGAATCGAACCCGGGCCTCCTGGGTGAGAGCCAGGTATCCTAGCCACTAGATTTTTTTTTCTTTATTGCCGCGAAACACAAAACAAAAACACACATGATAAAAAACGTCAACTACACTTGAGCTATCGCGTACGTGGCTAAAATCTTTTCAAGTGCACAAACTCATCAAAGAGACAATGCCATTGTGGCGGATCCTGCTGCCTCCTGAAAGTTTCGCGTATATAAACAGCACTTTCAATAAAGTTTTCACGCGCCGATCGTGTATCTATATCTGCATGACGCACCTGCATTCGTGTTTTCCACAAACTATGGAGGCCAAGAAGCATAATTAAATCATAAGGTGCATCATCGTTCTGCACTGGTAGGAATCTTATACCGTAAGGAGTAAATGGAAGCTCCTTTTTAATTGTCCTTTGGAGGACGTCCCATAGAAAGACAGCATCCCAACACTGTAAGAAAACGTGTTCAATTGTTTCCGGTTTTTGCATAACAGGCAATTTGTTGTCCATGGGAAGAAGATACCTTTTTCATTCAGCCAGGTTTTAACAGGGAGCGTATTAGAGTGAAGTTTGAAAAGGAACGTGTTAGCAGATGGCCTCACGGGCATCTTCTTAACTCTTTTCAAAACGTCCTGCCCTGGGCCTCCACAGTGTAATACCCGGTAAAAAGGCACCGGCAGCATCACGTCAATGAGATCTCTATAGTTTTTTTCTAGGAACATTGTAAAGGTAATCAAAAGAAAACCGCACTTTAAGCAACTTGCACGAAAAAACAACCTCGCGCAGGTAGCCAGTCACAGTACCAGGCATGTTTTCACATGACACAATCCATTCAGGGAGCAGACTCTGTAATTGCACTTGCATCACAGTTCTTAGAAAGGTATCTTTTTGATCACGGAGGAATATAAATCGCGAAACCACCTGACGCAAGAACAGATGTGCAAGGCCAAGCCCGCCCCTTTTAACAGAAATAAACAAATTCGTCCGAGCGGTTTTTTCCCATGTGGATGCCAAATAAAAACAGCAAAAACGCGGTGCATTTTCTGAATTGAGGTTCGTGAGACACACAACACATTCATGAGGTACCACAGCGTCGAAATAAGAAAAACATTGCAAATAGAAGCGCGCGAAAACATTGAGAGTTTCCTTCCTTGCCAGGCATCCGCTTTTTCTTTCGCTCTGGATGTTTCTTCCATCCAGTGCACGTTGGGATCTTGATAACATTCTTAAGGCACGCCTAGATATCGTGTTGGGAGAGCAGACCATCGCAGCTTACAGAAGAAATCAGGTGTCACGTCCCAATCACCGTGCCAAAACCCAGAGCTTTTCTCCCAATTGATCTTACATTCGGTTTGATCACAAAATGTTTGGACGACACCCGTGACTTCACAGATGCTCTTTCTAGTTGCACAAAACACTGCTATGTCATCAGCATATGCTAGCATTTTCACGTGTGCTGATTGCAGCTTGAACCCTAAAATGCGATCGCTATCAATGATAGCCAAGCAAAGTGGCTCTAAATACAGTGCAAAAAGCAGGGGTGAGAGCGGGCAGCCCTGCCTTACCGATGAACGTACTGCGATGCTGTCAGTCAGTTCACCATTCAATATAATACGGGTCGTGCAGTTCGCATACGCCATTTTAACACCCTCCACTATGACGTCACCAGGGTTCAGTTCAGTTCAGTCGTTCAGTCGTGTCCGACTCTTCGTGACCCTATGGACCATGTCACGCCACGCTTTCCGGTCTCTCACTATCTTCCTAACATCACATAACTTCATCTGCAGTGCCTCGAGGATGCCATCTAACCATCGCGTTCGCAGCCTACCCCTACTCCGGCGACCCTCAACCTTTCCCAACATCAAATCTTTCTCCAGCGACTCCTCTCTTCTCATCAGATGACCAAAGTAGCTGAGCTTTAACTTTAGAATTTGACCCTCCAATGAGCAGTCAGGGTTTATGGTCGACAATATCGACTGATTTGATCTTCTGGCAGTCTAAGGAACTCTCAAGAGTCTTCGCCAACACCACAATTCAAACGCGTCAATTCTTCGGCGGTCAGCCTTTTTCACAGTCCAACTCTCGCATCCATACATCACAACTGGAAAGACCATAGCACGAGTTATACGGATCTTGGTTGGCAGACTAATGTCTCTGCTCTTTACTAGGCGGTCAAGGCTAACCATGGCTCTTTTTCCCAGAAGCAGGCGTCTCCTAATTTCATGGCTGCAGTCTCCTTCCGAGGTAATCTTGGAGCCCAAGAAGAGAAAATCTGTCACAGCTTCCACTTCTTGTCCATTGATGCTACAGGACTTGATAGGGCAAGACGCCATGATCTTTGTCTTTTTAATGTTCAGTTTAAGCCCAAACTTCTCACTCTCTTCTTGTACGCGCATCAGAAGTCTCTTGAGTTCCACTTCACTTTCTGCCATTAAAGTGGTATCATCCGCATATCTAAGGTTGTTGATACGTTTTCCAGCGATCTTCACTCCAGCTGAAGACTCGTCCAGACCGGCCTTCCTCATGATGCACTCTGCATATAGGTTAAATAGGCAGGGCGACAGTATACAGCCTTGCCTCACTCCTTTCTCAATCGGAAACCAATCAGTAAGACCATGCCCAGTTCTGACTGTGGCCTCTTGTCCTTCATACAGGTTCCTGAGGAGACAGATGAGGTGAATTGGAACTGCCATCTCTTGGAGAGCTTGCCACAATCTGCTGTGATCTACGCAGTCAAACGCTTTCGCATAATCAATAAAGCAGAAGTAGATGGATTTCTGGAACTCTCTTGCTTTTTCCATGATCCAGCGAAGGTTGGCGATTTGGCCTCTAGTTCCTCTGCCCTTGCGAAACCCAGCTTGCACGTCCGGAAGCTCCCGATCCACATACTGCTGCAGCCTTCCTTGGAGGATTTTCAACATCACCTTGCTAGCATGCGAAATAAGCGCGATCGTGCGGTAGTTGGAACAATCTTTGGCACTGCCTTTCTTTGGAAAGGGGATGTAAACTGACCTCCTCCAATCCTGTGGCCACTGCAGGGTTGTCCAAATCTTCTGACATAATGTATGAAGAATGTTAACAGCGTCATGGTTGAGGTTTTGAAGCAACTCAGCTGGAATGCCATCAATTCCGCTAGCTTTGTTCTTAGCAAGGCTGGCTAAGGCCCATTCAACTTCACTCCTCAGGATGCCCGGCTCGAGATCAGTAATCACAACCGTCTTATGTTGGGTTTGCACATTCGGGTCCTTCTTGTACAGTTCTTCTGTGTATTCCTGCCACCTCTTCTTTATCTCTGAGACTTCAGTGATGTCCTTGCCTCGTTTGTCCTTTATCACGCTCAGCTTAGCACAGAAGCTTTCTTTGATATCTTTAATTGTCTTATACAGAGCTCTTGTGTTCCTTAATTGGCTGTTGTCCTCAACTGCTTGGCACTGTATGTTCAGGAAGGCATTCTTATCTCTCCTTGCTATTTTCTGAAAATCCGCATTGCGAGCCTTGTATCTTTCTCTTTCCCCCATAACTTTTGCCATCCTCCTTTCCTCAGCTATTTGCAAAGCCTCTTCAGATAACCAGTTTGCTTTCTTGCATTTCTTTTGCTTTGGAACTACCTTAGTAGCAACTTCTTTATTATATCACGAACATCAGTCCACATCTCTTCGGGCTCTCTGTCTTCTAGATCTAATTCTTGAAATCGATTCATCACTTCCACAGCATATTCTAATGGAATTTGATCCAGATCATACCTGAAAGGCCTTCTAGTTTTCTGCGTTTTCCTCAATCGAAGCCTAATTTTGGCAACAAGAAGCTGATGATCGGTGCCACAGTCGGCTCCAGGCCTTGTTTTTACTGCTTGTATAGCGCTTCTCCATCTCTGCCGGCAAAGAATATAATCGATCTGATTCCTGTACAGACCGTCCGGTGAAGTCCATTTGTACAGGCGCCTCTTGTGCTGTTGAAAATGAGTATTCGCTATGGTCAGGTTGTTTTCTTGACAAAACTCTACTAGCCTCTGCCCAGCTTCATTTGGCTCGCCAAGACCGAACTTGCCTATAATTCCGGATATTTCTTCACTCCCGACCTTAGCATTCCAGTCTCCTATGAGAAAAACGACGTCTGATGATGGGGTGCGGTCTAAAAGGCATTGTAGGTCCGCATAAAATCTCTTAACGTCAGCTTCTTCAGCAGTAGCGGTCGGTGCATAGACTTGGATAACTGTTATGTTGAAAGGGTGACCTTGGATCCGAAGTGAAATCATTCGGTCGTTTTTGGGGTTGTACCCTAGCACTGCTTTGCCCATTCTTCTGTTTACTATGAGAGCGACCCCATTCCTTCTCTTGGATTCGTGCCCACAATAAAAGACATAACGGTCGCCGGAATTAAATTATCCCATTCCGGTCCACTTGAGCTCGCTGATAAACAAGATATCAATGTTCAATCTGTCCATTTCTCGCTTGACGACATCCAGTTTACCTTGTGACATAGATCTTACATTCCATGTTGCTATGGGATATATCTCCTTGCAACATCGGACTTTCGGGTCGCTTCCCGACACATCCACAACTGAGCGTCCTTTTGGCTTTAGCCCAGCCGCTTCATTCGTCCTGGAGCTACTGGGAATCGCCCTTTGTTCATCCCCAGTAACATGTGGGACGCCTTCCAACCTGGGGGGCTCATCTTCCGGCGCCATATCTTTAATGGTATTGTGACTGGCCATAGGGTTTTCTTGGCAGGAAATACTGGAGTGGGTTGCCATTACCTTCTCCAGTGAATCACATTTTGTCAGAACTCTCTGCCGTGACCTGTCTATCTTGGGTGGCCCTACACAGCAGAGCTCACGACTTCATCGAGTTTCTCAAGCCCCTCCGCCACGACAAGGCAGTGATCCATGAAGGGGTCACCAGGGTTAGAATGCTCGAAAATGGAAAAATGAATTTCGTGAGAAACACGGTCAAAAGCTTTCGCCAAATCTAACTGCATCATGGCTATCTGACCACCGAGTGCATCAACACATTCTAGTACGGTTCTTGCGACATGTATATTCGTGGCAATGGATCGACCCTTGATGCCACACGTTCGATGAGACCCAACCAATTTCTTTATTACGCTTTGCAGTCGTTTTGCTAAAACCTTCATGTACACCTGTAGTCAACATTGGTGAGGCTAATCGGTCGATATGACCCCACCAACAGTTGTTTCTCCGGATCATCTGTCTTGGGTATTAGAACAATGTGCGATGTAGAGAAACACAATGGGACAGTATTACGTTCATAAGCTTCAGTGATTACACGGAGCATAAACTGAGCCGCATACTGCTGAAAAGTTTTAAAGAAGGCAGCGCTTAGACCATCCGCCCCAGGGGCCTTCCCAGTTGTCAGGTCATCTATTGCAGATACTATCTCCTGCAATATTGCAGATACTATATTGCAGGAGATAGTATCTGCAATAGATGACCTGACAGGTGTTTCTAGGAGCGCTTTACTTTCGTCATCCAGTGCAGGCATCAGTCTTAGAAAATCTGTATGAAAGCCGCTATACAGTCTGAAGCTTAGCGCTAAGCAGTTCTTCGAAGTGTTCTGCTACCGCACGCTGAATATCTTTAGCATCTTCTTTGATATGGCCGGTATACCTTATACTCCTTATTTCTTTCTGGCAGGCGTATCTTTTCTCGTCTGCTAGCGCTCGTATTGTCGGCACTTCTCCTGCCCAAAGTTTTTCAGCCCTTGCACGTATGACAGCCGCTGTGTATCTTTCGCTGTCGATTGTTTCCAACTCACTTTTTATCTCTCGTATTTTACTGGCGAAATGCCCTGGCACAGAACTTTCCATGCTCAATAAAAACTGGAGTTGTTCATTCAGTTCTTTTTCTTTTTCTTTCTCTTTATGCCGCACCTTACTGCTCTTTTCTATGGATTTCAATTTGACCCACTCTTTGAAGCTGTCCCATTACTCTGCAAAACTTACTGGTCTCATAGCAAGACGATTTTCAAACTCGGTCTTAACTTCCGTAAGGAACTCTTCATCGGCAAGAAGTTTGGCATTCAGTTTCCGTAGGTACCAGTTAAAGCGCGATTTCTTTCCTTTGCGGCCAAACACTGCACTCACGAGACAATGATCGCTGAAAGACACAGGTTTGACCTCATATGCAGTACATAGGGAAACAAGATCAACCGAGGCATACACCCTGTCCAATCCAGCATGGCTATCTCGCTGAAAGTACGTGAACTCTGGCTGGTTTCCAGTGGAGAACACACTACCAACATCCTCAAGGCCATACTCATGCACAAGTGCATTCAACAGCTCGGAGCTTCTGTCTCTTCGAGGTTTACACTTTGCCGCTCGGTCCACAGCTGCGCACACACAGTTGTAGTCACCAAGTACAAGCAAGATTTTGTCGACCTTCAACCACACCTCAATAGACTCAAAAAACAAATTCACGCTCACATCCTGAATTGGGAGCATACACACACACAACACGCCAGCATAAATTAGAGTAGGTAAAAGCGGTAACCAAAAGCCGACCGCTTGGACAGGCAAGAACGGGCTCTACGCTTACTCCCAGCGTGTTACGTATAAAAAAAGGCATCCACCCGATACACCAACAGAATGGCATACACACACATAAAAGTTTGTTTGAAAAGAAGCCACCATACGGTCAGTGCTTTCTTGGCTCTCAATCTTTGACTCTTGCACAGCTGCTATATCTATATCATTATCCAAAAGGAGGCGACTGAGCTGGCATTGTCGCTTTCTCGCTCCCAGTCCTCTGACATTCAAAGTAGCTACATGTAACGGCGAATTAAGCTTGAGAGTCATGTATTAGAGAGAGACGCCCGTACCCGCATGGTGCCTACCTTCATGGTTGCGTGGCCTCCGCTTCTGACGATCAGCGGCGTATGTATGCATGTAATGTCCTCCCAGCAGAATGTCGGGATGCATTCAAACGAAGTCCAAGCACATTGTTTCATTTTTGCTCACACACGCACCACTTGGTTGCAGAAGGTTCCTGACGCTGGTCGGTAGGCAGCCTATCCACAAATCGTTCAGGACACCACAAAAACTACGGAGGCGGTTTCCCCGCCTGCCGCGTGTCGGCCGAGAAGTTCGGCTTCGGTCTTAACGTGGCTCTTCGGATGCCAGAAGTTTTCGGCGGCGGCTCACCACAAACACCGCCTGGCAGCTGAGTCTCCTCGACGCTTTCCTCATGCGGACGTTTCGCGGCAATTAAGGCTGCTGTCTCCGGCCCAACCTCCATGGCATCAGTACAGGAAGGCTCAGTACTGAGATGATCCTCAGCGTCGGAAAATTTGGTTACGTCTTCTGCCGCTTCCTTTGACGCGCTTTCATGGTCCTGGAATGGAACGTTCAAGACATGCAGAGTTTCATTCTTTTCATTTGAGACCGTCACCTTATTCTTTGCTAAAACCGTCATGTAAGGCGCGTCCTGTTTCGTTGACTGACCTCTAATGTCACCAGCCTCCTCCGCATCCGCCTCGTCCATAATTAACTCGGACGAGTCTTCGCTGGTCCCAGGTCCGGCAATGCTAGCGTAGGTTCGTGCACACTGGCTGTCTTCATGCCCGAACCGTCGACAGGTTCCGCAGCGAGGAACCCGGCACTCTTTGCGGATGTGACCCGTTCCCCGGCAGCGTAGGCACAACGGGGGTCTGCCTGGCACAATGACGAGCGCGAGCTCACCGCTAACATTCAACTGATGCGGCAGGTCGTCGAGCTTCATGCCAGCTTTCAGCTTCAGCGTGACGAGTCTTGTTGTAGAGCCCTTTTCTAGCATACCTTTAACACGCCAACGCTCCCGGGAAACGTCTGACACCTTTCCGTACGGCGCAAATGCAGCACGAACATCTTCGTCTGGCACGTTGTGTAGTAGCCAATGAAGCTTGAGTCGCACGTCCTGGTTCGCCGGGTAAATCAGCAAGCAGCGCCCGTTTTTCACAGACAGCTCACCTACACTGACAATCTTGTTGACGGCTTCAGTATCCTTGAGAGTGACGGCCCAGACGTGGCTCATCCGATACGCCCCCATAGCGATAACATCGGGGATTAGCGAGTGTTGTGCTAAAGCATCCCGGAAATCTTCCACCCGGTACGGGCGGGCCCTGATATCGGCGTGCAAAAAAACGGTATTCAAAACAAACCGACCTGTTGGAAGCGCAGGCAAAACGACCTGCTAAGTGTTGTCCTGTTCAGCAGTCCTGTTACCGCGGCCTGACATGGTCGCTGAAGCCGCTCCTGAGGAGCCCTGCATCCTGCGTCCGTTCACTGCCGTGGCCGGAAGCAGAATATCCTAGCCACTAGACCACGCCGGAACGTGGCAGACGATTGCAAGCGAGAGCACAAGAGAATGCAGATGCGTAACATAGCCAGAATAAGATTGGGATAGAGCGCATTTGGCAAGCACTCGCAGATTATGTCTAGCAGTTTACCGGTATCGCTAAAGAGGAAAGTATACAACAGTTGCATCTTGCCTGTACTCACCTATGGGGCTGAAACGTGGTGGCTAACCAAGAGAGGTCTACTTAAGTTGAGGACAACCCAGAGGGCTATGGAACGAAAAATGGTAGGGGTAACATTAGGAGATAGAAAGCATGCAGAGTGGGCCAGAGAAATAACTCAGGTTACCGACATTCTAGTAGAAATTAAGAAGAGGAAATGGACATGGGCAGGACATGTAGTGCGAAGAGAGGATAACCGATGGTCGCTTAGGGTAACAAACTGGATTCCAAGGGAAAGAAAGCGTAGCAGGGGGCGGCAGAAAGTTAGGTGGGCGGATGAGATTAAGAAGTTCGCAGGGGTCAAGTGGATGCAGCTAGCACAGAACCGGGTTAAGTGGAGAAATATGGGAGAGGCCTTCGCCCTGCAGTGGGTATAGTCAGGCTGATGATGATGATGATGAACGTAGCCAGAAAAAAAAAGAGGAGCAGGTCTCACCGAGACTTGAACTCGGATCGCTGGATTCAGAGTCCAGAGTGCTAACCATTACACCATGAGACCGCCATCTTTCCGACGCCGGGAATCGAACCCGGGCCTCCTGAGTGAGAGCCAGGTATCCTAGCCACTGGACCACGCCGGAACGTGGCTGAGGATTGCAGGCGAGAGCACAAGAGAATGCAGATGCGTAACATAGGCAGAAAAAAAAAATGGACGCAGGTCTCACCGAGATTTGAACTCGGATCGCTGGATTCAGAGTGCTAACCATTACACCATGAGACCGCCCTCTTTCCGACGCCGGGAATCGAACCCGGGCCTCCTGGGTGAGAGCCAGGTATCCTAGCCACTAGACCACGCTGGAACGTGGCTGAGGATTGCAAGCGAGAGCACAAGAGAATGCAGATGCGTAACATAGGCAGAAAAAAAAATGGACGCAGGTCTCACCGAGATTTGAACTCGGATCGCTGGATTCAGAGTCCAGAGTGCTAACCATTACACCATGAGACCGCCATCTTTCCGACGCCGGGAATCGAACCCGAGCCTCCTGGGTGAGAGCCAGGTATCCTAGCCACTAGACCACGCCGGAACGTGGCAGACGATTACAAGCGAGAGCACAAGAGAATGCAGATGCGTAACATAGCCAGAAAAAGAAAAGGAGGCGCAGGTGTCACCGAGATTTTAACTCGGATCGCTGGATTCAGAGTCCAGAGTGCTAACCATTACACCATGAGACCGCCATCTTTCCGACGCCGGGAATCGAACCCGGGCCTCCTGGGTGAGAGCCAGGTATCCTAGCCACTAGACCACGCCGGGACGTGGAAGAGGATTACAAGCGAGAGCACAAGAGAATGCAGATGCGTAACATAGCCAGAAAAAAAAAGAGGCGCAGGTCTCACCGAGATTTTAACTCGGATCGCTGGATTCAGAGTCCAGAGTGCTAACCATTACACCATGAGACCGCCATCTTTCCGACGCCGGGAATCGAACCCGGGCCTCCTGGGTGAGAGCCAGGTATCCTAGCCACTAGACCACGCCGGAACGTGGCTGAGGATTGCAAGCGAGAGCACAAGAGAATGCAGATGCGTAACATAGGCAGAAAAAAAAATGGACGCAGGTCTCACCGAGATTTGAACTCGGATCGCTGGATTCAGAGTCCAGAGTGCTAACCATTACACCATGAGACCGCCATCTTTCCGACGCCGGGAATCGAACCCGGGCCTCCTGGGTGAGAGCCAGGTATCCTAGCCACTAGACCACGCCGGAACGTGGCTGAGGATTGCAAGCGAGAGCACAAGAGAATGCAGATGCGTAACATAGGCAGAAAAAAAAATGGACGCAGGTCTCACCGAGATTTGAACTCGGATCGCTGGATTCAGAGTCCAGAGTGCTAACCATTACACCATGAGACCGCCATCTTTCCGACGCCGGGAATCGAACCCGGGCCTCCTGGGTGCGAGCCAGGTATCCTAGCCACTAGACCACGCCGGAACTTTTTTTTTTTTTTTTTTTTTCTTTATTGCCTGACTTTGACACAAATACAACGCACTGGAACACAAAACAACAGGAACAAAGGAATAATATATGTACACAAAGCTAGTTTCTCGTTGCCTATCCCCCACTGAGAGGCAGGCATTGTCATTTTAAAATTCCTTGAGCACCGTCAAAGGTTCCAGCTTTGACAGCCACTCAGGAGCACATGGTTGCAATTTAAGCACGTCGAGCCATCGCTGCACACTTTCACGGAAATACATGCGGGCTGGCCGTGCATCTGGATCGCAGTGATAACCAGCCATTCGTGCGCGCCATATACTGTGGAGGCACATTAACATAACCTGGTCTAACGGCATATCATCGTGGTTTTCCAATGGCAAATACCTAATGCCATGGGAATCAAGTGGCAACTGTTTTTTTATTGTCCTTTGCAGAACATCCCACAAATATACCCCCTCCCAGCAATGCAAAAACACGTGATCTATTGTCTCTGGCTGTTTGCAGATGAGACATTGGGCCCCCCACGGTAGGAACATACCCTTCTCCTCCATAAATGATTTTACACTCAAAGTACCGGTATGTAGCATAAAGAAAAACGTTTTAGCTCCCGTAGCAACTTGCATTTTTTTTTACGCGTTTTAATACATTACTTCCTGTGCCTCCATAGTATAAAGCTCGGTACAAGGGCACCGGGAACACCACTTCACAAACATCCTTGTATAATGTTCTCCTTTTAACATTACTTAAATACTCTTTCGAAAAACGTGTGCTTAAGAATTTCACGCTCACAACAATTTCCCTAAAGAATCCAAAAAGAGAGCCCGGCATACATTGAGTATAAACTACGAAATCAGGCAACGCTCGACCAAGTCTTTGTTGACACACTGTGCGCAGGAATGGATCACTGGCATCCCTAAAAAACATAAACCGGTTTACAATCTGTCGCACAAACAAATGACCCAGACCAAGCCCCCCATGCTTCACCTGCCGGAACAAATTTGTCCGACTGCACCTCTCCCAACTCGAGGCCCAAACAAACACCGCAAAAACTCGATGCAATTTTTGCACATTTACACGGGAGCAATGCAACACTTGCATTACATACCATAACTTACTAATTAAAAAAAGGTTGCAAACTGCGGCTCTTGCAAATATTGATAATTGAGCGCTTTTCCATTTCTCCGCTTTTTCACGGGTTTCTCTGACCTGCTCTAGCCAGTATGGCTCGCTTTCCTTGTAAAATTCCAAGGGCACACCCAAGTACTTTGCAGGCGTTGTAACCCACGACACATTAGCGTAAGTGTCGGGGGTCAGCTGCCATTCTCCGTGCCAAAATCCCAGGCACTTACCCCAGTTAACTTTACTCCCTGTGACTGCTAAAATGTTTTACCACATCCACTGTCCTCTTTATACTCTCCTTATTCACACAAAAAACCGCAACGTCGTCTGCGTAAGCCAGCAATTTGACTTCTGACTCCTGCAGTCGAAAACCATCAATGTCATTGTTTTGTAGGATGCTTAAACACAATGTTTCAATATAAATTCCGAACAAAAGAGGGCTGAGGGGGCAACCTTGGCGCACCGAACGTCGTACGTTGATGGGGGCCCCCAGTGACTTATTGACAATTAATCTCGTAGTGCAGTTACGGTACGCCAAGGCCACTCCCTCTCGAATAACAGCGCCGACATTAACATGGTCTAATATACTGAACAGAATAGTATGCGCCACACAATCAAAAGCTTTCTCCAAGTCCAACTGCAGTAAAGCAACACACGCATGAGTTGCATCGCAGCATTCGAGCACACTTCTCGCTTTGTGAATGTTCTGAAAGATGGATCGCCCTTTGATACCGCACGTTTGGTGAGGGCCCACTAGTTCGCATATAACCGTTTGTAGTCTGCCAGCAAGCACCTTCATATAAATCTTGTAATCAACGTTTGTCAGAGCAATGGGCCTGTAAGACGACAACTGCCTAAGCTTATCTGGTTGGTCAGTTTTCGGAATAAGTACTGTGTGCGACGATCCGAAAGACGCAGGCAGTGCCTTCAGTTCATACGCTTCATTAAATAAGGCACACAACAAAGGAGATAGCTGTTCCTTGAACGCTTTATAAAAAGCCGCACTCAGGCCATCAGGCCCGGGTGATTTCCCTGGGTTTAAATTTTCTATTGCCTGCTGCACTTCTTTTTCGCTTATTGGCCGCTCCAGTCTTTCTTTTTGTTCGTCATCAATTTTTGTCATCGCGTCAAGAAAGGATTCTTTGAAACGGTCCAAATTAACCTCTCGGGACGAAAAAAGCTCTTCATAATACTCCTGGAAAGCTTTCGCGATTCCTTCGTTATCGGTCTCTGTGCGTCCTGCCCAATCTACCTCTGCCACGTGATTTCGCCTTGCATTTGCTTTTTCTATTCCCAACGATCTTTTTGTCGGCGTCTCATCCATGGCAAGTTTTTCCGCTCTCGCACGCACCAGTGCTCCGCGATAACGGTCTTCGTCATTCAGTTGAAGTCTTTGTTTTATTTTTCTAATATCGTCCATGTATAACCCTGGCGTGTTACACTCCAGGCCTAACAATTTATCTAGCAAAGATCTTAAATGCATTTCATTTTGTTTTTCTTGAAACCTTATGCAGCTGGCCTTTTCTATAGCTTTGATTTTTATTTGTTGCTTACACAGTTCCCATTCTTGACCCAGTTCGTGGCTGTCCTCCTGACAAATCCTAACAATTTCTTCTTCTACTAGTCTGGTGAATTGCTCGTCATTCAGCAGTTTATTATTTAACTTCCACAATTCCCAACTAAAACCGCTACCTCTCTTTCTTGTTCCAATTGTACACTGAACCATGCAGTGATCTGAGTACGTTACCGCCAAAACATAATAATCCTGACATTTTGGAGCCAGTTCTGCGGCCACATAAATTCTGTCAAGGCGGGCGTGGCTAGCACCCTGAAAATGCGTATACTGAACCCGTCGCTCGCTCGTGAGACACTCTGCAACGTCTTCCAGTGCAAACTCATCAATCAAGCGCGAAAGTACCTCTGTGCTACGATCCCTAAATGTACGATGGCTAGTTTTGTCACCGGAGCTCAGTACACAATTGAAATCTCCCAGAAAGACAAGTTCCTTATCCGTGTTTAAATAATCTTCAACAAAATCAAACAAAGCAGCCCTCTCATCAACTACCGTAGGTGCATATATACAAACAGCACGCCACTCAGCCGAGCAAAAACTAAAATCGAGGACCACGCCCCGACCCGACGGAAAAGAAGCATGCGACTGCACTACAAGACCCGGCAACTTCTTCACAAACAGGACGCATCCAGCAGATGTACCGACTGCATGGCTGACAACTGCGTAAAACCGCGACGTGAAACGTTGCACCATGCTCTCGGTCTCTTGTTCACCCTCGACTTTTGTCTCTTGAACTCCAAGTATATCGATGTCATTTTCATTTAAAAGGCGCAGGACTTGGCTCTGCTTCCTTTTCGCTGCTAGACCTCTCACGTTAAGGGTCGCAACCTTTAGTGACAGTAAGTACATAAGCCATTTTCTTAGAGTGAAAAGAGGCCAAGAGAATGGTGCTTACCCTTCACGTCTAGCATGGCGCTAGACGCTTTCGTTGACGCCAGAGCCATGAGGTTGGACTGGCAGACCTTGTGACGGGGGCGGCTTTTCGGCAGCTCTCCTGTCCGTCGAGACATTTGGTCTTGGTTTGAAGGTCGCCCTCCTCCCTATTGGCGTTTTTATCGGCGGCTCGTCGTTGCTAGCTGCCTCTGCCTTGCTTAACTCACTTGTGCTCTCGTCGTGGGCACGCTTCGCAGGGCCTTGGACGTTGGTCGCTCGGCCGCTGCTCTTTTCAAGGGTTTCCTGTCGGCCCGCAGACTCCGGAAGTTCAGTTTTTGAGCTCTCGGCATCGCTCACCCTTTCTTCCTCTGACGGTCCGTTGTTCGGTAGCGTGACTTCCTTGTCTGGCCTACTGATTATCTCGTCACCGCCCCCCGGGGGCACTAACATGCCTGTAGTTGCTGATAGCTTTTCAGCTTCTCCGACCCCCTTTGCGGCCTCTTCTGTCTCTGCGACATCCATTTGGAGCTCCGTCATGTCCGCCCTCGCTGTCGGTGCAGTGGCCACTGCATACGTCCGTACGCAATTTTCCTCCGAGTGGCCAAAACGCTTACATGTCGAACACCGCGGAATTTTACATTCCCGGCGCACATGACCGGTCCCGCGGCAGCGCAGGCACTGCATTGGCCGCCCAGGCACCACAACAAGGGCCAACTCCCCTGCAACTCTTATCTGATGAGGTAGGTCGTCTATCTTCATCCCTGGCTTCAACTTCAGGAGTACGGCTCTCGTTGTTGAGCCCTTTTCGTGAACGCCCTGGACGCGCCACCGCTCACGGGTAACTTCGGTCACCTCACCGAAAGCCCCAAAAGCAGTTCTGATATCCTCATCCGCCACGCCATGCAACATCCAGTGGAGCCGTAGCTTCACCTGTTGATCCTCCGGGTCAATGATGATACACCGTCGGCCTTTCACTAGAAGCTCCTTGAAGGCTAGCAGCCGCTTGGTTGCTTCAGAGCTGCTCAAGGTCACCGCCCAGACATGGTTTATTTGGTAGGCCCCCAAGGCCACCACGTCTGGGAGCGTACCAGTCTTGGCCAGGGCGTCCCGGAAATCTTCAACCCTGAAGGGTCGCACTCGTACGTCGCCGTGCAAAAAAACTGTGTTGAAAACAACACGTCCGGTGGGCAGATGCGGCAAAATGAGCTGATATTCCTTATCATCGTTTGCGTTAAGCCTGTTACCGCGGCCAGCCTGGGCCGCAATCGCCGCTCCGCCGGAGCTCATGATTCACCGTCCGTACACGCAGGTGGCCGGAAGTAGAATCAGACCACGCCGGAACGTGGCAGACGATTACAAGCGAGAGCACAAGAGAATGCAGATGCGTAACATAGCCAGAAAAAGAAAAGGAGGCGCAGGTGTCACCGAGATTTTAACTCGGATCGCTGGATTCAGAGTCCAGAGTGCTAACCATTACACCATGAGACCGCCATCTTTCCGACGCCGGGAATCGAACCCGGGCCTCCTGGGTGAGAGCCAGGTATCCTAGCCACTAGACCACGCCGGGACGTGGAAGAGGATTGCAAGCGAGAGCACAAGAGAATTCAGATGCGTAACATAGCCAGAAAAAAAAAAAGAAAAAAGAGGCGCAGGTCTCACCGAGATTTGAACTCGGATCGCTGGGTTCAGAGTCCAGAGAGCTAACCATTACGCCATGAGACCGCCATCTTTCCGACGCCGGGAATCGAACCCGGGCCTCCTGGGTGAGAGCCAGGTATCCTAGCCACTAGACCACGCCGGAATTTTTTTTTTCTTTATTGCCGGTCATCACCAACACACAACAAAACCAACAAAAACGCGCTACAATCAAATGCTCACAGCAGAGCGGTTACCACAAGCATGACACTTAATACAGAAGCCGGCAGGCTCATACGCGTTGCCTTTGTCAAGTTAAAATTCCTTCAGCTCGCATAGGGGTTCAACTCTTAAAATCCAGTCTGGCACAGTGGTCTTCAATTTGTGCATTTCAACCAATGCGTGTATACTCTCGCGGAAGTAGAGCCTTGCAGGGCGGGCGTCAGGGTCACAGTGAAAACCCGCCATTCTGGACCGCCATGGACTGTGCAGGCCTATTAGCATAACCGTATCAAGTGGAATCCCATCATTATTTTCAGTTGGCAGGAATCTAATCCCGTATGAGTCTAATGGTAATTCTTTTTTAACAGTTCGTTGCAGCACGTCCCAAAAATAGACGCCCTCCCAACAGTGCAGAAATACATGGTCTATTGTCTCTGGCTGTTTACATATTAAGCAAAGTGAACCCCATGGCAGATAAAAGCCCTTGCTTTCAAAAAAAGTTTGTACCGATAATGTTCCTGTATGTAACTTAAAGAAAAACGTCTTTACCCCAGGAGAAACTGCCATTCTTTTGACCCGCTTCAGTACGTCTTGACCTAGACGGCCGCTATACAAGGCTCTGTACACAGGAACAGGGAAGAAGTCGTCACAAACAGCTTTATACAGGTTCTTCTTTTTGACTGAACTTAAGTATTCTGTCGAGAAGCGAGCTGACAGAATTCGAACACTGCTGACAATCTCTTTGAAAAAACTAGAAAGACGCCCTGGCATGCTTTCCGTAGCAACAACGAAATTGGGCAACGCCCGCGCGAGCCTCACTTGGCACACAGTGCGCAAAAAGGGGTCGGTAACGTCGCGAAAGAAAATAAATCTGTTTACAAGCTGGCGCACAAATAAATGAGCAAACCCGAGACCTCCGTCTTTAATTGGCCGGAACAGGTTATCCCGACTACATCTTTCCCAGCTTGATGCCCATACAAACACAGCAAAGATTCGGTGTAGCTTTTGAACACTCAACCTAGAACAATGAAGTGCTTGCATGACGTACCACACCTTGGCAACAAAAAATAGATTACACACAGTGGCTCGTGCAAAGATAGACAGCGGCACTCCTTTCCACTTGTCAGCCTTCTCCCGTATTTCCCGAACTTGGGCTCGCCAAAATGGCTTGCTGTCTTCATAGAATTCTAGAGATACACCCAAATACTTCACGGGTGTTGTAACCCATGTAACGTTGGCAAAAAAGTCAGGCGTTGATGTCCACGCCCCGTGCCAGAAGCCAAGACACTTTCCCCAGTTTACTGGACTTCCTGTGGTCGCACTAAAATCTTTCACAACTTCAAATGCGGCGCAAATACTTTCTTTGTTCGCACAAAACACTGCCACATCATCAGCGTACGCCAAAAGTTTGACCTCAGACTTGTACAGTTGAAAGCCCTGAACAGATGGATTTTGCATAATAGACAGGCATAAAGTTTCGATATAAATGCAGAATAGAAGAGGGCTGAGGGGACAACCCTGACGTACCGAACGCCGCACATTTATGGGTTCCCCTAATACTTTATTAACAATCAATCGCGTTGTGCAGTTTCGGTACGCCAGGGCTACGCCCTCTCTGATAATAGAACCGACATTGATATAATCCAATATTACAAACAATGCATCATGTGGAACACAGTCAAACGCCTTTTCTAGGTCGAGCTGAAGAAGCGCGACCCTCGCGCAAGCAACGTCACAACATTCCAGCACGCACCTCGCCTTATGAATATTTGTTATAATAGACCGGCCCTTTATACCACACGTCTGGTGGGAACCAACGATATGTTTTATTACTGTCTGTAGTCTGGCTGCCAGAACTTTCATCAGTATTTTGTAATCCACATTTGTTAAAGAAATAGGCCTGTATGACGTCACAAATTTTAGTTTCTCTGTTTGGTTTGACTTAGGAATTAACACTGTATGTGAGGATGCGAACGAAGGAGGGAGTGCACCAAGTTCATAGGCATAATTAAATACTGCAGCTAACAATGGGGACAGATCTAGCTTGAATGCTTTATAAAAGGCTGCGCTCAAACCATCCGGCCCAGGCGACTTTCCTGGGTTCAGATTATCAATGGCGCTTTCAACCTCGTCCTCAGAAATCGGCTGCTCTAACTTTTCTCTTGTGGTGGCATCCAGTCGTGGCAAGGAGGAAAGAAACACCTGCTTAAACGTCTCCAACTTCATGTCCCGAAAAGCAAACAGCTCCTGATAATAGTCGAAGAATGCACGTGCTATGTCGTTCTTATCTGTCACGAGGCTTCCATTCCATTCTACTTCAGTTATGTCATTTCGATGAGCCTGTGCTTTTTCAAGACCCAGAGCGCGCTTAGTGGGCGTCTCGCCGGCGACCCATCTTTCGGCCCTGGTGCGAACGAGCGCGCCTCGATATCGGTCCTCGTCTAATAATTCTATTTTCTTCTTTATCTTTCTGATGTCATCTTTGTAAACCCCCGGCTCCTTACACTCCTGCGCTATTAACTTCTTTAATGTTGATCTTAGGCCTGCTTCTTCTCGCTTTTCGTTATGGCGAATACAGCTGGCTCTTTCTATCGCTTTCATTTTAATTTCTTGCTTGCACAGTTCCCATTGCTCCCCAATGCTGCTGTTAGGTCGTTTATTTATTTCATTTAGCTTCTGTACAATAATTTCGATTAAGTTATCGTCTTCTAAAAGTTTGGAATTCAGCTTCCAAAGGTCCCACACAAAACTTTTGCTTGGGCTTCTAGCTCCTATAGTGCATTTTACCAGACAATGATCGGAGAATGACATTGGGATAACAGAATAATTTTTACACTTCGTTATCACATCCAACGATACATAAATTCGGTCAAGTCGAGCATGACTAGAACTCTGAAAATGGGTGTACTGCACGCTGCGTGCTCCTTCCAAGCACTCAGCAACATCCTCTAATGAAAACTCTGCAATCATCTGCAACAAACAATCGGTGCTTGCATCTTTAAAGGGGCTGTTAGAGGTTTTGTCTCGGGCGCTTAAAACACAGTTGAAGTCATCCATAATTATCAGCTGCCTTGTTGAATCTAAGTATCGTTCGATGTTTTTAAAAAAAATGAGCCTGTCTTCAGCTGCATTTGGTGCATAAACGCAGAGAATGCGCCATTCACTGCTATGCAAAACCAGGTCACAAACAATCAACCTTCCGCAAGTAGACGAAATCACGGCCTGCACTATAAGTCCTGGCAACCGTTTGACAAGAAGAAGGCACCCAGCCGACGTGGCCACTGCGTGACTAACAGCCACTTCGTACCGCGACGTGAAACGCTGCGCCATGCTCCCTGTCTCCTCCTCTCCCTCCACTTTAGTTTCTTGTACTGCTAGCACGTCTATGTTTTGCTCTGTTAAAAGGCGAAGTACTTGGCTTTGCTTCCTTCTACCAGCCAACCCTCGTACGTTGAGCGTTGCAACGTTCAGACTCTGGTCTATCGCCATAATCATGCATTAGAAGGAGGCCGGTAACATGACGCTTACCTTTCACGTCTAGCATGGCGCTAGACGTTTCCAGCATGCCCACCTCCATCATCATTTACGGGCTCGACTAGCTGCGAGGGTGGCTTTTCCTCGGCCCTCCTGTCCGCCGCGATGTTGGGCCGTTGCTTGAAAGGAGGTCTCCTGTTCAGGGTCGCTTTCATAGGCGACTCATCGTCGTTCTTAAGGGTCTGCTGTTCGCTCCCGTCTCCTGCCTTTGTATGGGGGCGTTTAGGTGCGCTGCTGGCGCTCGTTGACCGACCGCCGTTTCCCGTACCAATGGTCACCTTCGTCGCAGGCTCCAAGGAACCTCTCATTCTTCTCTTCTAGACCACGCCGGAACGTGGCAGACGATTACAAGCGAGAGCACAAGAGAATGCAGATGCGTAACACAGCAGGAAAAAAAAAAAAAGAAGAGGCGCAGGTCTCACCGAGATTTGAACTCGGATCGCTGGATTCAGAATCCAGAGTGCTAACCATTACACCATGAGACCGCCATCTTTCCGACGCCGGGAATCGAACCCGGGCCTCCTGGGTGAGAGCCAGGTATCCTAGCCACTAGACCACGCCAGAACGTGGCAGCGGATCGCAAGCGAGAGCACAAGAGAATGCAGATGCGTAACATGGCCAGAAAAAAGAAAGATGCGCAGGTCTCACCGAGATTTGAATTCTGATCGCTGGATTCAGAGTCTAGAGAGCTAACCATTACACCATGAGACCGCCATCTTTCCGACGCCGGGAATCGAACCCGGGCCTCCTGGGTGAGAGCCAGGTATCCTAGCCACTAGACCACGCCGGATTTTTTTTTTCTTTATTACCGACTTGGTAACTACAAAGAACGATGAAAAGTCGCATGGAATTAAAAACACAAGTCACTTTCTTACAGGTTTCTTTTGATAGAATGGATTAAGTGACATGAGCTTGTCCAAGACTGGCAGCCATTCCGGGGGTTCAGATTGCCCTCCGAAAACATCACGCGTGTACATTACACTTTCAACAAAGTACTGATGGGCTGGGTGTACGACAACATGCTCATGGCGAATATCCATCCGCGTTCTCCATATGCTCTGCATACACAAGACCATTAATAAATCACTGGGCACTTCTCCTGGCTGGGCGCATGGAAGGTAGCGTATTGCAAACGGCGTTATTGGTAAGTCCTTTTCAATAGTACGCTGTAGCACGTCCCACAAAAAAACCGCATCGTGACACTCAAGGAAAATATGCTCTATGGATTCCAGCTTTTTGCAAATTAAACAGTCAGCAGACCAAGGCACGAAAAGGCCTTTGCTTTCCAGCCATGGCTTCACCGGAAGAGTGCCGATATGCAATTGAAAAAAGAAAGATTTAGCGGACGATCTGATGGGCATTCTTTTCACTCTTTTCAACACGTCCCGCTCCGGACCCAAAGCATATACAGCGCGATAAAGAGGCACAGGGAAAAAGGTTTCCAATAAATATTTGTACAGCCGTTTTCGCGTAACAGTACACATATACTCATTTGAAAATCTCGCCTTCACTATTTGGAAGGACGCCACCACTTCGCGAAGAAAAGCACTTAGAGCCATTGTCCCTGTAGACATAGTCGAAACTACATATTCCAGCAGTGAATCACGCAATCGCACTTGGATTACCGTTCTAAGAAAAGCATAGCTTTGTTCGCGCAAAAAAAAGAACCTGGTTACAATCTGCTTTAAGTATAATTGTGACAATCCCAGTCCACCATTATGCACCGTATGAAACAAATTACATCGACTGGTACGCTCCCATGTTGAAGCCCACACAAACGTGGCAAATACCCTATGCAGTTTTTGAACAGAGATTCTTGACATAGATAACACTTGCAGCATGTAAAAAATTTTTGCAACTAGGAACATATTGCAAACGGTAGCTCTTGCGAACATAGAAAAGTTATGTCCTCCCCATTTGTTTGTTTGGGTTTTCACTTGCTCAACTTCACCGGCCCAACATTCCTTGCTTTCACGGTAATGCTTTAGTGGCAACCAAGGTAATTTCCTGGCATCATTGTCCATTGCATACTGGAGAACAGTTCAGGCGCGTATTGCCAGTTTCCGTGCCAAACTCCTAAACACTTTGCCCAACTAATTTCACTTCCACTTGCAGTGCAAAAAGCAGTGGCTTCTTTTACAACTTCTTGCACGCTCTCATGGTCAGTACAAAAAACCGCAATATCGTCCGCGTATGCCAAAACCCGAACTTCACTTTGAAAAAATCTATAACCGCGTATGTTTGGCCTTGTAAGCAATCTTAAACAGAAAGGCTCCAGATAAAGCGCGAACAAAAGGGGAGACAGAGGACAGCCCTGCCTTACTGACGACTGGACAGGTATACGATCGGTTAAATGCTTATTCACGACCAGTCTCGCTGAACAGCACTCGTAAACCATTTTCACGCCATTTGTAATCACGGAACCAGCATTGACACACTCCAAAACAGAGAACAAAATTTCATGTACCACTTTGTCAAATGCTTTGTGGAGGTCTAATTGCATCATGGCTACGCGGTCATGCATCGCGTCACAACATTCGAGAACACTCCTTGCTGCGTGTATATTAGTAAAAATGGTCCTTCCTTTTATAGCGCATGTCTGATGTGGGCCTACAGGAGAAGTAATTACACGTTGGAGTCGTCGCCCTAATACTTTCATGTAAATTTTATAGTCAACATTCGTTAGACTTATAGGACGGTAAGACGCTACAGACTGAAGCTTAACTGGGTCATCTGTTTTCGGGATTAGTACAACGTGTGACATTCGAAAAGACGGAGGAGGTACGTTCTTTTCGTAGCATTCACTAATAACTCTTTCCAGTAAAACAGCCATTTCTGTTGGAAAGGCCTTGTATATGGCAGCACCAAAACCATCTGGTCCGGGTGACTTATTGGAATTTAATTCCCCGATAACGGCCTTAATTTCCTCGGAAGTAATACTTGCTTCAAGTGTCTGCGCAACTTCGTCTTCCACTCTTGACATCAGCGACAGAAAGTCTTTTCTGAAGCGTTCAATGTCCGGTGTTTTCAGGCTAAACAATTCCCTGTAAAATTCTACAAACGCCCGTTCAATCGTTTTCTTTTCCGAGGTAACTACGTTCTGATAGCAGATTTCGTTTATCTCTTTTGACACTGCGTACCGTTTTTCGTCACTAAGTGCCCTTTTCGTGGGCGTCTCTCCGAGCCACAATTTTTCGCTGCGTGCCCTTATCACCGCACGGCGATACTTCTCTTCGTCTATCACCTCAAGTTTGGTTTTTATCTTTTTTATATCTTGGGCGAACAAGCCAGGCATAACGCTCTACATGCTAAGCATGTATTCAAGTGTGCTACGAAGATCTTTTTCTTGTTCTCTTTCTTTACGTCGGAGAGTGCATGCTCGGTCAATAGCAGCTATCTTTATATAGCACTTAAACTGCTCCCATGCTTGTATAAAATTAGAGTCATTTTGCAACATATGCGTAATATATTCTTTCACTTTGGTGGTAAACTCTTCATCCAGCAGCAGCTTTTCATTAAATTTCCATAGCTCCCAATTGAACTTTGTTGCCTTATTTTCATGCCTAGAGTAATCATTACGAGGGAGTGGTCACTAAAGCTCATGGGAAGTGTTTGATATTCCGAGCACAAGGGCACACAATCAATAGGAACATATATTCGGTCCAACCTTGCATGACAGTTACCTTGAAAGTGCGTGAACATTGCTTGGCCTTCATGCGTCAGTATACAGCCAGCATCTTCAAGCTCTGCCTCATTAACAATGTCAATAAGTAACTCTGCACTCTTGTCACGAAGGACACGGTCTGTTGTTCTATCTTCCGGTCTACAGACACAGTTAAAGTCTCCAAGCAGGAGAACACGCCTCTCATGTATTAGGAAGGATTTCATATAGTGAAAAAACTCTTCGCGCTCAGACGTTCTAGTAGGCGCATAAACACAGATCACACTCCAGTCCAATCCAGAAAAACTGAAATCACATATCAAAAGCCGACCACTCTCACACGAGAACACAGACTGTACGCACTCTATGCAATTTCGAATGAAAATGACACATCCCCCCGATATTCCAACCGCATGACAAACGCAAATACTATACCTAGAACGATATATTTCAGCCATTTTATCTGTTTGTTGTTCGCTTTTCATTTTGCTCTCTTGAACTGCTAGCACATCAATTTCATTTTCCAGCAGAAGGCGGTTCAGCTGCTGTTGTCTCTCCGACGCGTTGACAGCCCTCTCACATTTAGCGTGGTTACGCGCAAGCTAGTGGATAAATTGGTCGCCATCTCAAGAAATTATAAATCGCGAAACATTTCACTCACATCTCTTCTGCAGAAAGACAGCATTGCGGTTCAACTGTTGCATGGGTTGACCATTCTTCCGTTTTGGCGAGTCTGTCCATCGTTCCAAGCGCTGCTCCAGATCATGGACCGGGCTTGCGACGTCTCGACCGAAAAGGGTACCCCCGCTATGGCAGAGGCACAGGTGACACAGTTCTGCGGTCTGGAGGCACGTTTGGCCTTGGCTTGAAGGACGACCGGCGAAGGGGGGCCGCCTTCAGTGGAGGCTGTCCGTTTTCCGCTCCTCCTTGCGTTGATCCCTCGTTGACACTGTCTTCGTGCACACGCTTCACAGGCAAGGTAGAAGCAGCTGGCATCTCAGCTTCAGTGTCTCCCTGTTCCTCACTGTGTTGCGTAGACGAAGCTGGGCTTGCACCACTGGCATTGCCGTTTTCTTTCGTGGGTGTCTCGGTCCCAGCGACATTCGATAACGGAACTATCAAATCTGATTCACAGTGTTCTTTAGGGGCAAGGGTCTTCTCAGAGGACTGTTCGTTCTGTTCTGCCTCCTCAGTGATTCCACTGCTCGCTTCCTCGGCGTCCACAGCGTCCATCAAGTGCTCGCCTGCCACTTCACTCGGCACGGGGCCTGCAACGTTGGCATACGTGCGCACACACTGGGACTCGTCATGGCCGTAGCGACGACACAGCCCGCAGCGCGGCACACGACACTCACGCCGTATATGACCTTTCCCGTGGCACTGGAGGCAAAGCGGGGCTCTGCCTGGGACGTGGACGAGTGCGACGTCCTCGGCGACCCGAAGCTGATGCGGTAGGTCCTCAATGGTAACGCCCACTTTGATCTTCACCGTGACCGTTCGCGTCGTTGAAGCCTTGTCGACACACCCCTGCACTTTCCACTTTTCTCTTGATATTTCGGTCACTTTTCCAAAAGCCGCCAACGCCGCTCGCACATCATCGTCGTGCACGCCGTGAAGCAGCCAGAAAAGCTTCAACCTGATGCCTTGGTTACAGGGGTCAATGACCACGCAGCGGTGCTCCTTCACTTCAAAAGCTTCGGCTTGCAAAATCTTCGCTTTCCCCTCTTCACCTTTAAACGTTACCGCCCATACGTGATTCATTTGATATGCCCCGAGGGCAACCACTTCCGGCAAAAATGAAAGACGAGCGAGGGAGTCTCGAAAGTGCTCCACACGGTACGGCCTGGCTTTTATGTCGCCATGCAAAAAAAAACAGTATGTAAAACACTCGAACCTGTAGGCAGATGCGGCAGAACCAGTTCATAATCCTTGGCAGGCCTTTCCGTACTCCTGATACCACGGCCCAGCTGGGCCGCTGAATCCTCTCCTTGGGAGCACATGATACACACGTCGGTCACGCTCGGTGGCCGGAAGTAGAATCCACTAGACCACGCCGGAACGTGGCAGAGGATTGCAAGCGAGAGCACAAGAGAATGCAGATGCGTAACATAGCCAGAAAAAAAAAAAAGAGGCGCAGGTCTCACCGAGATTTGAACTCGGATCGGTGGATTCAGAGTCCAGAGTGCTAACCATTACACCATGAGACCGCCATGTTTCCGACGCCGGGAATCGAACCCGGGCCTCCTGGGTGAGAGCCAGGTATCCTAGCCACTTTTTTTTTCTTTATTGCCGGCTTCGACACACAATACACAACATACAAAAGTGATAAAACGTGTCAGCAAACCTTTAGCGGACACGACGCGTTAAAATTTATTCATCTCTACGAAGCTGTTAAGCTGGTCTATCCATTCTGGTGGTTCGGGGAGTGTTCGATACACTTCCCTCAAACGTACAGCACTTTCTATAAAATGTTCCCGCACAGGGCGCACATCAACATCTGCATTGTTGAACTGCATTCGCGTTTTCCCCAAGCTGTGGAGGCCGAGGATCATAATCGTATCCAGTGGACTATTGTAAGCGTGTAAAACCGGAAGGAATCTTATGCCGTACATATCTAGGGGTAATTCTTTTTTCAAAGTCCTTTGAAGCACATCCCAGAAAAAGATGGGATCCCAACAATCCAGGAATACGTGTTCTATGGTTCCAGCTTTCTTACATAGGTAACAGTTAGTTGTCCAGGGTACAAAAAGACCTTTTTCATGAAGCCATGTTTTTACTGATAATGTTTTAGTATGAAGTTTAAAGAAAAAGGATTTGATCGAGGGTAACACCGGCATTCTCTTCACTCTGTGCAAAACATCTCCTCCTGGGCCTCCACATAATGGCAAACGGTAAAGTGGAACAGGAATCATTGCATCCAATAAATCTGAGTACAATTTTTTCCGCGTGACATCACTCAAGTATTGCATCGAAAATCGCGCATGCAGCATCCCGTATGCAAGTACCACTTCGCGTAGGTACCCTCTCACAGCACCACCCATAGCATGACAAGAGCATACCACATATCCTGGAAGGAGTCTGCACAGTCGGAGTTGCACAACTGTGCGCAGGAACATGTCATTTTGATTTCGCAGAAACATAAATCGTGAGACGACTTGCCTCAAAAACAAATGTGCAAGGCCTAGCCCACCTTTTTTTGCAGACAGGAACAAGTTTGTCCGACTGGTTCTTTCACACGTCGATGCCCAAATAAAAACGGCGAAAACACGGTGCAATTTTTGAATGCTGATCCGAGAGGCACTGAGCACATTCATGACATACCATATTTTTCCAGTGAGAAATAAATAGCACTCGGTAGCCCGCGAAAATACAGATAATTGCCTTCCTTGTCACGCATCAGCCTTTTCTTTTGCATTTAAAGTTTCATCTTTCCAATACGAATCAGGGTCCTGGTATTCTTGGAGAGGTACACCTAGATACATTGTAGGAATCGTTGACCACTGCAGTCGAGAGTAGTACTCTGGCGTGTCTTCCCAACTGCCGTGCCAGAAGCCATAGCTCTTTTCCCAGTTTATTAACGCCCCCGTAGACTGACAATATTTGTGGACTACATTTGTGGCTTCACAGATGCTATCGTTATCTGAACAGAAAACCGCAATATCATCGGCATAGGCCAATATTTTAACATGCGCTGACTGTAGCCTGAAGCCCGTTACGCTCTCATTATTTCGGATAGTCGAGCAAAGAGGCTCAAGGTAGAGTGCAAAGAACAGGGGCGACATGGGACAGCCCTGCCTAACTGACGACCGCACTTGCAGGTTTTCGGTCAGTTCTCCGTTCACTATAATTCTCGTTGTGCAGTTGGCATACGCCATTCTGACGCCGTCTGTTATTAAATCCCCAACATTGGAGTGATCCAATATGGCAAACAGCACATCATGCGACACCCGGTCAAATGCTTTTGCGAGATCCAGTTGGATCATTGCCACACGGTCACCAAGTGCGTCACAACATTCTAATACGTTTCGCGCTACGTGAATGTTCGTGGCGATGCTCCGTCCCTTTATGCCACAAGTCTGATGCGTGCCAACCAGCTTTGTTATCACACATTGCAGTCGTCTTGCCAACACTTTCATAAATATTTTATAATCAACGTTGGTGAGGCTTATCGGGCGATAAGACCCCACCAGCAAACCCTTTTCCGGCTCCTCAGTTTTCGGAATCAGTGTGATATGAGAAGTTCTGAAGGACAGTGGAACACGGTTTTGCTCATAAGCTTCATTGATAACCTTCAGGAGGAGGTGAGCTATCATTGGCTTAAACATTTTATAAAAGGACGCCCCTAATCCGTCAGGGCCCGGTGCTTTACCAGCTGGCAGAGCGTCTATTGCGTCCTCTATTTCTTCGACGCAAATTGGCATTTCTAGTCGCTCCTTTTCTTCATCATCAAGCTTGGGCATTAGAGACAAAAATTCTGCTTCAAAATCCCCTACCATTTTTCGCGGGTGACCAAGTAGGTCTTTGAAATGACTGGCAATTACATGTTTGATAATACTGCCGTCCGACGAAACATCATTCCCACTTCGTATTTTTCGTATTTCCTTACGGCTCGCGTATCGCTTTTCGTCCGATAAAGCACGCTTTGTAGGTGCTTCAGCGGCCCACAGCTTCTCAGACCGTGCGCGAATAACCACCGCTCTGCACTTATCTGTATCTAATCTTTCCAACTGTATCTTGATGCTCCTTAGTTCTTTGGAAAATGTACCTGGTTGAGCGCATTCTATACCAGTAAAGACTTCTAGTTGCTCACACAGGTGTTTTTCGTTTTGTTTCTCTTCATATCGCAGTTTACTACTGTTTTCAATTACCTTCAGTTTTACTGCCTGTTTAAATTCTTCCCAGCCCACGGCAACACTTATCGGCTGCTCTGCAAGCAACGTTTTTAGCTCCCCATCAACGTACTTAACATAACCCTCGTCCTCCAACAATTTCGTGTTGAGTTTCCATAGGTCCCAATTAAAGCTGTTTTTGCTTTGATTTCTGCCGAAGTTTGCAATCACTAGACAGTGATCACTAAAGCACACTGGTCCAACCTCATACGATGTACACAGCGGCACTAATTCAAGCGATACATACAACCGATCAAGTCGTGCGTGGCTACTGCCTTGAAAATGAGTGAATTGCAGTTGAGTAGCATTTGCAAACACACTTCCAACATCTTCCAAGTTGTGACCGTGAATAACTGAATTCCGGATCTCCGCACTTTTATCCTTCACTGTCAAGCATTTTACACGGTCTTCAGCGCGACAATTACAGTTGAAATCCCCCAACAAAGCTATGACCTTTTCACAATCTAGGTACGTCTGGAAACGTTCAAAAAACATTATTCTCTCGGAAGCTATATTAGGTGCATACACACACATAACTCTGAAGTTTACATCGTAATGTGAAAAATCAACAATCAGGAGCCGGCCGCTTTGACACGAAAACAGCGACTGCACATTTATACCAACATTGTTACGTATGAAAAGGGCACAGCCGCCAGAGGAACTAACTGAATGACACACACAAACGTCGAAATGCAGTTGGAAAGCGCACACCATCCGATCTGTCGCTTCTTGGCTATCAATTTTGGTTTCTTGAACAGCTACTACGTGCAGATCGTTCTCAATGAAAAGGCGATTAAGCTGGCACTGTCGCCTTCTTGCTCCGAGGCCCCGTACGTTTATTGTAGCTACACGTAGCGCTTCAGGGAGGTTGATTGCCATGTCGAAGAAAGGAAAGGACCCTATCTCATGGTGTCTACCTAAACGACACACCCCGGAACCCCATGCCACCTCTGTATGGCATGAACTACACAAAACTACGGAGGCGGTTTACCCGCCTGCCGTGTTTCTACAGGAATGTTCTGACGCGGCTTCAAGGTCGAACGCCTCATACCTGATGATTTAGTCGGCGGCTCGTCTCCGCCACTGGCACCAAGTTGGGGCACATTAGGAGCGAGTTGCTCGTGCGGCCGTTTTCCGACCGTTTGGCTGACCGCTGTACCGAGAACGTCCATGGGCTGGGTGTCGCTAACCACAGAGTCAGATAATGTCACAGCCGCACCATTCGGCACGACGGCGACGGCCGATGCGGACTCTGGGGAAGACTTCTCGGGCGTTGCGCCAGCGACAGGTTGACACTCCAGTTGATCCGTCTGTGGGGCGCCCACCGTGGTCTCTTGCAGCGACGATACATTAGCCGCTCTCGATGCCTCCTCCGCGTCGGCTTCATCCATGAGCAGTTCGGCAGCGTCTACGCTGCTCACGGGCCCGACGACGCTGGCGTACGTCCGAGAACACTGGGTCTCGTCATGTCCGAAGCGACGGCAGGAACCGCACCGTGGAATGCGGCAGTCGCGCCGAATGTGGCCCGTGCCTCGACACCGCAGACAGAGGGGAGCCCTGCGCGCAACGACCACAAGGGCTAGCTCTCCAGCGACGTTCACCTGGTGGGGCAGGTCGTCCAGCTTCACGCCGGCATTCAACTTCAACGTCACCAGCCTCGTGGTCGAACCCTTATCCGCCACACCTTGTGCGCGCCACCGCTCCTTAGATATGTCGGTCACTGCTGAACGGCGCGAAAGCGAGCCGCACGTCCTCGTTCGGTACGCTGGGCAGCAGCCAATGTAGCTTCATTCGGATGTCTCGGTTCGCCGGGTTAATCACGAGGCATCGAGCAGATTTCACTTTCAGCTCACCCATTTGCACAATCTTCTTTACGCCCACGTCGTCCTTAAAGGTTACGGCCCAAACGTGGCTCATGCGGTACGCCCCGAGGGCGATAACTTCCGGCAGGAGCGACAGGGGAGCGAGCGCATTCCGGAAATCTTCCACCCGGTATGGGAGGACCCTGATGTCTCCGTGCAAGAAAACAGTGTTTAGAACGAATTGTCCTGTAGGCAAACTAGGCAATACGACCTGGTATTCTTCACCCGATGCAAAAACCCTGTCACCGCGGCTCGACATGGCCGCTGTAGCCGCTCTAACGGAGCTCGTCATAACACGTCCGTCACGCTCGGTGGCCGGAAGTGGAATCCTCCAGGTATCCTAGCCACTAGACGACGCCGGAACGTGGGAGCGGATCGCAAGCGAGGGCACAAGAGAATGCAGATGAGTAACATAGCCAGAAAAAAAAAAAAAGAAGAGGCGCAGGTCTCACCGAGATTTGAACTCGGATCGCTGGATACAGAGTCCAGAGTGCTAACCATTACACCACGACGCCTTTTTTTTTTCTTTATTGCCGGCTGTCATACACATAACCAAGGTTGACACATATTGAACTGAACACTCCAGCTCGTTATGTTCACATAAATATGACACAGATAAAAAAGCCGTTGACCCTATTGGGGTTGACGTTGTCGAGTTAAAATTCTTTCAACTCTACCAATGGTTCAACTTTCACCACCCATGCTGGGACTGCACTCATCGCTTTGTGCATTTCAACAAAGGTGTACATACACTCGCGAAAGTAGAGGCTTGCAGGGCGAGCTTCAGGGTCAACGTGGAAGCCCGCCATTTGGGACCGCCAAAGACTGTGTAATCCTAGCAACATTACGGTGTCTAGGGGTACACCATCTTCATTATCTGTCGGCAGGAACCTGATTCCGTGTGGATCTAAAGGTAATTCTTTTTTAAGTGTTCCTTGTAATACATCCCATATAAACCCCCTCCCAGCAGTGCAGAAAAACATGGTCTATTGTCTCTGGTTGTTTACATATTAGGCATTGTGAACCCCAAGGCAGATAAAAACCCTTGTCTTCGAAAAATGTTTTCACCGATAATGTACCTGTATGTAGGTTAAACAAAAACGTCTTTACCCCCGGAGAAACTGGCATTCTTTTCACGCGTTTTAATACATCTTGACCTAGACTCTCGCTGTACAAGGCTCTGTACATAGGAAGAGGAAAAAGGTTGTCACAAATATCATTGTACAGTTTCTTCTTTTTGACTATACTCAAGTATTCTACCGAAAAACGAGCAGTTAAAATTCGGACACTGCTTACTATTTCTTGAAAAAACTTGGAAATTCGCCCTGGAATACTTCTCGTAGAGACAACAAAATTGGGCACTGCCCGCACGAGCCTTACTTGGCACGCAGTACGTAAGAAAGGGTCTGAGACGTCACGGAGGAAAATAAAACGATTAACCAGTTGGCGTACAAATAGATGAGCAAGCCCAAGTCCACCTTCTCGAACCCGGCGAAACAAGTTATCTCGGCTACACCTTTCCCATTTGGATGCCCAAATAAAAACTGAAAAAACTCGAAGCTTTTGTACTTTTAACCTGGAACAATGAAGTACCTGCATGACATACCACAACTTTGCCACAAAAAACAGATTGCACACAGTGGCACGTGCGAAGATAGATAGCGGCGCCCCTTTCCACTTGTCGACCTTCTCGCTTATTTCTTGAGCTTGGGCACGCCAGAATGAATCACTGTCTTCATAGCATTCCAAAGATACGCCCAAATACTTCACCGGTGTTGTGACCCAGGTTACGTTGGCAAAAACATTGGGTGTCGATGACCACTCCCCATGCCAGAACCCTAAGCACTTTCCCCAGTTTACTGGGCTTCCTGAGATCGCACTGAATTCTTTCACTATCTCAACAGCCTTGAGTACACTTTCTTTGTCCAAGCAGAAAACTGCTACGTCACCTGCGTACGCCAAGAGTTTCACCTCGCACATATGCAGTTAAAAGCCCTGGACAAATTCGCTTCGTATAATAGACAAGCACAAAGTTTCATATAAATACAGAACAGAAGACGGCTGAGGGGGCAGCCATTTATTGGATCGCCCAGTTCCTTGTTGACAATCAATATCGTGGTGCAGTTTCGGCACGCCAGGGCCACGCCCTCTCTGATAACAGAACCTACGTTGATATAGTCCAAAATAGAAAACAAAGCATCATGAGAAACACAATCAAAAGCCTTTTCCAAGTCGAGCTGGAGAACCGCGACCCTAGCGCAAACAGCGTCGCAGCACTCCAGCACGCACCTCGCCTTATGTATATTAGTAGTTACGGACCGTCTTTTGATGCCACAAGTCTGATGGGTGCCGACTATCTCTTGAATTACTGTCTGCAGCCTGGCCGCAAGAACTTTCATTAGAATTTTGTAATCAACATTTGTTAGTGATATGTATGATGTCACAAATCTTAATTTCTCCGTTTCATTAGTTTTAGGTATTAACACAGTGTGTGACGTGGCAAACGAAGGCGGCAACACTTTAAGGTGGAAACCTTCGTTAAAAACTTCTGCCAACAGCGGGGATAGCTCTTCCTTAAATGCTTTGTAGAAAGCTGCGCTCAAACCGTCAGGCCCTGGCGACTTCCCTTGGTTTAGGTTTTCTATTGCTCGTGCTACTGCTTGCTCGGAAATTACCTGCTCTAGTCTTTCTTTATCCGTGCCATGCGATGTCGCCACATTATCTGGCACTGCGGAACCTCCCGTGTTGTCTTGGGTTCCCTTCGCTGCTTCTTCAGCCTCGGCAACGTCCATCACGTCCTCGGGCGTCTCTTCTCTCATAGCTGGTACCGTTGCCGCCGCGTACGTGCGCACACACTGCACTTCCGCGTGTCCGAAGCGTCGGCAGCGAGAGCAACGCGGCACTTTACACTCGCGTCGCACGTGTCCGGAGCCGTGGCAACGTAGACATTGCATAGGCCTTCCGGGCACTACGACGAGGGCCAACTCGCCTGCTACCCTGAGTTGATGGGGAAGGTCATCCAATTTCATCCCTGTCTTCAACTTCAGGAGTACGGACCGTGTTGTGGAGCCTTTTTCGTTTACACCCGAGACGCGCCATCGTTCACGGGTGACTTCGGTTACGTTGCCGAATGGGGCGAAAGCCGTCCGAATATCTTCGTCAGCGACACCGTGGAGCATCCAGTGAGGTCGGAGGCGGACTTGCTGGTCTTGAGGGTCGAAAATAATGCATCGTCGCCCCTTAACGTTAAGCTCTTTCAAAGCACAGATGCGCTTTGTGGCTTCAGCGGTCTTGAAAGTGACAGCCCATACGTGATTTACCTGATACGCCCCCAAGGCGACAACCTCGGCGAGCGCATCGCGGAAATCCTCGACTCGGAAGGGTCTAGCTTTAACATCTCCGTGCAAAAAAAGCGTGTTTAACGCAACACGTCCTGTAGGCAGCTGAGGCAAAACGATCTAATACTCGCTATCAGTACTTGCGTCGGACCTGTTTCCGCGGCCAACCTGGGCCGCTATCGCCGCTCCGGTGGAGCCCATGATCCTGCGTCCGCACCGAACGGTAGCCGGAAGTAGAATGATTACATTACACCACGACGCCGCCATCTTTGCCGGGAATTGAACCCGGGCCTCCAGGGTGAGAGCCATTTATCATAGCCACTAGACCACGCCGGAATTGTTTTTTTTTTACTTTATTGCATGGAAAAACTTTCGTAAAATAAAAGGAAAAACTCCACTCACTTAAACTTGTCCATATCTGCCGTTACTGGGCTGTTTAATACGAGCCCGCGATATCACTAGCCCGACAATGCGCCATCATCAAAACATAAAAATTCTGGGAGGCAAACACATGCATCTAGATACGGCTTCCAGTTTGGAGGTTCTTCGTGTGCAGCATACACACTCCTCTCCAAAGCACACTGCTCCCGAAACACGGATTTGTACGATCTTGGTGGCTCCGCATGCCTGTCCATCATGCGGCTTTTCCAAAGACTGAACAGACCCATCAACACAAACGGATCGTAAGGCACGACAGAGTTTTTGTCAGGAGGCAAAAATCTAATTGACCTTTTTAAGAGTTCTTTGTAGATATATGTCCCAAAAGAACATAGCATCACGGCACAGAATAAAGCAATGATCAATTGTCTCAGACACGTTACAGAGACGACAATTCACCGACCAGGGCACAAACATCTCCTTATCATGAAGAAATGTCTCGACAGGCAACGTCGCTGTGTGTAATTTGAAAAAGAACGGTTTTGCAGCTGCCTGAATGCACATTTGCCTAATACACTTTAAAACAGTGGTGTCCAAAAACTCCAGATAAGGCTGCCGATACAACGGTGTAGGGGACAAAAACTGCGTGAGAACCTGGATCATCTGCTTTCTCGAGACGCTAGACAGGTAATCTACAGAGAAACGCATAGTGAGAAAATTGAAAGTGCCAGCAATCTCCTTAAGGAATCCCCATAAGGGCCCCTCACGAGCCTGCCCAGTCGGAGCAAATAAGTAAGGCAAATGTGAACTAAGACGCCTAATGTGCTCAGCTACAAGAAACATATGGTTTGCCGATTTGAAAAAGAAAAAAACGGGAAACAAGTTGATGCACAAACAAGTGAACAAGGCCCATTCCACCAGACTCTAAGGTAAGGAACAAGTTGTCACGCCGCATGGGCTCCCATTGAGAGCGCCACACAAATGTTGCAAATATTCTGTGTATAACTTGTACCTTCCTTTTCGCACAATACAGGACTTGAAGGACATACGCAAGCTTTGCAAGCAAAATATGTTACAGACCTGTGCCCTAGCAAACACTGAGAGTTTTATACCCATCCAAGCCTGTGTTTGTCGACGAATAGATACGATCTGTGAATCCCTGTAGGCTGCGCTATTGCGAACTTGGTGCAGTGGAACCCTTAGGCACTGAAGATGACTACAGTCCTAACATATGCCTCCAAACTGGCTTGGTATAGTGCCCCAATGTCCCAACCTAAAGCCTTTTGATTTATCTAAATTAAGAGCCGCTACCTGATACGTCGCAGAACTGTTCAGTCAAGTGTAAAGCCTCAAGTACACTCTTTTTGTCGGAACAAAAGAGGGCGATATCGTCAGCGTAGACTAAAATCTTAACTTCACATTGAGCCAGAGAGAAACCACGGAGAGAAAGAACGGAGAGAAGTACTGTTAACTATACTGAGACTTAGGGGTTACATATATAAGGCAAACAACAGTGGAGACAGTGGACATCCTTGACGAACAGATGATTCCAGTGGTATTGGTTTCGTTAGCTCCTGATTAAAAATGAGTCTTGTATACGAGTTCATATAGCACAGCCTTATGTCTTTGAGCTAAACGTTATCAATGTTTGCGTGCTCCAAGACCGCGAACAAGAAATCGTGCCGAACTTAATCAAACGCTTTCGCAGGTCAATTTGAATCAGAGCTACTTGGCCTGTCTCATCTGATACTGTCTCGATTACTGAACGTCCAATATGGATGTGTATTTGAATACTGTGCCCTCTGATACCACATACCTGATGCGAACATATCAAGTCCATAATGACCAGCTGCAGACGACAACAAAGGACCGTGGCAAAATTTTTGTAATCAACATTACAGAGGGAAATTGGACGATATCCTTCAACAGTTATTAACCGATTAGTATCTTTGCTTTTGGGAATTAATATTGTGGGGCCTCAATAGAAAGTGGGAGGCAGAAAGCCCACATCATAAGATGCTTGGAAAACTTGCATCAAAACACACACACACACACACACACACACACACACACACGCACACACACACACACACACACACACACACACACACACACACACACACATATATATATATATATATATATATATATATATATATATATATATATATATATATATATATATATATATATATATATATATATATATATATATATATATATATATATATATATTTATATATATATAGCCGTATAGTTTGCTTCGGAGTAATGGGCCAGCCAGGGAAATTCAAAGAGAGGGTATCACAAAACTATCTTGATTATCTTAGTTTATTTTCTGCTGCTTTTGACGCGCTTAACTCTTCACGAAACAGAACACCTGGACATGGACAAGACGAAGTGTGAATTGGCAACTGTTTATAGAACGACACGTGCCGGAAGGCTAGAAAGATGTGAAAAAAAAAAAAACACCGGAAGCGAAGGATGGTAACCACAGATTACAAAAAAAATCAAAAACAATAAAAAGTCAACAGCAACTACTGATAGGGCAAGCCCATGACCCTAGAAACTAAAGCACCAGCAAATCATCTAAACACATCTCGCTATGATACACCGCTTCACCGGGTACCCTGAGACTGCGGATTAGTGTCACTTCGTCAGCTCAGAGAGACAAGGAGACATTGCTAATGCATGCCTCGGCTCCGACACATCTAATCGTGAAGGCTGCAGTTATCTCTTTTTCTGTCTTGCTTTTTGCATGCGCTATGACAAAAGTGTTTTCAAAAAAAGGCCGACAGTTTTTGGAACGGTTGCAGTATGTTGCCCTCCAACATTTGGTTAAAGCACCTCCCGGTTCGTCCCATTTACTGCATTCCGTACGCCAGTGGTATGTGGTAAAGCAGGTCACACTGGCACTTGCGCTTCTCAGGCTTGATGGTGTACCTTGGCCCACTGCAAGAATCATCTTCGCTGTCCACCATTGCGCAGAACGCTGAAAGCTTCTTTGGCGCTGTAAATACAACAGGGATGTCATGCCTTGCAGTAATTTTCTTAGGTCGTTGGGAAACGTGATGTAAGTACGGGATGACGACTGTCCGCACCTTTTTCTTGGTTTTTCCTTTTTCTTTTTGCTTTTTGCCTGTCACCGCTCCTAGTACCTCCTCAGCGATTGAAGAAATTGAAATAATTCGGAAAAGCTGTGAACGGTCGTCATCCTGTACATTGTTGTGCCGGTGGCGTTATCACACAGTAGCGTCCACCGTCAACAGGGTTGTGCCAAGGAGTTGGTTGCGTAGCGCTCGTCACCCGTTTCGTGAACGAGGGCTGTCAGTTCCCTGGGCGGTAGCGATGAATCCGAGTCGGCGCTGGTAAGAGGAAGAAAAAGCTTTATACACTATTTACAGGCATTTATACAACGAGATCGGCTCTGGGGCCGAAAACTAACATAGCCATGCGCGACTGTTCTCGCGCAGGGACGGCCGAGGAGATTCCACAGCGTCCGCTCTCTCAGGGGGGCGAACTGCTCCCGATGGACGCTAGTGACGAACTCACACTCGGAGTCTCGAACGGAAGCACGTGGGTCTCCGTAACCGAGAAACCGTTGACGCTCAAATGGTCCAATCCGACGGTAGCACTTTCGCAGGGCCAATGGGAGAGCTTGCTGCGCTCTTGCTTCAAATATGCCGCGGGGCGAGAAGGGTCCACCGCCAGGGCCACGGCGCCGAGCTGTCTGGATGCTCAGCTCATGTTCAAACACGTCGCTTCTCTCCCCTTGGCACGGCTCGCCTCCAGTGCACTGGTGCTTTACAGAGAAGTATCCGGATTTTGTGAAGGAGGCGTTCGCTGGAGAAGTTTGGCGTCCGGCGAATTTCTGGGCGGCTTTGGCCGGGCACAACAACATACACCGAGTCTCCCATGGCCGTTAGCTGCCAACTCAGGCCATCTCCTTTCATATGGCAGGGTAATATCAGAATCAGCCTGCCAGGAACGGCCCTTGCATTCAAGTTACTCCTAGGCCATGCATGCACATTCATACGGCTTGGCTAAAGCAAAGCGATGCTTTATATGTCGGGTGGTAGCCTACGCTATGGCATCATACCTTCAGAGGCGAAGCTAAAGTGTCCCCCATCATTTTCGTTTTTATTGCGAAAGCAATACTGCTCGCAGTTTGAGCCTTCAGCGTGGAACGGTGGTGACCACCTTTGACCTTTAGACGACCCCCGTAGACGACCGCAAGCTGGCAGGAGCTGCCAACTAGAGTCTCTCGCTTCACATGGGACGGTTATGTCAGAATCAGTCTGCCAGGACCCTGGCATTCACGTTACTCCTAGAGCTCAATAAGGCACGTTCATGCGGCTTGGTTAAAGTGGGGCTTTATATGTGGGCTGGCAGGAGCTGCCAACTTGGGTCTCTCGTTTCACATGGGACGGTTATGTCAGAATCAGTCTGCCAGGACCCTGGCATTCACGTTACTCCTAGAGCTCAATAAGGCACGTTCATGCGGCTTGGTTAAAGTGGGGCTTTATATGTGGGCTGGCAGGAGCTGCCAACTTGGGTCTCTCGTTTCACATGGGACGCTTATGTTAGAATCAGCCTGCCAGGACCTTGACATTTCATTACACCTCTAGGCCACTAAAGCACATTCATATGGTTTGGTTAAAGCGGGGCTTTATGTGTGATCTGGGGAGGAAGAAGTAAAAGAATAAGAATTAGAAGAATGCTCAGTCACCCGCAGCTATTTCGCTCAATAATCGGTTCAGCAGCGTTGAACTCTTCTAATTTTTCTTTTACTTCACGGGCTTTGTTTGGAGTTCGGAAAATAGATTACGTGAGGTTTCCCCAATCACTAATAATGGAATAAAAGTTTCTGACAGTGATCTCCAACTTCGCAAATCCCCTTTACTGTCTAAAGTAAACATTTAGTAAGTAAGAAAAAATAACTGAATTCATTATATTGTCGCAGAATCCAGTGAAAAGCACCGGCAAGATAAGCAAGGAACCGACTGACGGGCGAGCACCCAGAGCGAAGAAGACGAGCGCGTGCCAGTCTCCCGAGCTCGCCACATGGCGGCGCCAGTAAGATAACATTGCGGCATTGCTCCTCCCGGTGGAAAAGGCATCGTCCCGATGCCGAGTGGCGAGGTCGAGGATACCCGTAGTCGGCGAGGATGCCGCGTTCACATCAAGCAGTTAAAGGAAGCAAAAAAAAAAAAAAGCACATGTAGCTTGACCTAGCGGGAGTAGAAGGGCTTCATCCTGGCGACATGTGCGGCTTCCGATTGTGCTCTCCGTCGGGATGAGCGAACAGTTTCTGGCGGGGTCACTTCGTAGGTGACGTCGCTGAGTTTGCGCTGTACTTCGTACGGGCCGAAGTAGCGGCGCAGAAGCTTCTCGAAGCGACCCCGCTGGCGAACAGGTGCCCACACCAACCTGATCGCCAGGGTTGTAAATTACCTCCCTGTGACGAAGGTTATAACGTCGAGCATCTTTACCTTGCTGTGTCCGGACACTCAGTCTAGCCAGCTGGCGAGCGGCCTCGACATGCTGCGCGAATTGGTCGGCACCGGCAATCGATGGGTGGGCAACATCTGGCAGTAGCATTGCGTCCAGCATGGCGACAGCTTCGCGACCGTACACCAAACGAAACGGTGTGAAGCGGGTCGTTTCCTGGACTGCGGTGTTATACGCAAATGTTGCATACGGTAGTATCTGGTCCCAGTTCGCATGGTCTTCGTCGACGTAGATAGAAAGCATATCGGCGATGGTCTTATTCAGTCGCTCAGTAAGGCCATTCGTCTGAAGGTGGTAAGCTGTTGTTCTGCGATGACAAGTGCCACTGAGCCGCATCACTTCCTGAGTTAGAGCTGAAGTAAATGCCGTGCCTCTGTCAGTTAAAACGATCGCAGGGGCACCGTGACGAAGGACTACATTAAAGATGAAAAAGTTCGCAATATCAGTAGACGTGCCGCTGGGAAGAGCTTACGTCTCACAATAGCAGGTTAGATAATCTGTGGCGACTATAATGTACCGGTTGCCCAATAATGACGCAGGAAATGGCCCGAGCAAGTCCATACCGACTTGGTGAAAAGGTACTCGCGGAGGAACAATAGGCTGCAGCAGACCGGCCAGCTTGACAGGTGGTATCTTCCGACGCTGGCAATGATGGCACGTCCTAAAATAGCGCCGAACAATAGCGGCAAGCTTGGGTCAGTAGCCCTTTCGTCGTACTAGTGCCAAGGTGCGAGAAAAACCGAGATTTCCGGCAGAAAGCTCGTCGTGGCATGAATGCAAAACATCGGTACGGAGCGTCGTTGGGACAACCAGCAGATACTGAATGTCTGTGGAAGCGTAATTTTTCTTGTAGAGGACGCCGTCACGCAAGCAGGACGACGACAGGCCAGGCGTGAACAGGCGAGCCAGCGATGAGGCGGTTCCTTCGAGGTAATCGATGAGGGGCCGCAGTTCGGTGTCGTCTCGCGGCTGTTGAGCGAGATCTGGCGTCGAGAGAGTGCCGTGAAAAACGGAGTCATCTGTTTCAATTGAAGAACACGGGATAGGGTTTCGGGATAGGCAGTCAGCGTCACTGTGTTTCTTGCCGGACTTGTACACAATAGTGACGTCGAAGTCCTGTAAGCGGAGACTCCAGCGGGCTAATTGGCCTGAAGGATTTTTAAGGTTCGCTAACTAACAGAGTGAGTGGTGGTCGCTGACCACTCTAAACGGCCGACCATACAAATAAGGCCGAAATTTTGTTACCGCCCACACAACTGCAAGGCACTCCTTTTCGGTAGTAGAATAATTCGTTTCGGAAGGAGACAGGGTGCGGCTGGAGTAAGCAATCATCCGCTCAGCACCTTCTTGCCACTGAGCGAGAACTGCACCGAGGCCAACGTTACTGGCGTCGGTATGCAATTCTGTGTCGGCCTCCTCGTCGAAGTGGCCAAGTACGGGCGTCGTTTGAAGGCGCTTGCGAAGCTCCTCGAAGGCCCTTTGCTGCTCATCGGCCCAGATGAAAGGCTGGTCGTCCTTTGTTAGACGAGTCAGCGGTTCCGCTATTCGGGAGACGTCGTGCACAAATCTCCTGTAATATGCACAGAGGCCCAAAAACCGACGCACGGAACTTTTATCAGTGGGGGTCGGGAAAGCAGCTACGGCAGCCGTCTTCTCTGGATCAGGGCTAATTCCCTGAGCACTCACGACGTGACCCAGAAACTTGAGCTGCTGGAATGCAAAGTGGCATTTTCCTGGTTTTAGTGAGAGTCCGGCCCCGCGGATGGCATTTAGTACGGCCGTCAATCGTTTGAGGTGCTTCTCGTAGGTCGCAGAGAAAATGACAACGTAGTCAAGGTAGACGAGGCACGTCTGCCATTTCAGGCTGGCTAGTACAGTGTCCATCATTCTTTGAAAGGTTGCGGGAGCGGAACACAAACCGAAGGGAAGCACCTTACATTCGTACAGTTCGTCAGGAGTAATGAATGCGGTCTTCTCTTGATGACGTTCGTCGACTTCGATCTGCCAGTACCCCCTGCGTAGATCGAGCGATGAAAAGTATCGGGCGTGGCGGAGTCAGTCGAACGAGTCGATTCGAGGCAAATAATAAAGTTTTTTTCCTCCTCCTCCTCCTCGAGGCAAAGGGTAGACGTCCTTTCTCGTAACTTTGTTAAGCATCCTATAGTCGACGCAGAATCTGAGTGATCCGTCCTTTTTAGCGACCAGCACAACTGGTGAGGCCCAGGGCTTGTGGATGGCTGGATCACATCATCGCGGAGCATTTCATACACCTGCACCCGAATAGCCTCTCGTTCTTTCGCCGATATTCGGTAGGGGTGCTGGCGGATAGGGCACTCGGCGGGATCAACTATAATTCGATGTTTGGTTACTGACGTCCGTTTCACTTTGGAAGTGACGGCAAAGCAGTCACGGTAATTGTCCAGAATTGCTTGAAGGCGGCGTTTCTGGGTAAGAGACAAAGCAGGATTCACGTCAGTTTGAACAGTATGTCTTCTCGGGAGGGTTCTCGTTGGCCAGCGAAAGGGCGCGATGGGCGGATGGCGCACTGACTTCATCGAAATAAGCGATAGCTGTACCTTGCGGTAAAGGGCGGTATTCGGCACTAAAGTTCGTTAAAAGCAGTTCAGTTCGTTTATTTCTCAAGGCAAAGACCCCTCGAGCGACGCTGACTTGTAGGCTCAACAATATATTCACGTTCGTTTCCACGAGGCCTTGAAAGGCGGGGGGGTTGTCGCACTGCACTGTAACAAACAAGCTGGTGCGTGGATGTAGAGTGACATGGTCGTCGCACACTGGGATAACTGGCCTGCCTGTGGAGTCGTCGCTGTGCTGTGTGTACTCGTAAGAAATTGCGCGGTGAGTGGAAAAAGTCACCATGAGGTCACGGAGGTCGATGATTACGTCGTTTTCTCTAAGAAAATAAGGCCGAGAATCAGGTCCTTGGAGCACTCTGCTAGCACAACGAAGCAACACGAGAAAGTTAAGTGGTGAATATCGACGCGAGCGGCGCACACTCCGAGCGGCGTTACCACAAGCCATCCGGCTGTCCTTATCGGGGCTCCGTGCCAAGGAGTCAGGACTTTTCCAGAATGGTAGCAAGGCAATGACTCATAACGCAAAAATCAGCGCCGGTATCTACAAGGGCAGTCGTGTTGTGGTTATCAACGTCGATCGGTATCTCGGCGGAATGTAGCTAACCGTCGACAAAGTGCGGCGTGTCAGGGATCGTCGGGCTGACGGGTCGTTCGTTGCGTCAAATTTCGGCGTCGAAGGTAAGCTTCTGTGATCGTCGGGAGGTCGTAGGACTCGTTGGTCGTGCGGTTCGTCGATTGGGGGCGTCGGAGGAAAGCTTCGGCGATCGTCGAAAAGTGGTCGGACTGTTGGTCGGAGCGAAGGGTCGGAGGTCGGTCTGTGTGATTGAATCGGTGAGCGGAGGATGTTGTCGTAGTGTTCATCGACGGTGGCCCTACCCCCGAGGGTCGCCGTCTTCAGTTTTCCCGGCGCGGACTTGAGGACGACCTGAAGGAAGAACGGCGACTGGAGGAAAACTGTCTCGGCGATGGTGACCTGGACAGGCGTCGCTGGAGGGACGCAGGGGAGGACGTGGTCGCTGAGGTATATTGGTCGATGTCCCGAGGTCGTTCGCCATAGCGCGGCCGAGGGGCATCAGGGGGAAATCCGCGCAAGCCCATCCGACAATACGGGCAGTGGCGCAGAACGTGACCGGCTTCGCCGCAGTGAAAGCACAAAGGCAGATTGTTCGGCGTGCGCCATGCGTGTGCTTTTGCGAACGGGTGGTCGAAGTTCAGGCACACCAGTCGAAACTGGATATTGGGGTGGAGGACGAGCGGGAGGAGCAGGGTTGCAGGGGGGCCGATAGTTCAGGCGCAGGGGTACGCAACACGTCGCTGTACGTCATAATGTGTGGCGCAGCTAGGCGGCTGGGGTGATGGTACTGATGGCACTGCTTGGCGGAGCTCTTCGCGCACAATATCCGAGATGCCCCCAAGACGTGGGTGTTGCTCGAGAAAGGGCAGCTTTTGCAGCTATTCGCGCACGTAGCTTCGGATAAATTCGCGAAGGGCTTCACTGCCGTTTCCGGCCATTGGCAAGCGGAAGTCTACGAAAGCGATGTTCGCAGAGCGATCAAAACGTACAAATCGCTGATTCAAGGCCCGCTCGATGCTTGTTGCTTCTTTCGCAAAATCAGCCACAGTACGTGGAGGGTCACGTACAATGCCAACGAACAGCTGCTCCCTGGCGCCTTGCATAAGGTGGCGCACCTTCTTTACCTCCGACATGGACGGATCCGCCCGGTTGAAAAGGCGAGTCATTTCTTCTACAAACATGGTGACGCTTTCATTAGGCCGCTGTGCTCGGGACTGTAGAGCGAGTTCGGCCATCTCTTTTCTTGCATCGTTGCCAAATGTTCCGAGCAGCTGCCGCCGGAAATCCTGCCAGGTGATAATGGTAGTCTCATGGTTTTCGAACCACATCTTGGCGGCATCCTCTAGTGCGAAATAAACATTCTGTAATTTCCGCTCCTCGTCCCACGCATTAAACACAGCGACCCGGTCGTAGCTGGTCAGCCAGTCCTCAACGTCTTCAAACTTGTCGCCATGGAACGGCGTGGGCATAAGCGGAGTATGGCAGATCAGCGGCTGGGCACGGTAAGCGGAATGGTCTGGGTTGCCGCTTTAGTAATCGTGGTTCGCGGTGGGGAAACAAGAGGACCACACTCGGGAGCTAAGCCTCTCAAGCGACGGCTCGCCTTGTGCACAGGTGTCGTGTCCACGGGGTGTAGATGGGCGTAGGGGGCAGCCAGAGGCTCTTCGTACATGCGATCTACCCGGAAGCTCCACCAGAAATGTCACAAAAGCCAGTGGAACTGGTTAAGCCGATTTACTGACAACTAAGCAAAAGCACCGGCAAGGCAAGGCACGGAACCGACTGGCGGGCGAGCACAGATAGCGAAGAAGACGAGCGCGTGCCAGTCTCCCGAGCTCGCCACATGGCGGCGCCAGTAAGATAACATTGCGGCAATATGAATTAAGTTGCAATCGACTGGCTTAGAAACTTCGTCTTCCTCGAATATTTAATTTATCCCTTGGCAAAAATAAGCTTTGACACCCGGTAAAATAAGGAGAGCGGAGATTTTGGAGAAATTGAGAGCAACTCTTGATCGCATCAACGTACTTCGCTGGTCGCCTTGGAAAGAATTCCCTCAAAGAAAGCGGCAACGGTTTTACGTGTTGCATACTTAACGAAATTCAGCGACAACCGTAAATCTTGTCAGTTGTTAAAACTTTGGTCCTTATTCCGCTTCCTTAAATAGTCAGTTTACTATTGGAGATGAGTATAGAATTTTTGTATAATCTATTAAATCTTATCAAATTAATTGGGAAAATCACAAGGGAAATATGCTTTACGCAGAAATTTATATTTTAAATTGGCTAAGAGGTCATGTTTTAGCGGATGGCATGAGCCAGGCTGGATCTTAAGTTGACTAACATATGCATTGCGCTTCACGACTATACGCCAGAGAGTGAGTAATTTTTGTTCCTATCAATTTATAACACCTAAATTTCTCCAATTCTATAATGCACACCTACCTTTATCGTTTACTCTGGCTTGATCCTCTTTCAAAACACTTTCGAAAAAAGAAATCTCCCTACACCGCCTATCTCCGCGTCACCGTTGCCAGCGAAGCGCCAGTAGGATGAGACAGGAAGAGGAGGGTGAGATGATCTTCTCGAAACAGCTAAGTTCGAGAGAAAAGTAGCGAAGAAGTTGCGTCTCCAGCATTTAGTGCAGCTAAGCTTTCGCGGCGTCACTGGGTACTCAGCTGAGGAGGAAGCTTGACCAACGGGCAGTTAAGCTTTCGCTCATCCGCATAAACGACAAGACAGCAAGGATGACGAAATGAGGACATAAAGGTGTCTTTACTGACAGCTCGGCGTGAGTGCGTGGCATTTAAAAACGGTGCAGCACGCAAACATTGTTGCAGGACTACAAATACGTAGTCAGATAACCAATTTAACAACCAGTTTCAAGTGGCCTTCACGATGATCACAGTGTGGCCCGCATGCGTAGCACCACTCGCTGAGCGCAAGCGATGGTGCCTGGTACTGATCCATCCCGTTCAGCTGTCCACGCTGAACAGCAGTCTCTTCAGGTGACCCCAAGACGCCATGATGGGGGAATGATCGGCAGATCTTGTCTTCAGAAGGGAAGTCGTGGGGCGGCGCGGGCGACAACTTGTCGCACAGGATGGTCGCGCCCGCCACGATGACTGCGCAGACCATGTGCAGTGATAGCCATCATGACTCGAGTTGCGGGGACGATGACGTGCTCGGCGTCGACTGCAAGTCCGATCAGGTGTTCGCCCTGACCGGTGTGCTCATTTCTGTCATCGGCGATTGCAACATGACATTTATGGCACCTTGTGAAGAAGCCGCCGCTTGATGACAGATCGATATGCTGTTCCAGTAAATGGACGAACTGGATGGCACCCTCCGTTGTGTCGGCTAGAACACCTAGTGGCAGCGTATGGAGATGCTGCCTCACATTCCGGAGGTGAGGACTCTCGTCCTTCAGCTGCGCACAGAACACAAGGGAGATGCTCGAAGGTGACCACGGACTTCGTTCTTGGGACAGGTCCTCCATGGGAGCAAGGGCCCCAGCAAAAGCTGCCAAAGAACCAAGGACACGCATGCTGTGTTCAAAGCTGGTGGTTCCCGCGTCATAGGAACCTGGGAGCTTTATAAAACGTCGGCCTTGTCCTTTTCAAAGACGGCCCGCACCTACGGGTTCTGTTCGCTAGCGAGATGACGCGTCACAAGATGCACTCGCCTGAGTCAAGAACGCGGAGGGCTTTCGGTCAGCTCCTGTTTGGAGTTGAAGTAGGCAGAACGTAGTAAGGTTTTCCAGCAGGGTAACGTTCACTGGATGACTGCAGCGAAAAGCAATTCCAAGGCACGCGTGCCGGGGGGTGCGCGAGATTAGAGCCAGCTTTTTCTTCCTTTTCCTCGTCCGACTCATTGTCTCGTCTTTTTGCGTCTTGTTGTTATTGAGCCCATAGATAATGGCAAATAGCCCGGTGGTGGATTGGCCACACAATAATCCAGCATATATGGGTATTATGCTCTTTGATATGTGATTAAAATATAGACTTCGGTACATATGAATACGCAATGCGATAGAAAAAAATGCCCTAATGATAAAAAAGCGATTAATTTCAACTCAATAAGAAATTGACTGGGAGAAATAGCAGAATCATCACATCAAGTAGGGAATACTCGACCTAGAGTTGGCGTCGAGCAACAAAAAATTAAAAATAAAAAAGGCTACATCCGGGCGCGGAACAAGATCTAACGAGCCGAATTCTTCGCGATCTAAGTCCTCGCTCAGGATCACTATAAAAATGGCGCTGCCAAACGAGCCACAAAAATATGTTTCCAATTTCTTCTCGATGCTCAATAAAATATCATTCGTGATGTGCACGTAAAATACGCTGTATTTTAATTTGTCATTTCAAATAACGGTGTTCCAAAATGCAGATACGTGGCACCAAACACTTCACTATCAAGAAAAAGAAGGGTACATCAGCAAAATGGCAAGCGTTAAGAGTTCATAGCAAGAAGCGACTGGATGAGCCGTTTACCCAGGGCTCAGAGCTTCTTTTTTCGTGCTCTGCAATGTCCTTAAAACCCCCTATGTCCAGCCCCCCCTCTGAAGATGCTGACCAACCAGTTCCAGGGCACGCCCCTCAGATATCGGCATCCAATCGAACACATCACTGCACTGATGGTCTGAGGCACTGACTGGTCCGGCATTAATTCGTTGGGCGTGATCACTTGTTGGCGGGAAAAGCTTGGGAACGACGAGGAGAGGAGGTACATTTCTATTCTTCAGCAAAGAAACGATAGGCTGGTTCCGGCAAGTGGATTTCCTTCTCAGAAACCCAAGCACGTGCGCGCCACATACTGCTCCCAGCATTGTCCCTTTTCGACAATTGCAAATCTTTCCTGCATTCCCGGGAAATCATTTAATGGCCGTATGCGTGATGCTCCTTTCTTGTCCTGCACGTCAGCGGACGTGTCACTCTGTCGTCTCCTTTGGACAGTAGGCATTCCTCACTGGACGATAGGGCTTCTCGACGGGAAGGGTGAACAATTGAACCAAAGCACTTCCGGCTATTTCCCGCAGGGGGACATTTGTTTGTGTTTTTCTAGACGTTCTCTTGACAGGGTCAATTTGGCATTTGCAGGGTGTCCACAAAGCAAAACAGGCTTACACAAAAGGATTCCTGGAAACAGGCTCACTTAGCGTCCTTGTACCAACCGCACATATCCACAGCACTTATCCATGCCCACAGGCGAACAATAGAGTGCGCAAGTGCGGATGATGCACGGTTAACAGCCTCCTCCCCCGCCAGAAGAGTCACGGAGGGCAGCAGTTGAAGCTCGCTGTTGCTTGTCGCGTTGTCTTGATTGTCGTAGGCCAAATTGCTCGAGCTGTCTGAAACTCAACCACATGTCCAAGCAAGCACTCGGCTCCCGTCTGAAGAAACCAGGTTAAAAGAAAACTGCCATTGTTGTTCGAGAAAAGCCCACTCTCAAGACGTTCAGGACCCACGTATGCCTCGAAAACCAAACGTGCTGCTTTACATAGTCACATATATTCAAGCGCACGAAAAAAAAAAAGTGAACCTGAGTATCAATTTGGATACATGGCTGCGCGCATCCTCTGCAGGGAGCTGCTCGCAAAAGGGCAGCGGAGTCGCACGTGTGCGGGCTGGCTCCTCTTTGGCCTCGATCGTCGCCGGCGACAGCCGCTCTCTGGAACACCTGCCGGCCCTTCGCACCGCTGTTGTCGGTTCGACGTGAAGGGCCTCACCAGCGGCACAATAGGGGCACGTCGCAAGAACGGGCGGAACGCGAAGATACGCTTTTTTTTTTCGTTGGAGCCGAAATCTGCAAATAACTAAAGGCGATTAGAACTCGGGCACTCAATTTGCTCTATTGATCACGAGACATTCATTTGTTCCTCACGGACGACCGCGCGTGGAACGCTAGAGTGCTAAGATCATGCTTTCATGTTTTTTTGTTATACAGCTGCGGCTGCCTGAAATGGCGTTTCCCGTCGAGCAATTCAACCCTCGGGCGACTCCCTTTCCCCGCAGTTCGGCAGAGCCTTTTTGCCCGTCATCCAGTCGCAAGTTACACTGCCTGTATGATGATTTGGTCTGGTTCGGCTTGGTTTGGTTGATAGAGTTTAACGTCCGAAAGCAACCCAGACTATGAGGTACGCCGCAGTAGAGGGCTCCGGAAATTTTGACCACAGTACGCAAGCGCCTGCCTTGCTTTTCGCCTCCATCGAAAAGTGGTCGCCACGGCTGGGATCGAACTCGCGTTCATGAGATCAGCAGTCGAGGGCCCTAAACAGTGAGCCACAGCAGCGGGCGGAATCGGTCGGACTGGGTCACTGCTGCGACTATTGATTGGAGCCCGTTAGGGACAAGTCTCACTTGCCAACCACAATACACGTGTAGATGCGTTGAGCGGCACAAGCGATGGACAAGGCATACGGAATCGGGCACAAACGCACAGTTCTTGCGTATCGGTAGCCCTATACCTTGAAAGATTGATTTATTTGTGGGGTTTAACGTCCCAAAGCGACTCAGGCTATGAGAGACGCCGTAGTGGAGGACTTCTAAAATTTCGACCAGCGGGGGTTCTTTAACGTGCACTGACATCGCACAGCACACGGGCGGCTTGCTTTTCGCCTCCATCGAAAAGCGGCTGCCGAGGCCGGGATTCGTACCTTGAAAGATTCCTGCGAACTGCAAAGTCATGGCTGGCAACTCAGAAATGAATGCACCGCGGCTAATTATCTTGAAGAACCGCGCTAAACCTTTACGAACAACAAAAAAAGAAAGAAGACATAATACAGCGCGAACTGACAAATGATTTTGAATGGAGCACGATTCCTTTGATAAAGGGTTACACGAGTGCCACCTATGGATCAAAGAGTCAAAAGGATAAAACAAAAATATAAAAACTTAAATGGAAAAACTACACTAGCAGATCTATACAACGGAACAAACTCATTTCGACGGTCTAAGCAATTCTAAGCAAACAAAAGACACGCTAACAACTGTCTATCAGTAACCTATGGAAGTTGGACTGACATTGTAACCGCTGCAAAAACCCACGCCAATGTTTGACAGAACTATCTGTTTTATCTCATTCAAACAGTGAAAGGTAGAAAGAAATAATCTGTCTTCGAAATCAAATCTGCAGCAAGGGCTGACATATGCGTCAGCAGCGTGTCGTAGTCGCTGTCAGCAAGAGAGGTGGAATTGCTTAGACTGTCGAGATGAGTTTGTTCCTTGAGGAGACATTCTTGCATCGTCTTTTTTTTTCATTTTTTTTTCCTTTGTTCTTTTGACCCTATGACCCGTGACCCCCGTTTATAAAAGGAATCAAGCTACATTAAAAATCAGTTTTAGTTCGCGCTGTGTGTCGTGCATTCGTTGTTCTGTCGTTTGTGAAGGTTTTATTGCGGTTTTACATGATGTGTAATCAACTAAGCCCAATTATAGCTCATTTAGCCCCTAATTAATTGCTAGTCATTTTCTACCGCCAGTTTCAATTAAAACCAATGAGTGGCTGCTACATGACGTCACCTTTAACCCGTCGCGGCGTCAGTAATCAAGCCAGTTCGGAAATAATATTTGACATAAATATGCTCCGTTAATACATTAACGTAAAAACAAAAATCCTTAATTTGACTTCCAGAAGGTAATATATATATTTATATATATATATATTACCTTTCAAGATTCTGTAAAGAATGACAATGGATGTTCAGAGTTCAGTAATGTTCCCACCCTTTCTATATATATATATAGAAAGGGTGGGAACATTACTGAACTCTTCAATTCCTCAGGAAGTATGAGGTAAAAGCAGAATCATCCATTGTCATTCTTTACAGAATCTTGAAAGGATGAGCGATAACAAACGCAGAAAAAAGTGATAGCTGAAGGAAGAAACATTAACAATTATTTTCCACATTCGCCAATATTTCGCTGGAGCAGATAAGCATCATCTTTGATAGGGAATGGACAGCCCAAGAAAAAAAGGAAAACGAAATTGTCCTATCCGCACCGCCTATGCCGCAACGGGCTTATGCCAGTTTGAGATAAATACAGGCAACCCAATAAAAAAAGTTACGCCGTTTGAGATGCAAGCTTGCCGTTGCGCTCACAATTTTGAACGACAGAGAGAGAGAGAGAGAGAGAGAAAAAAACGGCCTCTTCTAGATTTTTAAAGTATTTTATAATTCTTCATGGCAAGACAAGTGACGACCCGAGGTTTACGGTCAGAATTATAGCTAAAGGTTTAACCCTGCTAAACCTAATAACCAAAGCGAAAGCGGCGGCACATTTCGCTCGACCCGCCTCTTTTCGTCTCTGTGCGGCAGCCTCTCGGCTAGCTAAATCCACTGGATGATCGGATTCGGACCGTCGTCTTCGCAACCTCAGAGACGGAGACAGTTCAAAAGGCGTCTCCTCTGGATCACCCATGACGACAGAGCTGTTGCGATCCGCTGGCCCCGACTAACAGGCAGCGGAGGTTATCTAGACAGAGCGAGCGCCCATGGATGTCACGTGACTAGACAGAGGCGAGCACGCAGTTACCTCGGACGCGGTTGAGTGACGTCATAGCTACCAAGTAATACCCCAGTCACACGGGCAAGTTTAGTGACACTTTCACGAAGTGCACATACAGAGGAAGAGTGACACTTTCGGTGATCGCTGCCACACGGCAAAATCAAGTGTCATTTTGAAATGACGGTAGTGTCGAAGCGGATGCTGCAGCCTTATGCGGAAATTAATTAGTTTTCACAAAAATACCTTAAAATTCAATTTTATTGCAAGCACAATTACCCCAAGCAAATGTTCAGTTTATTTGTGCATTGCAGTACATGCATGCATGGTTTTCACTAAAAAAGCATAGCGATGTCGCACGCACTTTTCGCTAACATGCATGGTGGCTGCTGTTTACATGCAAAACCGACCTCGTTTATGATATATAGTTACGCTACTAACTGCGGCTATCGTGAACGTAGCTTTGCGACTTTGATTTGCATCGTTAACTGAGAAAATGCCAGTAGCGCCTACGTATGAAACGGAGTCACCGGTGTTCGAGCGCGAGAAGTGCACGAGTTGTATTCAGAGCAGTGTGCATTTTTCACACGAAATCATGTCCGACGGCGCTTTTATGCAGCCTAAAATGTCCAACGGCGCAGCACCCACGCACGGCAGCATCGTTAAGGTGGCTAGCCACCCTAGCATCGTCACGTCTTCACAGCGTTTGCTTGGCGTGTAGTTGTACACAGCGTCGAAAAATGTCCAGTTTCCTCAGCATCACGAAAGTAGGCGAGAAGTTCGCAGCGTTCACAGCACCGGATGCTACTAGCTTTCCGCTGTAATGCCTCCCGTGAGCGCCGTGAACGGCACAGCGCGCGGGGCAAGTAGCGCTTGGCCGTGCGCTCCTCTGTGGTCGTCGCTCGCATCGAAGTATCAGTAGGTGGTGCTCTCGTATGGACAGCTTAATAGGATATATGGCTCACTTGTGGCACTGCCTTGAGAGAAATGAGAATAATTAGAGAAATGTGCAATTCAAATCGACGACGCCTTAGGAGCGTTTACGTGTACTACAAGGGTGAGCTGCTCCGCGCCGCCGGCGACGATGGCTATGAAGTCTGTGAGCAGAAATTTGCTTGTATCGCAGCAATTACTCCTGCTATCGACTCGGTACGGGTCAGCTATCCCCAAGAAGGATTAATTTCTGGCATTGCTTTACTCCAGGGATTATTATTTACGGGAAAAACAAATTCTCGCACACTTTTCTGACGCTGGTGACAGCGGGGCCGGATGCGCCGTAAAGGTGCTGGCTTGGAGCTGGCGGCTTGCGGGAGCAAAATCGGCGCTGTCTTCGGCCGGCGCTTGAGCGAAATGCTGCCTGTCAAGCGACTACTTTCTAGAGATTGGGTTACAAATAACTCCAATTTCGTTGATGCAGCTTGAGATGCCGCATACCATCGAAGTGCAGCAGCAGACGAACGCCTTCGCCTTAGCGCAAGCACTGAGAGCAAGGGTGGCTATTCAAGTGCACGCATCGTTTTTAGTAGGTGGCAGCTTAAATCCCTCGCGTATTAATAGAAACGCTCATAAAATTACGATGTACATTTCAAAACATTGTAATTCTCAAAAAATGTGTGAGTAATATGTAGTGCCCTGTTGTCGAGACTCGCCTGCCGGACAAAGTGTAGTGAGTTCGCCAAACTCACTTCACGCCGAGTGTGTTCGGCAGTGAGTGTCATTAAAGTTCATTGTGTGACACGATGCGAATGACACTAAAGGCGAGTGCACTCGTTGAAAGTGACACTAAACTTGCTCGTCTGACCGGGGCATAAGTTTCTCCTCGGTTGAAGGAAAAACACGCGTACGGCGAAAACGACAGAGTAGTAAATGTTTCGCTTTTAAAAGAATGAAGGGACACCTGAGCCCCACCTTCAAGGACGTGGCGGGACAGCGTTAGGGACTCCCGCCTCCTTGCTCCCTTTTCAGGGTTCTCCTTCGGGCGGGTGCACTTCGCTACTCGCTTAATTGAAAATCCCTTACTCTGTGCCTCTACTGTATCCCACGTACTCATTAGCATGCCAGTCGTGAGCTACGTGGACTAGGAGCAGCGCGTTTGACTCGGAGTATACCAGGGGCCCGGTGAGTTCTACTTCCATCCAAAAGCAGGAGACCGAGATGCAGCCCCTGCCAATTCGCCGTGGCGTATGCGCTCGTGATGTCACACGAACTACCGACCACTTCGCACGCCCGGAATCGTCAGTGCATATAGATTGCGGGTTTGAAAGGTACCAGAATTTAGTCGGGTTGTCGTTAACTATGTTGGGCAGGTGAGTATGATAAAATGAGTTTTTTTTTTTCTTTTTTACTGCGGCCAGGTTGTGCCTTTTCAGCAGCTTACTATCTTTCCCAAGCGCAGTCATTATTTGTCTGTTTGGCACTGCGGAACAAACGTTGCTTTGTGTTTGTAATCTTCCCAGAGCCTTGGTGAACCATGGTTTCTGTTTGCTGTTGTTTTTTTTTTTCGCTCGGAAGCTAACGTATTTGTTGCACGTTCGTTCATTTTACAGTAAAAATCGACCAATTTTTGTGGATGGTTAGTTCCTGGAAAGAGCGCCGAAAAGATCGCAAAAAAGCTTCCAATGTCCCGTTTATGGCCGCGTAGTTTCCTTTGTTATAACGGGTGACTGTTTTTTTCTTTCAAGTTTATTTTATTGTTGGTGTGAAGGTAAAAGACGCATGGATGACTTCGTGATCACTAATTTCCCGGAGATAGGTAATGGAGTTGAGGCTGTCGGGGTGGCTAGATAGTATAAGGTCAATAATGTTAGCGGTATCTCCGGCGATGCGTGTGGGCTGGGTTACTAATTGAGTAAGATCAAAATTTAAGCGCACATCCGCAAACTACAGCGTGATTGATCCTGCCTAAAAATAGTCTGATGAGGGTTATTCCAATCTATCCCAAGAGAGTTAAAATCTCCGAAACGTGTGCATTAGGGTATGCATAAGTTCGTTCAGAACGTTGTGCAGCTTACCAGGGAAATCGGGGTGATTGTTGGCAGGGGGGGAGGGGGGCTATAGCAAACATCAATTAGTATAGATAGTGCAGTGTGCAGTGGCGCGACAAAGAAGCCATACTATTTCGTGGTCAGATTGGCTGTTAATGTGGGAACACTGTAGTTGGTTGCTGGTAGCGATAAGGACGCCTCGTCCTCGGGGGCCTTCGCGATCAGCGTGGAAAAGGTTAAAATTCGATGAGTTTCACAGTACTTCAGTGCCGCCCACATTATCGGTCAGCGAGTATCTGTCAGCACAAGCAGGTTACTGCATGTTGAAGACACAAGGCTGCATACATTATCGCGCTTAGAAAGCAGACTGCGTATGTTGGTATAGATAACCTAAAAAGAAATATTCCCTCGAGGGGAGGTATGGCGAGGATTAGATAGTGTCGACGGTGCGTTAAGCGCTATGTTATTTGTTTAACCGTTTCAGTGGCAGCATCAAAGGTGTAGCGTTTTTTTTTTCTTTTTCTTTTCTTTTTTTTTTCTGTCGAGAAATAGGGTCTTGTACCGCAAAGAAAACAGTCCGGTTTCCGCTCTTGCAAACGCGACAAGATGTTTGCGGACTTTTTGAACAGAGCGGGTAAAATCTTCTCTAGTCCGTGCCCTTCAGCATAGGACCTTTGGAAAGAATAGTTTCTTTTGTTTTGAGGGAGGCAAATTTTGCTATAATTGGCCGCTGGCGGTCCTCATTATGGCGTCCCAAGCGATGAGCACGCTCTATCTGACTGGACTGTAAGGTTAACTGTAACACATCCTGAAAATGCTTATTTAGTATTTCTTCAGATTCGATTAATGATTCCCGGGAATTGGAGTTTGAAAGGCCATAAAATATCAAGTTGTTGCGGTGTGATCTGTTTTTTTGTGTCGTCTATTCGAGACTCAAGGTTAGCAAAAAGAGCAGCAGTCTCAGCGGCAACACATTGGGCGGATTCTATCGTGAAAAAGACTTTACAGGTCTGCTAGGCACTTGTTGAGATCGGAAATGGTTTGGTCGACAGAACACATCTGACCTTTAAGGTCATGTACATACGTCAGCGATTATTTGGTTTTGACCGGCTGACAACTTCTTGAGTTCAGCAAGAACACTATCAAGTTTGTCCGGACCAGGCCCATTTTACGGCCCATTCCTAACATTACTGCCCATATTACAGCCCTTACCCAAGCTGCTTCTGCCGAGTGTGCTGCTTCTGAGATTTTTGTTTATCTTGTTTTGAAAAATGACCGCTGGGAAATTGTACGTGCTTCCGAAAAACACCGAAAACGGACGGTCGGAAAAGTGAGAAGGACGTTCGCCCCTTCCACCCCTTCACCCGCCTCCCATTAAGATCGGGATTCAATCTTTGCACGTCGGACGGGGCGGATCAAGTGACAACAAGGGCGACGTAGAACCTACGTCACGGCTTCATATTGCCATATTGGTCTTCCTTGCCCTCTTAGCAGGCTTTTTTTTTTTCGAACTTTTTTCCCCCGTCTTTCTGACGACCGGGTGTTTCGAATGGGGGAGCGGGCGCCAGCGTTCAGTAGCAAGCGTACGTGACAGCTGCGCACTCATTGCTCAAATGTATTTATTCGCTGCGCGCGCGCGCGTGTGTGTGTGTGTGTGTGTGTGTGTGTGTGTGTGTGTGTGTGTGTGTGTGTGTGTGTGTGTGTGTGTGTGTGTGTGTGTGTGTGTGTGTGTGTGTGTGTGTGTGTGTGTGTGTGTGTGTGTGTGTGTGTGTGTGTGTGTGTGTGTGTGTGTGTGTGTGTGTGTGTGTGTGTGTGTGTGTGTGTGTGTGTGTGTGTGTGTGTGTGTGTGTGTGTGTGTGTGTGTGTGTGTGTGTGTGTGTGTGTGTGTGTGTGTGTGTGTGTGTGTGTGTGTGTGTGTGTGTGTGTGTGTGTGTGTGTGTGTGTGTGTGTGTGTGTGTGTGTGTGTGTGTGTGTGTGTGTGTGTGTGTGTGTGTGTGTGTGTGTGTGTGTGTGTGTGTGTGTGTGTGTGTGTGTGTGTGTGTGTGTGTGTGTGTGTGTGTGTGTGTGTGTGTGTGTGTGTGTGTGTGTGTGTGTGTGTGTGTGTGTGTGTGTGTGTGTGTGTGTGTGTGTGTGTGTGTGTGTGTGTGTGTGTGTGTGTGTGTGTGTGTGTGTGTGTGTGTGTGTGTGTGTGTGTGTGTGTGTGTGTGTGTGTGTGTGTGTGTGTGTGTGTGTGTGTGTGTGTGTGTGTGTGTGTGTGTGTGTGTGTGTGTGTGTGTGTGTGTGTGTGTGTGTGTGTGTGTGTGTGTGTGTGTGTGTGTGTGTGTGTGTGTGTGTGTGTGTGTGTGTGTGTGTGTGTGTGTGTGTGTGTGTGTGTGTGTGTGTGTGTGTGTGTGTGTGTGTGTGTGTGTGTGTGTGTGTGTGTGTGTGTGTGTGTGTGTGTGTGTGTGTGTGTGTGTGTGTGTGTGTGTGTGTGTGTGTGTGTGTGTGTGTGTGTGTGTGTGTGTGTGTGTGTGTGTGTGTGTGTGTGTGTGTGTGTGTGTGTGTGTGTGTGTGTGTGTGTGTGTGTGTGTGTGTGTGTGTGTGTGTGTGTGTGTGTGTGTGTGTGTGTGTGTGTGTGTGTGTGTGTGTGTGTGTGTGTGTGTGTGTGTGTGTGTGTGTGTGTGTGTGTGTGTGTGTGTGTGTGTGTGTGTGTGTGTGTGTGTGTGTGTGTGTGTGTGTGTGTGTGTGTGTGTGTGTGTGTGTGTGTGTGTGTGTGTGTGTGTGTGTGTGTGTGTGTGTGTGTGTGTGTGTGTGTGTGTGTGTGTGTGTGTGTGTGTGTGTGTGTGTGTGTGTGTGTGTGTGTGTGTGTGTGTGTGTGTGTGTGTGTGTGTGTGTGTGTGTGTGTGTGTGTGTGTGTGTGTGTGTGTGTGTGTGTGTGTGTGTGTGTGTGTGTGTGTGTGTGTGTGTGTGTGTGTGTGTGTGTGTGTGTGTGTGTGTGTGTGTGTGTGTGTGTGTGTGTGTGTGTGTGTGTGTGTGTGTGTGTGTGTGTGTGTGTGTGTGTGTGTGTGTGTGTGTGTGTGTGTGTGTGTGTGTGTGTGTGTGTGTGTGTGTGTGTGTGTGTGTGTGTGTGTGTGTGTGTGTGTGTGTGTGTGTGTGTGTGTGTGTGTGTGTGTGTGTGTGTGTGTGTGTGTGTGTGTGTGTGTGTGTGTGTGTGTGTGTGTGTGTGTGTGTGTGTGTGTGTGTGTGTGTGTGTGTGTGTGTGTGTGTGTGTGTGTGTGTGTGTGTGTGTGTGTGTGTGTGTGTGTGTGTGTGTGTGTGTGTGTGTGTGTGTGTGTGTGTGTGTGTGTGTGTGTGTGTGTGTGTGTGTGTGTGTGTGTGTGTGTGTGTGTGTGTGTGTGTGTGTGTGTGTGTGTGTGTGTGTGTGTGTGTGTGTGTGTGTGTGTGTGTGTGTGTGTGTGTGTGTGTGTGTGTGTGTGTGTGTGTGTGTGTGTGTGTGTGTGTGTGTGTGTGTGTGTGTGTGTGTGTGTGTGTGTGTGTGTGTGTGTGTGTGTGTGTGTGTGTGTGTGTGTGTGTGTGTGTGTGTGTGTGTGTGTGTGTGTGTGTGTGTGTGTGTGTGTGTGTGTGTGTGTGTGTGTGTGTGTGTGTGTGTGTGTGTGTGTGTGTGTGTGTGTGTGTGTGTGTGTGTGTGTGTGTGTGTGTGTGTGTGTGTGTGTGTGTGTGTGTGTGTGTGTGTGTGTGTGTGTGTGTGTGTGTGTGTGTGTGTGTGTGTGTGTGTGTGTGTGTGTGTGTGTGTGTGTGTGTGTGTGTGTGTGTGTGTGTGTGTGTGTGTGTGTGTGTGTGTGTGTGTGTGTGTGTGTGTGTGTGTGTGTGTGTGTGTGTGTGTGTGTGTGTGTGTGTGTGTGTGTGTGTGTGTGTGTGTGTGTGTGTGTGTGTGTGTGTGTGTGTGTGTGTGTGTGTGTGTGTGTGTGTGTGTGTGTGTGTGTGTGTGTGTGTGTGTGTGTGTGTGTGTGTGTGTGTGTGTGTGTGTGTGTGTGCGTGCGCGCGCGCGCGTGCGTGCGTGCGTGCGTGCGTGCGTGCGTGCGTGTGTGTGTGTGTGTTGTCGTGACGCTGGGATTAAGTCGACCCGGCCTTCACTTGGTAGCGTGCAGAGACTCGGGGTTGATGAAGGATTAAATCTTCGAAGTTGGTAAAATATATACAAGCAGGTTTAATGGCACTTTGAGAAAACTTATTTACATGATTATTTACATGAAAAGGAAGGGTACATCAGCAAAAAGGCAAGCGATAAGAGTTCATAGCGAGAAGCTTCTGGATGAGCCGTTTACCCAGGGCTCAGAGCGTCTTTTCGTGCTCTGCAATGTCCTTAAAACCCCCTATGTCCAGCCGCCCCTCTGAAGATGCTGACCAACCAGTTCCAGGGCACGCCCCTCAGATATCGGCATCCAATCGAACACATCACTGCACTGATGGTCTGAGGCACTGACTGGTCCGGCATTGACTCGTTGGGCGTGATCACTAGTTGGCGGGAAAAGCTTGGGAACGGCGAGGAGAGGAGGTACATTTCTATTCTTCAGCAAAGAAACGATAGGCTGGTTCCGGCAAGTGGATTTCCTTCTCAGAAACCCAAGCACGTGTGCGCCACATACTGCTTCCAGCATTGTCCCTTTTCGACAATTGCAAATCTTTCCTGCATTCCCGGGAAATCATTTAATGGCCGTATGCGTCATGCTCCTTTCTTGTCCTGCACGTCAGCGGACGTGTCACTCTGTCGTCTCCTTTGGACAGTAGGCATTCCTCACTGGACGATAGGGCTTCTCGACGGGAAGGGTGAACAATTGAACCAAAGCACTTCCGGCTATTTCCCGCAGGGGGACATTTCTTTGTGTTTTTCTAGACGTTCTCTTGACAGGGTCAATTTGGCATTTGCAGGGTGTCCACAAAGCAAAACAGGCTTACACAAAAGGATTCCTGGAAACAGGCTCACTTAGCGCCCTTGTACCAACAGCACATATCCACAGCACTTATCCATGCCCACAGGCGAACAATAGAGCGCGCAAGTGCGGATGATGCACGGTCGTAACAGCCTCCTCCCCCGCCAGAAGAGTCTCGGAGGGCAGCAGTCGCAGCTGCTGCATGAAGAGACGACTTAATGGCCTGCACATGAACGCTTGAAGCTCGCTGTTGCTTGTCGCGTTGTCTTGATTGTCGTAGGCCAAATTGCTCGAGCTGTCTGAAACTCAACCACATGTCCAAGCAAGCACTCGGCTCCCGTCTGAAGAGACCAGGTTAAAAGAAAACTGCCATTGTTGTTCGAGAAAAGCCCACTCTCAAGACGTTCAGGACCCACGTATGCCTCGAAAACCAAACGTGCTGCTTTACATAGTCACATATATTCAAGCGCACGAAAAAAAAAAGTGAATCTGAGTATCAATTTGGATACATGGCGAGGAACACCTCGGACCGCTTAGAAACAGCGGCTAAGCGCGTCCGCATTCCCATTTAACTTCCCCTTTTTGTATCTTATTTCAAAATTGTACTGCTGTAAAATCAAGCTCCACCTAAGAAGGCGACTGTTCTTCGATGTCGCAGTTTGCAGCCAAGCCAGGGGACAATGGTCCGTCTCTACGGTGAATTTGGCCCCTCCAAGATAGCACTGCAATTTTTGAATGGCCCATACAATGCAAGCGCACTCTTTCTCTGACGCGCAATAAGCCCTCTCTCTAGAACTCAGTTTTCTGCTCAGGTAGAGCACAGGGTGCTCATTACCGTCGTCATCTCTCTGGCAGAGAACAGCACCTAGCCCTCGATCACTTGCATCACACTGGACCGTGAATTCTCGGTCATAGTCTGGAGCTCGCAATACCGGACGGCTAATCAGCACAGTCTTCAGGTTTACGAAGGAGGCTTCCTTTTGTTCGTCCCAGACTACATTTGTCGGTTCTGTCTTGCGGAGAGCGTCGGTCAGAGGGCTGGCCAAAGCTGAATAGTTAGGGATGTAGTGATTGTAGTACCCAGTCAGACCCAGGAATGCTCGAATTTCCGTCTTCGTGCTCGGCCGCGGGTAGTCTGCTACCGCAGAAATCTTAATCTCGCTGGGTTTCCTGAAACCTTGACCTACATTGTGACCCAAGTAGTCCACGGTCGCCCTTGCCAGGCAACATTTCTCGGCGTTTACGGTTAGTCCAGCTTGACGCAAAAGGCTCAGTACAGCTCTTAGATGTACCATATGGTCCGCCCATGAGTCGGAAAAAACCGCAATGTCATCTAAATAAGGCACCGCGAATGTTTCACACCCCTTTAAAACCCTATCCATGAGTAGGGAAAAACAAAATGGAGCATTTTTGAGCCCAAAACTCATCATTGTTGGCTGGTAGCTGCCCGTCGGAGTGACGAAAGCCGCGTATCTGCTGGCGCGTTCAGTGAGCGGAACTTGCCAGTATCCTCGAGTAAGGTCCAGCGTAGTCACATATGCCGCTCTACTGACCTGTTCTATTCTCTCCTCGATATTCGGAATAGGATACACTTGATCCCTGGTGAGAGAATTTAGCTTTCGGTAATCTACCACAGGCCTAGGGTCTTTACCTGGAACTTCTACTAAGATCACAGGCGAAGCATAATCGCTTTCCGAGGGTTTTATTACTCCCAATTCCAGCATGTGAGTTACTTCCCTATCCAGAATTTCTCTTTGCCTTGGAGAGAATCGGTAGCACCTTGATCGCACTGGCACGTCTGAAGTCAGCTCAATATCGCGCTCAGTCAAATCAGTCCTGCCTGGCCTGTCCACGAAGCAGGCCTCAAACTCTGTTATTATCTCGCCCAGATCGGACAGCTGGGATTTCTTTAGTTCTCCTCTCTGCTCCGTCTTTTTGAGAAGCTCCTGAGCGTTGCTTCCTTTTCCGCTGAGGCAAATCAAGTTGTCTCCTCGGGAAGGTTTAACGTTAGATTTACCACGGCTTACTCCCTAGCTTAGTCCTCTCGGGTTCCACTTAAAAGTCTCGTGAGATTACAAGACACTGGCGGCAAGAGGTTACTCTCAAGAACGTCCTCATTCTGTGTCTTATCAAGCTCACTTTCATGTTGACTTATCTGAGATGCCTCGCTCTCAAAGTTTTCTGACCCGCTATCTTCCGCATCGACCACTGTTTTAACTGCCGTTTCCTCCGCTGTGGATTTTTCTGGAATGAGCAGTGTAGCTAGTTCTCGCGCCTTTGAACGTGTTAAGGCTTGCACAACTCTGTCTCCGAAAAGGATGCCCCTCTTTCGCAGTAGCATGTCCGATTTGTTGGAGAACAAATATGGATAGCACTTAGGAAGCTTTCCTGAAACGGCAGCCTCGGTTGTTAACTTGCCGAAAGGGCCCTCGATGACCACGTTCGCGATTGGCAAGCACACACTCTGTTCCTCCACTACCTGGCGGATCCATGCACACTGTCCTGTATAGTCGGAAGGCGACACATACGCCGGATGGACAACATCCATCGTTGCGGCCGAATCGTGCAGTACCTTGCAAGGTTTCCCATTGACTACTAGGTCATGCAGGTAGGGTTCCAAAAGCTGCATATTTTCATCGCAGTCACTGACATACGAGAAAACAATCTTTTCTTTCCGGCAGTTGACGGCAACGTGACCCTGCTCATTACACCTAAAGCATGTGAGCGGCTTCCTAGCCTCAAGCTTATTCTTAGTGTTCTGCGCGTTGGTCACTTCCCCACTTTTCTCACTGCCGTCCTTTCTAGGGAGTTTGCCTGAAGAAACCTTCCTTTCTTCGTTTCCAACTCTAGCAAAGTGCCTTTCCTGACGGTTATTCACACTCAACTTGGGATTGCGGGGCCTATCCACTGCTGGGTTGCTGAATTGTCGGCGCGAAGCGTACTCCTCAATGAGTTCGGCAGCTTCAGTTGCCGACTTAATGTCGCCTCGGTCCTTTAACCAATTTCTTTCATTTTCTGGGAGGCAGTTATAAAACTGCTCCAAAAGAATTCGCTCGACTACAGCGTCCCTATCACTGTAGGAATCAGAGCTCTTTAGCCACTTGCCCAAATTGACTCTTAAATTGCATAGGAATTCAGGGTAACTCTCGTCCCTGGACTTAGTAGCGTTCCGAAAACGTTGTCTGAACGCCTCGGCGCTAAGCCTATACTTTCTCAGAAGGCAAGCTTTGACCTTCTCGTAGTTGTCCGCGTCCTCCTTGCTTAGCCGCGCGACAACCTCCGCTGCCTCGCAGGGCAGAACCGTCAATAATCTCTGAGACCAAGTGTCTCGCTGGAAGGACAGTTTTTCGCAGGTTCGCTCAAAGTTAGCCAGATAGAGACCGATATCCCCTGATATCACATATGGCTGCATGTACTTTGACATCTTGAAATCTGCCTCCTTGTTGAGAAGAGGTACCGCTAGCTGGGGACAATTTCCCGACCTCTTGCTCAACTCTAATTCAAATTTCCGGAGCTCAATTTCTAGCTCCAGCCTTTTTGCTTCTCTTTCAATTTCACGCTTCTTTTCCTCTTTTTCCCTCTCAAGTTCACGCTCACGCCTCTTTTCCTCTTTTTCCCGCTCTTTCTGCTGTCTGAGCTGCTCCTCCTTTTTTGTTCGATGAGGTTCCATGCTTCACTGAGCTCCTCATCATCGGCTCCCAAATCAGTGATTGCCTTTAAAATCAAGGGTTTTCGTGCCAAACCACTTATATCAATTCCCAATTCCTCACACAATAGCAACAGGTCCGGTTTCTGCAGCTTTTGTAGGTCCATGATCGCTCCGAGTGTCGGCTACTTCCAAAACAACTGTGCAAACTACCAAACCTAAAGGCGTTCCAACACTCTTTACCAGTTCTAAAATTTAACCCTGTTCTAGAACCTGGTCCACATCAGAATAAAAGCCAAGCACTCACCCACACATGCAATCGATGTTCCGAGCTCTCTTGTTGGCCGATTGTTGCTCCTGCTTGTTGCTTGAGATGCCACGTCCGATCACCAGATGTTGTGGCTTGCAGATTCTGATCCACCTCCAATCACCAGTCTCTTCGGGGGCGTGGGTTCGTATCCCACCGCTGCCACCAGTTGTCGAGACGCTGGGGCTATGTCGACCCGGCCTTCACTTGGTAGCGTGCAGAGACTCCGGGTTGAAGAAGGATTGAATCTTCGAAGTTGGTGAAATATGTACAAGCAGGTTTAATGGCACTTCGAGAAAACTTATTTACAAGATTATTTACAAGAAAAAGAAGGGTACATCAGCAAAATGGCAAGCGTTAAGAGTTCATAGCGAGAAACGACTGGATGAGCCGTTTACCCAGGCTCAGAGCTTCTTTTTTCGTGCTCTGCAATGGCCTTAAAACCCCCTATGTCCAGCCCCCCCCTCTGAAGATGCTGACCAACCAGTTCCAGGGCACGCCCCTCAGATATCGGCATCCAATCGAACACATCACTGCGCTGATGGTCTGAGGCACTGACTGGTCCGGCATTAATTCGTTGGGCGTGATCACTTGTTGGCGGTAAAAGCTTGGGAACGACGAGGAGAGGAGGTACATTTCTATTCTTCAGCAAAGAAACGATAGGCTGGTTCCGCCAAGTGGATTTCCTTCTCAGAAACCCAAGCACGTGCGCGCCACATACTGCTCCCAGCATTGTCCCTTTTCGACAATTGCAAATCTTTCCTGCATTCCCGGGAAATCATTTAATGGCCGTATGCGTCATGCTCCTTTCTTGTCCTGCACGTCAGCGGACGTGTCACTCTGTCGTCTCCTTTGGACAGTAGGCATTCCTCACTGGACTATAGGGCTTCTCGACGGGAAGGGTGAACAATTGAACCAAAGCACTTCCGGCTATTTCCCGCAGGGGGACATTTGTTTGTGTTTTTCTAGACGTTCTCTTGACAGGGTCAATTTGGTATTTGCAGGGTGTCCACAAAGCAAAACAGGCTTACACAAAAGGATTCCTGGAAACAGGCTCACTTAGCGCCCTTGTACCAACAGCACATATCCACAGCACTTATCCATGCCCACAGGCGAACAATAGAGTGCGCAAGTGCGGATGATGCACGGTCGTAACAGGCTCGCGGAACCCTAGAACGCGCTGCTCCTCCTACATTTCTGTCGGGTCTGCGTCGCGCCGTGGCCACGCACACTTCTCCATCGTCCTGCATTTCACAGCAGTCACCGTTACAACTTCTTTCTTAAGCCGAGCAATGGAACCTGACGAAAGGAGAGGTAGAAATCGTCTTGTGGAAGTAATTGCTTTGCGAATTATACCCCACAGCAGAATACTTCTCGTACCTGCCGACAGCGCCATGATTATGCGGCCGCTCACGATTGTGGTAGTGTGGTGTGATGGGCAGTGCACTAGGTTCATTTTGGACTGAAAAAAGAAAACAGCGCAAAGGGACGAAGAACAAAAGAATAGGAAGCATGCAGACAAGCGCTGCCGACAGCGCTGTCGGCAGCGCTCGTCTGTCTTTTTTTTTCTTTATTGCCGGTCTTCGACACTGTAAATTAAGACTTGAAGGCTATGTACATCAGTTTTACAAATGTAGTCGAACCCAGGCTTCTGGGTCTGGCTTTGTCACAAGGGAACTAGCCTTGGTAGCCACTCAGGAACGTAGTGCTGCAACTTTTGTATTTCTACTGTATTTCTACTGTATTTCTACTATTTCTGGGCGTGCGCCCGGATCACCATGATATATAGCCATACGAAAGCGCCAAATACTGTGGAGGCCCACCAGCATGACTAAAGTCAAACGGGAAATCGCTCTCATTTTCTGTTGGCAAGAACCTTATTCCGTATGAGTCTAGCGGAAGCTCTTTTTTGATCGTCCTCTGTAGCACATCCCAAAAATAGACCCTTTCCCAGCAGTGCAGAAATACATGGTCGATTGTTTCCGGTTGCTTACATATAAGACACTGTGACCCCATGGCAGAAACATCTGTTTTGCCTCCAGAAAGGTTTTCACTGGCAAAGTCCCGGGGTGTAGTTTAAATAAAAAGTTCTTGATTCCCGGTGACAGCTTCATTTGCTTTACCTTTTTCAGTACGTTGCCACCCAGGCCTCCAGAGTACAAAGCTCTGTACGAGGGAATAAGGAAAATAACATCACACACATTCTTATATAATGTCTTTCTGGTCACTGCACTCAAATATTCTTTTGAAAACCGGGCGTTTAAGAATTTACGCTGAAGACTATCTCCTTAAAGAAACCAAAAGTGGGACCTGCCATGAATTCAGTAGCAATCACCAAATCTGGCAGAGCCCGCCCAAGCCTTGTTTGGCACACTGTACACAAAAAAAGGATATTGCACGTCCCGAAAAAGCAAAAATCTACTGACCAGCTGCTTTACAAATAAATGCCCCAGTCCCACATCCTTGACTCTCCTGAACAAATTAGTACCTGTACACCTCTCCCAATTAGAGGCCCACACAAAAACGGCAAAAATACGATGTAACTTTTGAATATTAAGACGAGAACAATGCAGCACTTGCATCACGTACCAAAGTTTACTAATAATAACAAATTGCACACGGTGGCTCGCGCAAATATGGATAGGTGTGACCCTTCCCATTTTCCAGCTTTCGGCCTGATTTCTTGCGTTTGCTGTGTCCAATACGGTTCACTGTTTCACCCAGGTTTTTTACCGGGGTCGTGTACGAGGTGACATTTGCGAAAATATCTGGCGTCGCCGGCCACTCTGCATGCCAGAACCCCACACATTTTTCCCAATCAACTCTACTGCCCGCTGTCCTACTGAATTGTTTTACCCCCTCGACAGCATTACGTATGCTGTCCTGACTAACACTAAACACCGCCACGTCGACAACATATGCGAGAACCTTTACCTCCACCGCATGTAACTTAAACCCTCTAACAGCATCATTCCGTATTACGTGCATACACAGGGTTTCTATGTAAATGCAAAAGAGGAGAGGACTGAGGGGGCAACCCTGGCGCACAGAACGTTGCACGTTAATGGGGGCCCTCAACTATTTATCAACTATTAACCTCGTTGTACAATTCCTGTACGGCAAAGCCACGCCCTCAGTGATCACTTCACCGATATTAACATGACAAAGAATACAAAATAAAATGGCATGCGCCACGCAGTCAAAGGCTTTCTCTAAGTCTACCTGAAGAAAAGCCACACAAGCACCCATGGCGTCACAGCACTCCAATACACACATTGCCTTGTGAATGTTAGAAGCTATTGACCGCCCCTTAATCCCACAAGTTTGGTGAGGTCCGTCAATTTCTTTAATTACCATCTGAAGCCTTGCAGCTATCACTTTCATAAAAATGTTATAATCAACGTTGGTCAGTGATATAGGCCTATATGCTGTAACTTGTTTGAGTTTTTGTGCATCGTCCGTTTTAGGGATGAGAACTGTGTGAGACACCCCGTAAGATGGAGGCAAGGCCTTACGGTCGTAGGCTTCGTTAAATAAAGACGTCAGCATAGGAGTTATTTCTCGCTTAAAGATTTTGTAAAATGCAGTGCTTAAGCCATCTGGGCCTGGGGATGTCCCAGTGTTTAAGTTTTCGATAGCCAGTTACACTTCTGTTTGGGTAATCGCCTTCTCTAAGCTTTCTTTCCGCTCGTCATTTAGCCGTGGCATAGCTTGCAACACTCGTCTTTAAATCCATTCACGCCCGCCACATAATGGGCAAAGGGTGCCGGATAGTGTTCGAAAAAGGCATGCTGGATGTTATCGTTATCTGTTGCTACAGTACCAGCCCATTCTACCTCTGGTCTGGTTGCGTCGAGCTTGCGTTTTTTCGTAACCTAGCGCCCGCTTGGTGAGTGCTTCCCCTGTACACAGGCCTTCCGCTCTCGCCCGCACAAGCGCGCCTCGATATCGCTTTTCTTCAATAAGCTCCAACTTTTGCTGTGTTTTACGGACGTCTTCGATGCATGTGCCAGGCATTGTGCATTATTGCGCAGTTCATATTTCTAGCACATCCCTTAGTTGTCTTTCTTGTACTCTTTCCTGGCGTCGCAAACAAGTGGACCGCTCAATAGCCTTCATTTTAATTTCTTGCTTAGCAAGATCCCACTGCAGCCCAATTTTACTGTTCCGGACTTCGCTCTTTATTTTGTTAATAATTCGTACTACATCCTCGGTGAAGGTTTCGTCGCTTAGCAAGTTTTAATTTGATTATCATCTGTGTCATCTCTGTCTGTTGGTAAATAACGAATTCCAACCGGTGTTAAGGGTAGTTCCTTTTTAAGTTCACGTTGCAAGACATCTCAATAGAAGATCGGGTCCCAAAATTCAATGAACACATGTTCAACGGTTTCTGGCTTTTTGCACAGCAAGCAGTTCGTTGTCCATGGTACAAAAATGCCTTTGTCAGATAGCCATGTCTTAACCGGCAAGGTACCTGAGTGCAGTTTGAAAAAGAATGTTTTTGTACTGGCTTTAACTGGTATCCTTTTAATTATTTTCAGAGCATCTTGTCCTAGGCCTCCACAGTTTATTATACGATACAGAGGCACTGGCATGATTACATCTATAAGATCTTTGTACAGTTTTTCCTCTTTACAGTGCTGAGATACTCTTGCGAAAACCGAACCTCGAGAAATTGCACCGAGTCAACAACTTCTTTCAAATAACTTCTGGCGCCACAAGTTGACGATCTCACAGTGGACACTATAAAATCAGGAAGAGCCCTGCTCAGACGCACCTGCATCATTGAGCGCAGGAAGGGGTCTTTCTGATCCCTCATAAACATAAAACGGGACACAACCTGGTGGACAAACAAATGCGCGAGACCCAGACCACCATCTTGAACTGTTCGAAACAAATTGGTTCTTCTGACCCTCTCCCAACTTGAATTCCAAATAAACACAGTAAACACCCTATGCATGTTTTGCACATTTATACGCGACATAGACAGAAACTGCAAAACATACCACACTTTGGCAAAAAAAAAATGTTGCATACTGTTGCTCTCGCAAACATCGACAAGTCTCGTCCTTGCCATGCCCTTGCTTTCTCGCTCACTTTTGACGTCGTCTCGTTCCAGTAATCGGCGCTCTTGTTATAGTGCTCGAGAGGCACACCCAAGTAGTTCGATGGCATGTTTGTCCACTGCAGGTTCGCGAACAACGGTGGTGTAATTCCCCAGCTTCCGTGCCAAAAGCCCACACTCTTTTCCCAATTGATCTCAGCCCCAGTTTGCTGGCGAAACCGCTTGGTGACGTCAACACTTTCTAGAACACTCTCGCGGTCACTGCAGAATACAGCAATGCCGTCTGCATACGCAAGAATTTTAACATTAGATGACTGAAACGTGAAGCCATTGATTCGGTCGTTGTTATTAAGACTTAAACAGAAGGGCTCAAGGTAAAGTGCAAGAAGCAATGGTGAAAGTGGGCATCCCTGCCGTACGGAGGACCGCAGAGGGATGGGTTCACACAGGTTCTTATTGACTATTATTTGAACTGTACAGCTGCTGTAAACCATTTTAAGCCCGTCTTGTATTATGCTGCCCACATTTACATGTTCCAAAACTGAGCACAGGACATCGTGCACTACGCGATCAAACGCCTTCGACAGGTCTAGCTGTACCATTGCAACTCGGCCACAGAAGGCATCACAGCACTCAAGGATACTTCGAGCGATGTGCACATTTGCGCAGATGGTACGCCCTTTCACTCCGCACGTTTGGTGCGGTCCAACTAGATCCGTGATGACACTCTGTAAACGTTTGCCTAGAATCTTCATATAGATCTTACAGTCGACATTTGTGAGGGTTTTCGGGCGATACGATCCCACAGACAGCATTTTTTCTTGGTCACCTCTTTTGGGGATAAGCACAATGTGGGCAGTAGAAAAGGAAGGTGGCATTTGTTTTACATTGTATGCTTCTGAAATCATATCGTATAGCAGCGGGCTGATTTCTTCTCTAAATGTTTTATAGAAAGCAGCGCCTAACCCATGAGGTCCTGGTGTTTTCCCAAGTGGCAGGTCCTCAATAGCCTTCTGAACTTCCTCTAAACTAATAGGCTGTTCTAAGCGCGCACGTTTCAATTCGTTTAATCGAGGCATGAGTTGCAAAAATTCGTCCCACAGAGTATACCCTTCGCGCTTCTGTCATTCCCTATCAGTCCTTTGTAATGCTCAACAAACGCTCGCTCGATTTCTTCGAGGTCGGTCGTTATTCTGTTCCGATAGCGGATCTGTTGAATTTCATTTTGTGCTGCATATCTTCTTTCATCACACAATGCACGCTTATACGGAATTTCACCCGCCCACAACTTTTCGGCGCGCGCCCTTATTACAGCCGCTCGGGACTTATCCGCCTCCAGAGCTTCTAGCTGGCTTCCAACTTCTCGGATTTCTTTTATGTACACACCAGACACTACTGTGTCCATCCATGTCAAAAAGTCTAATCTGCACACCAATTCTTTGATTCGTTTCTTCTCACTTTGATGAAGGATAGTTCCTCGTTCTATCGCTTTCATCTTGACTGTGTAATTAAAATTTTCTCACTTATATGAGCAGCTTAATGATTCTACGCAAGGCATTTTGGTTAAGTCTATAATTTGTTTAATGAAGGTTTCATCCTCCAGCAATTTAACATTAAATTTCCAAAGTTTCCAGTTGAAACGAGTCCTACTATGTTTATTCCCAAAGCTTACAATAACAAAGCTGTGATCGCTGAATGAAACATGTTTCACTTCATGTTTGGAACACATTGTCACAAATCCTATGCTTGCGTATACTCTATCTAGTCTTGCATTGCTACCGCGTTGGAAGTGCGTAAAACATGGCTGCGAGCCTTGAAACAACACCCAGCCCAGATCTTTCATGTCGTGCTGTTGAATTATTGCGTCGAGATACTGCGCACTCTGATCACGCACAGGGGTGTTCGGCACTCGATCCTCTGGCATGCAGACACACTTAAAATCCCCCATCAAAACGACGCTTCTCTCGCAGTTCAAAAACACTTTGACCTTTTCAAAAAAAACTAACACGTTTCTTGTAATTGTTAGGGGCATACACACAAATCACTCTCCAAGAGCATCCAGAAAGGGTAAAATCGACAACCAGTAACCGACCCTCTTCGGATGTGACAATGGTTTCATTCCCAATTCCAAGATTATTTTTTTAAAAATAACGCGCAACCTCCGGACTTTCCAATCGCGTGACATACGCAGACATTGTATCGGGACCGAAAAATTTCAACCGTGCGATCTGTGTGTTCCTCGCTCTCAATCTTAGTTTCTTGTAATGCGATTATATCCAATTTATTTTCTAAAAACACTGGCGCTTCCTCGCCGCCAGTCCACGCACGTTCAACGTGGCTACGCTTAGTGGCAGTTGAATCTTTTGTTGCTCAATTTTAAAGGCACCCACTGCTCGCGCAGTGCTCACCTCAGGGTACCGTGGCGCTGAAGGGGGTTCCGCGTGTTGGAGCTCCACAAAGCGCACCGCCTCGCAACGATCACACGCACTTTCACCGTCCATGGCCAAAGTTTGACTGTCAAGCTCACAGTTCCCTTCCGTGGTATATCGTCTCCACCATGGCACGCTGATCCGGAAACCGACGGCAGCGCATTACAGCTGTGGAAGCGCTATTCAGGCGCCTCTACCGCAGGTCGTATGTCTGGTGGAATATTTGGTCTTGGCCTGTAGGGCGACCGTCGCGTCATTACCGCCTTGGTGGGCGGATCCTCCGCGGGTGCTCCATCAGTTTATCGGTCATCTTTCACAGTTTCGAGGTAAGCGCGTTTTGTGGCTGTGACAGCAGCTTCTTCCAATGAGACATCATTAGGGTAGTGTTCGACATGAGGTTCGTCAAGTGTGCTAGCAGGGGCTCTGAGAGTAGGCGGTTGCTTTTCATGGCTCGTCTTTTCCTCGGATACGTGTTGCGGCACTGGAGGTGCCTCGGCCGGACTTGTGCCGCTAGGCCCAACACTTGAAGGCTGCGTGCTCTTCTTGGCGGTTGCTGCTTTTCTTCCAGCTGCCCTTGATGCTTCCTCAGCCTCCACCTCGTCCATAACGTGTTCAGTCACATCGACGTTCCTTACTGGCCCCGTCTTGTTTGCGTACGAAGGTACACACTCACTTTCGTCGTGACCAAACCGGCGACAGCGCGAGCACCGAGGTACCCTACAGTCACGCCGAATGTGGCCTTTCCCTTGGCAGCGGAGGCAGAGCGGGGGCCTCCCAGCTGCAACCAAAAGTGCAGGTTTTCCGGCAATTCGCAGTTGGTGAGGTATGTCTTCAACTGTCACTTTGGATTTCAGGTTCAGGCTTAGTACACGAGTTGTTGACCCTTTTTCTGTGACGCCGTGCACATGCCAGCGCTCCTTGGACAGCTCGGTCACCTCACTGTAAGACGGAAGGCCGCACGCACTTCATCAGTCACGTTGTGAAGAACCCAGTGCACTTTAACGCGAACCTCTTGCTTGTTGGGGTCAATCACAAGACACCGGTGCTCCTTCACAGCCATGCTCCCGGTAGCAAGCACTTTCTTAACGGCTTCCGAGTTCTTAAACGTGACTGCCCACACATGATTCATTTGAAATGTTCCCAAGGCCACAACCTCGGGAAGCAATTCCAAACGGGCCAGGGCGTCCCTGCAATCCTCGACCCTATACGGCCGCGCTCGAACGTCGCCGTGCAAAAATACAGTATTAAAAACAATACGACCTGTTGGGAGGTGGGGCAGCATAACTTCGTAGCCTGTGTCGTTATCTTCAGCAGCAAACCTGTATCCGCGGCTCGGCTGAGCCGCTAACACCGCTCCGAAGGAGCACATGATGACACGTCTGTTCACAGTGATGGCCGGAAGTCTCCGGTATCCTAGCCACTAGACCACGCCGGAACGTGGCAGAGGATCGCAAGCGAGAGCACAAGAGAATGCAGATCCGTAACATAGCCAGAAAAAAAGAGGCGCAGGTCTCACCGAGATTTGAACTCGGATCGCTGGATTCAGAGTCCAGAGTGCTAACCATTACACCATGAGTTTTTTTTTTTTTTATTCTTTATTGCCTGTTTTGAGTCTACATCAATTCAAAAAAGATCCACAATAATGGTAAAACTCGCAACAACCAGACTTCAGCTGTCACGAAAGGTTTAAAATTTCTTGAGGACAGCCAGTTCATCGAGCACACTGATCCAGTCAGGTGGATCAGAAAGCACCCGGTACGTTTCTCTAAGGAGCAGCACACTCTCGATAAAGTTCTCGCGTACAGAACGCGTGTTGACATCTGCATGTTGCACTTGCATCCTTGTTTTCCACAGGCTGTGGAGGCCCAAGACCATGACTAAATCCAAAGGAATACCCTCACTCTCAACTGGAAGGAACCGTATGCCATACGGATCTAACGGAAGGCCTTTCTGTAGTGTTCTCTGGAGAAGGTCCCAGTGAAAGACTGGCTCCCAGCAATCCAGAAAGACGTGCTCTATTGTCTCTGGTTTTTTGCAAAGGAGACAGTCTGTTGTCAAGGGAACGAATAAGCCTCTTTCGTGTAACCAGGTTTTAACAGGTAATGCGTTGGAATGTAGCTTAAAGAAGAACGTTTTAAGTGAAGGCCTAACTGGCATCTTTTTCACACGCTTTAAGACATCCTGTCTGGGGCCTCCACGGTGTGGTGCACGGTAAATCGGCAACGGTATCGTCACATCCAGAAGATCTTTGTACAGCTTCTTCTTACACACTTTGCTCAAGTATTCCATTGAAAAACGCGCATACAACATTCTGAAAGACAAGACAACTTCGCGCATGTACCCTTTTAAAGCGCCACTCATATTCTCACGAGAACAGACGACGTATTCTGGAAGCATTTTACACAGTCGTACTTGCATGACCGTCCTCAAGAATTTGTCGTTTTGATCACGAAGGAAGAAAAAAACGCGAAACAACCTGTCACAAAAAGAGATGCACAAGGCCCAAGCCCCCCGCCTTAACAGGAAGAAAGAAGTTGGTTCTGCTGCACTTTTCCCATGTTGATGCCCACATGAAAACGGCAAAGACACGATACATTTTTTTAATGCTAACACGCGTCGCCGAAAGCACATTCATTACGTACCATATCTTTGCCACAAGGAACACATTGCACACATAAGCGCGCGAGAACATTGACAACGGCTTGCCCTGCCATGAATCAGCTTTCTCTCTCGCCCTCTCTGCTTGGCCAGCCCAGAAAGGGGTGGGATCTTGGTACGATTCAAGCGGCGCGCCTAAATACTGGGTCGGCAATTTTGACCATTGCAAACGAGAAAAGTATTCAGGCGTAACATCCCAGTCTCCATGCCAGAAATTGGCACTTTTTTTCCAATTTACTTCACAGCCTGTCTTTCGGCAGAATTTTTCAACAAGGATAGTAACTTCTTGAATGCTTTCTCTGCTTGAACAGAATACAGCGATGTCATCTGCATATGCCAGCATTTTGACCTGTGCTGAATGTAGCATAAAACCAGTTATACGTTCATTGTTTATGATAGACCGGCAGAGAGGCTCGAGGTAGGCCGCAAACAGCAGGGGTGACAGGGGGCAGCCTTGCCTCGCTGACGACAGCACACGAATGCTGTCAGTGAGCTCTCCATTCACAATTATCCGTGTCGTGCAGCTCGCATACACCATTCGAACACCTTCCTCAATCACTCGCCCTATGTTTGAGTGTGTCAATACTTCGAACAAGGCATCGTGCGAAACGCGATCGAATGCTTTGGCGAGATCCAGCTGTATCATTGCCACTCGAGATCCAATCGCGTCACAACACTCCAAAACAGTTCGTACCACGTGCACATTAGTTGCGATGCTTCGACCTTTAATGCCGCACGTCTGGTGTGGCCCAACCAGACTCGGTATTACACTTTGAAGCCTTTTCGCCAGCACTTTCATGTATATTTTTTAATCCACGTTGGCGAGGCTTATCGGCCGATAAGAACCCACCAACAGGCGTTTTCCTGGCTCATCATACTTCGGAATCAAAACAATGTGCGAGGTAGAAAACGAAGGTGGAACCTGCTTACGCTCGTATGACTCGTCTAGCACTTTAAGCAAAATCTGGGCTGTGTAATCTTTAAATGCTTTGTAGAAAGCAGCGCCAAGCCCGTCAGGTCCTGGCGACTTTCCCATTGGAAGCTCGTCTATCGCAGTTTCTATTTCTGTCAAACTATTTCTGTCAAACTTATGGGTCGTTCTAGATGCGTTTTAACATCATCATCGAGTTTTGGCATTTGGCGCAAAAATTATGCCTGAAAGCCATTTTTGACTTCGCGTTTACGGCCAAGCAATTCATTGTAGTGTTCTATAAAGGTATTTTTGATAGTAGCAGGGTCACAAGTTACAGCACCTCGGTTGTCAATTTGCCGTATTTCCTTTTGATACGCGTGCCGTTTCTCATCTGACAGCGCTCGCTTAGTTGGCGTCTCCCCCGCCCAAAATTTTTCAGACCTTGCTCAATTATCACTGCTGCCTTATACTTTTCAGTGTCAATGTTTTCAAGTTGTCGTTTCAAGGCTTTTATTTCTTGTGCATATCTTCCCGGCTGGATACTATCCATGCTATGCAAAAACTCAAGCTCCTCGTGCATTTCTTTCTCTTTTCTTTTTTCGTCATATCTAATTGCGCTTGCAGTTTTGATAGCTAAAAGCTTTACTCTCTGCTTTAGCTCCTCCCACTCAACTATATAGCTTTCGGCCTGCGTCGAAAGTAATTTATTGAGTTCTTTCGTTGTCTCTCTAACAAAACTGTCGTCCTCTAAAAGCTTCACGTTAAATTTCCACAGGTTCCAGTTAAATCGTGACCTCCGCTGTTTCCTGCCAAATGTTCCAATTACTAAGCAATGGTCACTGAAGCTTACGGGCTTAACGTCATACTCTGTGCACAATGAAGCCAGTTCAACAGAGACATAAATTCGATCTAATCTGGCGTGGCTATCCCTTTGAAAATGCGTGTATTTAGGGTGTGCGTCGTAAGAGAACAAATAGCCAACGTCTTCGAGATTACATTCATTAATTAAAGAGTGAAGCAGCTGAGCACTCTTATCCCTCACTTTTCGTTTTCGAATTATAGTTATCGTGTTGTCTGTGTTTATGCGCCGAACGCGGTGAGCGAGCGCAAAACATTTTTCGAAAGTCTCGAAATGCATCTTAGGTGCGACACGGTAGTAATATTGATAGGAGACTTCAACTGTGTTTGTTTCGCTCAGGACCGCGCAAAAAAAAAAAAAAACATTACACCATGAGACCGCCATCTTTCCGACGCCGGGAATCGAACCCAGGCCTCCTGGGTGAGAGCCAGGTATCCTAGCCAGTGGACCACGCCTTTTTTTTTTTGTTTATTGCATGAATTGGTACAAATACATCAGTAAAAGATTGTGGTTGCAAAGTCCCTTCGCTGACAACCGTGTCTAATGGACTTTCATTACCACAAGTTCGCCCATCAGACTCAAGACCTCCTCCGCAGCGTCTTGCTGCTTCAAAATTTCTGTTAGTTTATACACTTTTTCAACAAAATAATCACATACAGATCGTGCATCGACATCACAGTGTCTATAAGCCATCCTGCTCCTCCAAATACTGTGAAGGCCCAATAGCATGATGAGGGCATACTGAAAATCATCATTAATAGTTGTCAAGTACCGAATTCCACGTGGCGTCAATGGCAGGTCTTTTTTAAGTGTCCTTTGTAACACATCCCAGTAAAACACCGCATCCCAACAATCCAGGAACACGTGCTCAACTGTTTCAGGTTTCCTACATAGTAGACAGTTTGAGCCCCAAGGTACAAAAAGGCCCTTTTCTTCCATCCATGTTTTGACTGGGAGGGTTCCTGTATGCTATTTAAAAAAGAATGTTTTTATGCCCGGTGCAACAGTCATGTTTTTCACTCGTTTGAGCACATCTTTCCCTGGGCCTTCACAATATAAAGTTCTGTACAATGGAGCTGGGAACAATTGTGAAATAAGATCCTTGTATAGTCGCTTAGGTGGTACCGTCGCTAAATACTCTACAGAGTACCTCACGCGCAAAAACTTGAACGACCACACCACTTCTCGCAGGAAGCGTGACACAGTGTATCCCCGAGCAGAGCATGAAGAGACTATAAACTCTGGAATTGCACTGGATAGCATGATTTGCATAAAGGTTCTCAGGAGTGCATCTTTTTGGTCACGTAGGAAACAAAACCTTAAAACCATCTGCCGCACATATAGATGCATTAGAGACAACCCTCCGTCTTTAACTCGCCGAAAGAGATTATCTCTGCTAATTCGTTCCCAGTTGGACGACCAAATGAAGATCGCAAATACACGATGGAACCTTTGTATATTCCTTCGAGCACAATACAATACTTGAAGTAAATACATTATTCTTGCCACCAAAAAGGTATTGCATACAGTCGCACGGGCGAAAATAGAGAGGTTACGTCCCATCCATCCTTTCGTCCTTTACCGTATTTCTTCCGCTTTTTCATTCCAGTAATTCGTATTTTCCCCGTATTTGTCCAATGGGACTCCCAAATAAACTCCAGGCTTTGTAGCCCCCATCTTACTCCACAGAAAATTTCCGGTTCCTCTTCCCATTCCCCGTGCCAGACTCCAAGACTTTTCTTTAAATTAACAGCACTACCAGTCTGTCTGCAATACCTTTGTGTTACTTTCAAAGCTTCCGAAACGCTTTCGCGATCTTCCCAAAAAAGCGCCACATCATCAGCGTATGCCAATATTTTGACTTCACATACTCCCAGCTTAAAACCACGGATGTATTCGTTAGCAATAACCATTCTACACAATGGTTCCAAATATATAGCAAAGAGGAGAGGAGACAGTGGACATCCCTGCCGCACAGATGCTCTTACATCAATTCTTTCAGATAACACTTTGTTAATTATAAGGCGTGTAGAACAACATGCATAAGCCATTTTAACTGCTTTCAATACAACGGCACCAACACCAATAAGTTCCAACAAACAGTACAATATTTCATGAGACACACGATCAAATGCTTTTTCGAAATCAACTTGAACCATGGCCACTCTCCTGTTTAGAGCATCGCAGCACTCGAACACACTACGCGCTACATGAATATTATTAAATATGCTTCTGGTCTTTATTCCACATGTTTGATGAGGTCCAACGATATCTTTTATAATGTATTGCAATCTCTTAGCTAACACCTTCATCAGAATTTTATAATCAACATTTGTTAACGTGATCGGTCTATAGCTTGTAACTTTTAAAAGCATGGCTGGCTCATCAGTCTTGGGAACCAAGACCGTATGCGCGTTGCTAAACGACGGTGACAGATAACCCACATCAAAGCACTCCTTGAAAAGCCTATAGAGCATGATAGATACCTCACTTTTAAGGCTCTTGTAAAAGGCCGCACTCAAACCATCTGGACCCGGGGACTTTCCGACATTCAATTCATCAATGGCCTTTTCTATTTCCTCCACACTTATTTCGTTCTCTAACTCTTCAGTAACTTCTTTGCCTAATATTGGCATCAGAGGCAAAAAGTTATCTCTAAACCCTACTTCACTTGGTGCTTTGCTCGAAAACAGCTCACGGTAATGTTCCACGAAGGCGCTCGTAATTCCGTCTTGCTCATCATGCCTCTGCCCCTTGTATTCAATAACCGTTATTTCGTTCGCGCGCGCGTATCGCTTTCCATCAGCGAGGGCGCGTTTTGTTGGCGTCTCGCCACCGAGCCATTTTTCCGTGCACGCTCTTATCGCAGCGCCTCTGTACTTCTGGGCATCCAAAGCTTCTAGCCTAACTTTGATGCTTTCTATACCAGGCATGAACATACCCGGCATTCGTTCTTCTTCACGCCCTAAATATTTTAAGAGTTCTTGCAGTTGCTTTTATTCTTTCTTTTCCTCATACTTAATAATGGAAGAGCGCTCAATTGCATTCATTTTAACCTCCTGTTTAAATCGTTCCCAGGATTCAATACAGCCTGTTTCGCTCTCATAAAAAATATCAATGCTTTCCTTAACTTTTCTTAAAAATAGTTCGTCTTCTGTAAGCCTCGAGTTTATTTTCCATAAGTCCCAGTTCATTTTTTTATTTACACTGCTTCGTTCCGCCCAGCGTGACCGTAACTAAGCAATGGTCGCTAAATGACACTTGCTTCACTTCATACTGTTCACAGGTAGGCGAAAACTCTGGCGACACATATATTCTGTCAAGTCGCGTGCGACTACTACCTTGAAAATGTGTGAAATGCACACGTTTTTCACCATTCACTAGGACTGATACGTCCTCTAAGCTGCACTCATTGAGGGCACACTTCAGCAATTCGGCGCTTTGGTCTTTTCCAACATTTCTATTCGAACGATCCTTAGAGTCTACAACACAGTTGAAATCTCCCAAAAATATAAGCGCACGACTGCATTCAAGAAAAGGCACCAACTGCTCAAAAAAGTCGCGCCGTTCTTTTTGTGTCGTTGGTGCATACAGGACCACCACCCTCACCGCACAGGTTTCGTACTTGATGTCGCGCACGACGAAACGCCCCCTTGCACAAGTTATTACTTGCTCCACTGCTATGCCTACACTTTTCCTCAGGAAAAGACAGCAACCTGCCGACAAACCGACTTCATGGCTTACGCAAACATTGAAGCGTGACCGAAAACCGAACACCATATCTGTTTGCTGCTCATCCTCAACATTTGTTTCTTGTATGGCTACGATGTCTAAATCTAGTTCGCTCCACAAACGGTTCACAACTGCACTTGCTTCCGTCTCGAGGCGAGCCCTCGGACGTTTAGAGTGGCCACTTTTGGCGGTTTTTTCCAATAAGCCATACTCTAAACCCAGCTAACAAACAATGACTAAAGGCTCACTTCTTCAGTCTCTCGTCGCGAGTGAGCGACGAGGACCGCAACGCGGTTTGCGATAAGGCTAACTTGCCTTTCTTAGCGCCTTCCACCCTCCACTGCTTTTCTAGTCGACGCAGTTCCCGTTCTGTAGCTGGTACCTTTTCGTAGTCTCGTGGTATCTTAATGAAGGCGGTTGTCATAGCCATCGGAGACTCAGCAACGCTTCCTTCCGAAGTGCCTTTCGCTGTTGGCTGATCTGACGACATAGCAGCCTCCTCCCCTTTTCCAGTCGTTCCTGCAGCGGGTTCGCTAACTTGCGTCTTCCCTCCGCCGCTGGTGTGCTCCGGCTGTTGGACATCAGGTCCCTCTCCGGATCCTGTAGGGGGCAGGGCTCCAGCGTTCTCCAGTTCCTCCTGGTCCATGATCAACTCGCTTCCGTCGTCTTGAGGGGGCACAATACCCGTGGCCACACGGGCATACGTGCGGACGCATCCCTCCCGGTCGTGCCCGAAGATATGACACTAACATCTTGGAGTGCGGCAATCACGTCGAATGTGGCCTGTCTTCTTACATCTTAAGCATATTGGTGGCCGTACAGGCACCACCACTAACACAAGCCCTCCGTAAAACTTGTACATGTGGGGCAAATCATCGATCGAAAGCCCCTCTTTGAGCACTATTTTTACTAGCCGAGTTGTCGATTCGGCCTCTTCAAAACCCGGGCTGTTCCACTGCTCATAAGTGACTTCTTTCACATCTCCAAAGTCTTCGAATGCCCTCTGCACCGCTTCACTCGAAACGTAGAAAGGCACCCAGTGCATCTTGAAAACCAACTCACGCTTGTTCGGGTCGATGACCGCACAGTAGCGTCTCTTCACTTCCAGCGCGCCTTCTTTCAGCAGGCGTTCCTTCGCTTCCTCAGTCTTCATCTTCAGCATACAGATATGAGACATTTGGAAGGGTTCAATGCCAGCCACGTAGCGTAGTACACCGGCCTTTTCCAACGGCTCACGAAAATCCTGTATGCGATAAGGCCGACCGGCAATATCACAGTGAAGGTAAACCGTTGTCTTCATTGCTTCTCCCGAAGGAAACGTAGGTAGAACCATGCGATAGCCCAGTGGTGGGCGTCGTTCGCCGCATCCTCGGCCAGACATGACCGATACCGAGGCACGCTCAGAGCTTGCCATCAAACGTCCGTCTCCCACGGAAGCCGGAAGTCCGCCATCTTTCCGACGCCGGGAATCGAACCCGGGTCGATTCAGTAGACACGGCCGGTTCTTCACCTTGACATCAGTAGCCGCCATTAGTTTCCTCGTTGCCTCGGCACTCTTGAGCGTAACAGCCCAGACATGGTTCATCTGATACGCCCCCAAAGCAAGCACCTCAGGGAGCGCACCAAGATGAACCAAAGTATCCATGAAGTTCTCGACGCGATACGGTTTATCCGCTGGGTCTGCGTGCATAAACATTGTGTTCAACACAATTCTTCCTGTCAGCAAAGTTGGCAGTATGACCTGGTAATCTTCATCGACGGCAGGCAAAAACCTCTTTCTACGGCCAGACTGGGCCGCTGATACCGCTCCGACGGAGCACATGATTAAACGTCCTTTCGCCTCGGCGGCCGGAAGTAGAATCCACTAGACCACGCCGGAACGTGGCAGCGGATCGCAAGCGAGAACACAAGAGAATGCAGATGAGTAACATAGCAAGAAAAAAAAAAAAAAAGAGGCGCAGGTCTCACCGAGATTTGAACTCGGATCGCTGGATTCAAAGTCCAGAGTGCTAACCATTACACCATGAGACCGCCATTTTTCCGACGCCGGGAATCGAACCCGGGCCTCCTGGGTGAGAGCCAGGTATCTAAGCACTAGACCACACCGGAACGTGGCAGCCGACCGCAAGCGAGAGCACAAGAGAATGCAGATGCGTAACATAGCAAGAAAAAAAAAGAGGCGCAGGTCTCACCGAGATTTGAACTCGGATCGCTGGATTCAAAGTCCAGAGTGCTAACCATTACACCATGAGACCGCCATTTTTCCGACGCCGGGAATCGAACCCGGGCCTCCTGGGTGAGAGCCAGGTATCCTAGCCACTAGACCACGCCGGAACGTGGCAGCCGACCGCAAGCGAGAGCACAAGAGAATGCAGATGCGTAACATAGCAAGAAAAAAAAAAGAGGCGCAGGTCTCACCGAGATTTGAACTCGGATCGCTGGATTCAAAGTCCAGAGTGCTAACCATTACACCATGAGACCGCCATTTTTCCGACGCCGGGAATCGAACCCGGGCCTCCTGGGTGAGAGCCAGGTATCCTAGCCACTAGACCACGCCGGAACGTGGCAGCCGACCGCAAGCGAGAGCACAAGAGAATGCAGATGCGTAACATAGCAAGAAAAAAAAAGAGGCGCAGGTCTCACCGAGATTTGAACTCGGATCGCTGGATTCAAAGTCCAGAGTGCTAACCATTACACCATGAGACCGCCATTTTTCCGACGCCGGGAATCGAACCCGGGCCTCCTGGGTGAGAGCCAGGTATCCTAGCCACTAGACCACGCCGGAACGTGGCAGCCGACCGCAAGCGAGAGCACAAGAGAATGCAGATGCGTAACATAGCAAGAAAAAAAAAGAGGCGCAGGTCTCACCGAGATTTGAACTCGGATCGCTGGATTCAAAGTCCAGAGTGCTAACCATTACACCATGAGACCGCCATTTTTCCGACGCCGGGAATCGAACCCGGGCCTCCTGGGTGAGAGCCAGGTATCCTAGCCACTAGACCACGCCGGAACGTGGCAGCCGACCGCAAGCGAGAGCACAAGAGAATGCAGATGCGTAACATAGCAAGAAAAAAAAAGAGGCGCAGGTCTCACCGAGATTTGAACTCGGATCGCTGGATTCAAAGTCCAGAGTGCTAACCATTACACCATGAGACCGCCATTTTTCCGACGCCGGGAATCGAACCCGGGCCTCCTGGGTGAGAGCCAGGTATCCTAGCCACTAGACCACGCCGGAACGTGGCAGCCGACCGCAAGCGAGAGCACAAGAGAATGCAGATGCGTAACATAGCAAGAAAAAAAAAGAGGCGCAGGTCTCACCGAGATTTGAACTCGGATCGCTGGATTCAAAGTCCAAAGTGCTAACCATTACACCATGAGACCGCCATTTTTCCGACGCCGGGAATCGAACCCGGGCCTCCTGGGTGAGAGCCAGGTATCCTAGCCACTAGACCACGCCGGAACGTGGCAGCCGACCGCAAGCGAGAGCACAAGAGAATGCAGATGCGTAACATAGCAAGAAAAAAAAAAGAGGCGCAGGTCTCACCGAGATTTGAACTCGGATCGCTGGATTCAAAGTCCAGAGTGCTAATTTTTTTTTTTTTTTTTTTTTTTTTATTGCCTGACTTTGACACAAATACAACGCTCTGGAAAACAAAACAACAGGAACAAAGGAATAATATATTGTCACGGACAAGAGGGCTAGATGGGACTAAGAAGACGGGACGAAGCTCAACCAGCAGGCAAAGTTCCGCGCACAGCACGCGAGACCACTTCGGCGTCCTTTTCTTCCAGGTGTCACCTAAAAACATCTGGGACACCAGGTGGCATTACTCCCCCTCCTAAAAAAAGCGAAAGCACAGGCTGGGCGCGAGCGATGGGCGATGCAAGTCAGTACAGAAAACAAATATAAAACAGAGGCGGTGCCCTACACAACTAAACGAGTGCATAGTACACCGCACATTACTGCGTGAAATACGGTTTCATGCGGACAACGTGCACCACCTCGGAGCGTGGTTGTTGACGCGAGGTCTGCACAGTGCCCGCTGGAAGGACTTCGTATGTCACTTCTGTGACACGGCGCAGAACCTTGTAAGGTCCAAAGTATCGCGACATCAGTTTTTCAGACAAGCCGGGCCGGCGCACCGGTGTCCACACCCAAACTTGCTCTCCTGGTTGGTATGTGACGTGTCGATGACGGAGGTTGTAGCGACGCGTATCCTTTCCCTGCTGTTGCTGAATGTGGATGCGGGCAAGTTGACGTGCTTCCTCGGCGCGCTGAGCAAACTGATCAGCGTCTGGGATGATAGGATTATCCGTGCAGCACGGAAGCATGGCATCTAACATCGTCTGAACGTCGCGTCCATAGAGCAGGCGAAATGGCGTAAAACGCGTAGTCTCTTGGATGGCAGTGTTGTAGGCATACGTGACGTACGGGAGAATCTCGTCCCAGGTCTTGTGCTGGGAGTCTATGTACATTGCAATCATGTCGGCGATCGTTTTATTGAGTCTCTCCGTGAGGCCATTCGTCTGTGGGTGATAAGCAGTGGTTTTGCGATGGCTCGTGTGACTCAGTTCAAATACGTCGTGCATAAGTTGTGCCGTAAACGCCGTGCCTCGATCGGTGATTACTTGGGACGGTGCGCCATGGCGCAACACGATCTGCTGCATAAAAAACTGGGCGATCTCAGATGACGTGCCACGCTTCACCGCCTTGGTTTCCGCATACCGTGTGAGATAGTCGGTCGCAACTATAATCCATTTGTTACCGACCGATGTCAGCGGAAATGGGCCCAGAAGGTCGATGCCGATTTGGTCAAACGGTGTTCGGGGAGGCGCAATAGGTTGGAGCAAACCCGCTGGCTTGAGAGGTGGCGCCTTTCGACGTTGGCACTCACGACAGCCTCTGACGTAGCGATGAACGGCGTCAGCGAGTTTAGGCCAATAATAGGCTTGACGAACTCGGGCGAGTGTGCGTGTAAAGCCCAAGTGGCCGGAGGTGGGCTCATCATGGCAGGCAAAAAGGATATCGGCACGGAGGTCGGCTGGCACTACGAGGAGGAACGCTCGGTCAACAGTGCTGGAGTTCTGTTTGTATAGAACGCCATTCCGGACACAGAAAGCAGACAGGTTTCGAGCAAATTGCCGAGGGACATCAGCAGCGCGACCCTGCAGGTGGTCAATGACAGGTCGAAGGTCCGGGTCAGCTCGCTGTCGGGTCATTATGTCTGAAGCGCTCACCAGTCCAAGAAAACCGCTCTCATCGTCCGTGCTCTCATCGACTAAACCGATGGGTGCGCGCGACAGCGCGTCAGCATCTTCGTGCTTCTGGCCAGATTTATACACAATGGTGTACTCAAATTCTTGGAGGCGAAGACTCCATCGTGCTAGGCGCCCCGATGGGTCGCGGAGGTTAGCCAGCCAGCACAAGGAATGATGATCGGTGACAACTTTAAACTGGCGGCCGTAGAGGTAAGGCCTAAATTTCATGGTTGCCCACACAACCGCAAGGCATTCCTTTTCTGTAGTGGAGTAGTTTGTCTCGGCGCGGGAGAGCGTGCGGCTGGCATACGCTATTACCTTTTCGACGCCAGCTTGGTGTTGAACGAGTACAGCGCCAAGGCCGATATTGCTGGCGTCGGTGTGGACTTCGGTGTCAGCGTCTTCATGAAAGTGCGCAAGAACAGGGCTTGTTTGCAGTCGGCTGCGCAGCTCCGCAAAAGCCTCTTGTTGCTCGGCGCCCCACACGAACTGTGTATCATCACGCGTGAGGCGAGTCAGGGGGGCGGCAACGTTGGAAAAATCGGCGATGAAGCGGCGGTAGTACGTGCAGAGACCCAGGAAGCGTTTCAAACTTTTCTTGTTTGCAGGAACGGGAAATTTGGCGACAGCAGCAGTCTTGTCGGGGTCTGGCCTAACGCCTGCGGCACTCACAAGGTGACCAAGAAACTTCAACTCTTTGTAGCCAAAGTGGCACTTCTCGGGCTTGAGCGTCAAGTCAGCTGACCGGAGGGCATCTAATACTGCGCGCAGGCGTTCGAGGTGTTCTTCAAAGGTTTCAGAGAATACGACAACGTCATCGAGATAGACTAAGCAGATTTGCCATTTGAGGCCAGCGAGGACGGTGTCCATCATGCGCTGAAAAGTTGCCGGCGCTGAACATAGGCCAAAAGGCAGCACTTTGAACTCGTACAGTCCATCTGGGGTGACAAAAGCTGTTTTTTCGCGGTCCCGCTCATCAACCTCAATCTGCCAGTACCCACTCTTCAAGTCAATGGAGGAGAAGTACTGGGCGCGACGAAGCTTGTCGAGCGAATCGTCGATACGGGGCAGCGGGTAGACGTCTTTTTTAGTGATGGCATTCAGCTTTCGATAATCGACACAGAAGCGAAGGGTCCCATCTTTTTTCTTTACCAGCACGACAGGGGATGACCACGGGCTGTTGGATGGTTGTATGACACCATCACAAAGCATCTCCTGAACTTGTGTCTGAATCGCTTCACGTTCCGTCGTTGAGATACGGTACGGCTGCTGGCGGATAGGGCGGGCGTCGTCAGGAGTAATGATGCGGTGCTTCACGAGAGGCGTTTGCCGTACTTTCGATGAGGACGCAAAGCAAGAGCTGAACTCTAGTAGGAGGGCACGTAGCTCACGATTCTGTGTGTCCGAGAGATCCGGGCTAATATTAAGACGGTCAAGTGGGGGCTGCACAGTGCTAACAGCCCCAAACGTAAAACATTCAGAAACATCCGCTAAGGAGTCAGCAAACGCGATGGCAGTAGCACGAAAAAGATTCCGGGGTTCGTTGGTGAAGTTAGTCACCAAGAGATCAGACCGGCCGTCGCGGAGATGGATGAGGCTGCGCGCTGTACAGATGCCGTGGGTGAGCAAAAGTGACTGGTTGCCTTCCGCGACCGCATGCCCGTCACGCAGTTCGTCGCAAGTAACAGTCACAAAAACACTGGCGCGTGGCGGAATCGAAACGCTCTCGGCGGAAATTCGAAGGGCAGCGCGGCGTTGGCGATTCTTGACGTCAGTATCAGCAGCTTTCTCGGTTGAAAATGTCACTGTGCGCTTTCGGAGATCGATAATAGCTCCATACTCCCGGAGAAAATCCACCCCAAGGATAACGTCACGGGAGCAGTCAGGTATAACGAGGCAGCTTACAATAAACGTGGAGCTGCGAATTTGAACTCGTGCCGTGCACAGGCCACTAGGAGTTACGACATGTCCGCCAGCGGTGCGAATCTGCGTGCCCGACCATGGTGTCATGACTTTTTTTAGAAGCGCTGCTAGCTTCCCGCTTATAATCGAAAAATCCGCGCCAGTGTCCACCAATGCGCTAACCTTATGGCCGTCGAGAAGCACGGGTATGTCCAGCGAGAGTCGATTTTCATGCGTAGGAACTGTCGTCGGTGCCGTAAAATCCAGATCGCTCACAGGTCTCTTTGTCAGGGGGTCTTCGTCACGTCGATTGCAAGCGGCCTCGCCCCCGGAGGTCGCTGTCTTTAGTTTTCCCGGTGGGGACTTGGCGAGCGTCGCTGCGCCGTCCAGGATGGCCCGCGCTGCGGCGATGGTCGGCGTGGAGACGTGGATCGTGACTGCCGCTGAGAAGTTGGCGCCATGCGCTGCTGCGCTAAGTAGTCTTCAATCTCCCGGGGTCTTTGGCCTATTGGAGGGCGACGCATGTCGATGGGAAATCCGTGAAGTCCAAGGTGTCGATAGGGGCACTGGCGATAGAGATGACCTGGCTCCCCACAATGGAAGCACAGGCGCTGGCGATTTGGGGCGCGCCACAGGTCCGCCTTCCGCTGGGGTGGTCGTCGGTTGTCGACGAACGGCTCAGTGTGTGCTGAATACAGTGAGCCTTGATCGGGTGGCGGTAATGGCGCCGAAGCAGTGGCAGGGCGTCGCGCCATATCTGCATAAGTTGGACGCAGGTACTCCGTGGGGAAAGGTTGTGGATCAGCGGACGCTACCGAGGGCTTCAACGCTTGTAGCTCTTCGCGGACAATGCTAGCTATCGAGCCGACCATCGGCTGTGGAGCACCGAAGAGCTTCTGGATCTCTTCGCGTACAACTGAACGGATGATGTCGCGTAGGTTCGGGGTAGCCCCGAAGGCCGAAAACGGCTCCACAACCGAAGCGGCGACCACCGGCCTGTCGTAAGTGGTAGACCGCTGCTGGAGCATCCTCTCTATTGTGACAGCTTCCGAAAGAAACTCGGCAACCGTCCTTGGTGGATTACGCACGAGGCCAGCGAACAGTTGCTCTTTAATACCGTGCATAAGGTGGCGTACCTTTTTGTCTTCGGTCATGGCCGGGTCAGAACGTCGGAAGAGCCGGGTCATGTCCTCCACATACATGGTCACAGTCTCATTTGGCATCTGTATACGAGACTGTAGAGCCCTTTCTGCGCGTTCTCGCCGATCCGCGCTGGTATAGGTCTCACGAAGTCGTCGGCAGAACTCATGCCATGATGTTAGGGCGTCTTCTCGGTTCTCGTACCAAGTACGAGCGCCATCTTCCAGGCTGAAGAAGACATTTCGAAGCTTGGCGGCGTCGTCCCACTGATTAAACGAGGCGACCCGTTCAAATTGGATAAGCCAGTCTTCGACGTCTTCGCTCTGACTGCCGTGGAAGGGCTGAGGCAGTCGTGGATTTTGCAGGGTGTAGTAAGTTGGAGCTCCTTGCATAGCCGGTCGAGGGGCGCCTGCGGTGTTGAACTCCAACGGCCCGTGCTCAGGTGGTAGGCCTAGGTTCCTCCGGCTAGCGCGGTGAACAGGAGTGTCGATTGGCACAGGACCTGAATCCTGGGTATGCGGAGGAGTTCGGGACATATACTGGGATCGATACCCTGCGCCGACACCAAAATATGTCACGGACAAGAGGGCTAGATGGGACTAAGAAGACGGGACGAAGCTCAACCAGCAGGCAAAGTTCCGCGCACAGCACGCGAGACCACTTCGGCGTCCTTTTCTTCCAGGTGTCACCTAAAAACATCTGGGACACCAGGTGGCAATATGTACACAAAGCTAGTTCGCGTTGCCTATCCCCCACTGAGGGGCAGGCATTGTCATTTTAAAATTCCTTGAGCACCGTCAAAGGTTCCAGCTTTGACAGCCACTCAGGAGCACATGGTTGCAATTTAAGCACGTCGAGCCATCGCTGCACACTTTCACGGAAATACATGCGGGCTGGCCGTGCATCTGGATCGCAGTGATAACCAGCCATTCGTGCGCGCCATATACTGTGGAGGCACATTAACATAACCTGGTCTAACGGCATATCATCGTGGTTATCCAATGGCAAATACCTAATGCCATGGGAATCAAGTGGCAACTGTTTTTTAATTGTCCTTTGCAGAACATCCCACAAATATACCCCCTCCCAGCAATGCAAAAACACGTGATCTATTGTCTCTGGCTGTTTGCAGATGAGACATTGGGCCCCCCACGGTAGGAAAATACCCTTTTCCTCCATAAATGATTTTACACTCAAAGTACCGGTATGTAGCATAAAGAAAAAAGTTTTAGTTCCCGTAGCAACTTGCATTTTCTTTACGCGTTTTAATACATTACTTCCTGTGCCTCCATAGTATAAAGCTCGGTACAAGGGCACCGGGAACACCACTTCACAAACATCCTTGTATAATGTTCTCCTGTTAACATTACTTAAATACTCTTTCGAAAAACGTGCGCTTAAGAATTTCACGCTCAAAACAATTTCCCTAAAGAATCCAAAAAGAGATCCCGGCATACATTGCGTATAAACTACGAAATCAGGCAACGCTCGACCAAGTCTTTGTTGACACACTGTGCGCAGGAATGGATCACTGGCATCCCTAAAAAACATAAACCGGTTGACAATCTGTCGCACAAACAAATGACCCAGACCAAGCCCTCCATGCTTCACCTGCCGGAACAAATTTGTCCGACTGCACCTCTCCCAACTCGAGGCCCAAACAAACACCGCAAAAACTCGATGCAATTTTTGCACATTTACACGGGAGCAATGCAACACTTGCATTACATACCAGAACTTACTAATTAAAAACAGGCTGCAAACTGCGGCTCTTGCAAATATTGATAATTGAGCGCTTTTCCATTTCTCCGCTTTTTCACGGGTTTCTCTGACCTGCTCTAGCCAGTAAGGCTCGCTTTCCTTGTAAAATTCCAAGGGCACACCCAAGTACTTTGCAGGCGTTGTAACCCACGACACATTAGCGAAAGTGTCGGGGGTCAGCTGCCAGTCTCCGTGCCAAAATCCCAGGCACTTACCCCAGTTAACTTTACTCCTTGTGACTTTGCTAAAATGTTTTACCACCTCCACTGTCCTCTTTATACTCTCCTTATTCACACAAAAAACCGCAACGTCGTCTGCGTAAGCCAGCAATTTGACTTCTGACTCCTGCAGTCGAAAACCATCAATGTCATTGTTTTGTAGGATGCTTAAACACAATGTTTCAATATAAATGCCGAACAAAAGAGGGCTGAGGGGGCAACCTTGGCGCACCGAACGTCGTACGTTGATGGGGGCCCCCAGTGACTTATTGACAATTAATCTCGTAGTGCAGTTACGGTACGCCAAGGCCACTCCCTCTCGAATAACAGAGCCGACATTAACATGGTCTAATGTACTGAACAGAATAGCATGCGCCACACAATCAAAAGCTTTCTCCAAGTCCAACTGCAGTAAAGCAACACACGCATGAGTTGCATCGCAGCATTCGAGCACACTTCTCGCTTTGTGAATGTTCTGAAAGATGGATCGCCCTTTGATACCGCACGTTTGGTGAGGGCCCACTAGTTCGCATATAACCGTTTGTAGTCTGCCAGCAAGCACCTTCATATAAATCTTGTAATCAACGTTTGTCAGAGCAATGGGCCTGTAAGACGACAACTGCCTAAGCTTATCTGGTTGGTCAGTTTTCGGAATAAGTACTGTGTGCGACGATCCGAAAGACGCAGGCAGTGCCTTCAGTTCGTACGCTTCATTAAATAAGGCACACAACAAAGGAGATAGCTGCTCCTTGAACGCTTTATAAAAAGCCGCACTCAGGCCATCAGGCCCGGGTGATTTCCCTGGGTTTAAATTTTCTATTGCCTGCTGCACTTCTTTTTCGCTTATTGGCCGCTCCAGTCTTTCTTTTTGTTCGTCATCAATTTTTGGCATCGCGTCAAGCAAGGATTCTTTAAAACGGTCCAAATTAACCTCTCGGGACGAAAATAGCTCTTCATAATACTCCCGGAAAGCTTTCGCGATTCCTTCGTTATCGGTTTCTGTGCGTCCTGCCCAATCTACCTCTGCCACGTGATTTCGCCTTGCATTTGCTTTTTCTATTCCCAACGATCTTTTTGTCGGCGTCTCATCCATGGCCAATTTTTCCGCTCTCGCACGCACCAGTGCTCCGCGATAACGGTCTTCGTCATTCAGTTGAAGTCTTTGTTTTATTTTTCTAACGTCGTCCATGTATAACCCTGGCGTGTTACACTCCAGGGCTAACAATTTATCTAGCAAAGATCTTAAATGCATTTCATTTTGTTTTTCTTGAAACCGTATGCAGCTGGCCTTTTCTATAGCTTTGATTTTAATTTGTTGCTTACACAGTTCCCATTCTTGACCCAGTTCGTGGGTGTCCTCCTGACAAATATTACCAATTTCTTCTTCTACTAGTCTGGTGAATTGCTCGTCATTCAGCAGTTTATTATTTAACTTCCACAATTCCCAATTAAAACCGCTACCTCCCTTTCTTGGTCCAATTGTACACTGAACCATGCAGTGATCTGAGTACGTTACCGCCAAAACATAATAATCCTGGCATTTTGGAGCCAGTTCTGCGGCCACATAAATTCTGTCAAGGCGGGCGTGGCTAGCACCCTGAAAATGCGTATACTGAACCCGTCGCTCGCTCGTGAGACACTCTGCAACGTCTTCCAGTGCAAACTCGCCAATCAAGCGCGAAAGCACCTCTGTGCTACGATCCCTAAATGTACGAAGGCTAGTTTTGTCACCGGAGCTCAGTACACAATTGAAATCCCCCAGAAAGACAAGTTGCTTATCCGTGTTTAAATACCCTTCAACAAAATCAAACAAAGCAGCCCTCTCATCAACTACCGTAGGTGCATATATACAAACAGCACGCCACTCAGCCGAGCAAAAACTAAAATCGAGGACCACACCCCGACCCGACGGAAAAGAAGCATGCGACTGCACTACAAGACCCGGCAACTTCTTCACAAACAGGACGCATCCAGCAGAAGTACCGACTGCATGGCTGACAACTGCGTAAAACCGCGACGTGAAACGTTGCACCATGCTCTCGGTCTCTTGTTCACCCTCGACTTTTGTCTCTTGAACTCCAAGTATATCGATGTCATTTTCATTTAAAAGGCGCAGGACCTGGCTCTGCTTCCTTTTTGCTGCTAGACCTCTCACGTTAAGGGTCGCAACCTTTAGTGACAGTACATAAGCCATTTTCTTAGAGTGAAAAGAGGCCAAGAGCTTGGTGCTTACCCTTCACGTCTAGCATGGCGCTAGACGCTTTCGTTGACGCCAGAGCCATGAGGTTGGACTGGCAGACCTTGTGATGGGGGCGGCTTTTCGGCAGCTCTCCTGTCCGTCGAGACATTCGGTCTTGGTTTGAAGGTCGCCCTCCTCCCTATTGGCGTTTTTATCAGCGGCTCGTCGTTGCTAGCTGCCTCTGCCTCATTCGTCTCACTGCCGCTCCCGTCGTGGGCACGCTTCGCAGGGCCCTGGACGTTGGTCGCTCGGCCGCTGCTCCCTTCGAGGGTCCCCCGTCTGCCCGCAGACTCCGGAAGTTCAATTTTTGAGCTCTCGGCATCGCTCACCGTTTCTTTCTCCGACGGTCCGTTGCTTGGCAGTGCCACTTCCCTGTCTGGTCCACCGAGCATCTCGTCGCCACCCCCCGGGGGCACTAACATGCCTGTCGTTGCTGCCATCCTCTCATCCTCTCCGACCCCTTTTGCGGCCTCCTCCGTCTCTGCGACGTCCATTCGGTGTTCCGTCATGTCCGCCCTCGCTGTTGGTGCAGTAGCCACTGCATACGTTCGTACGCAGTCTTCCTCCGAGTGGCCAAACCGCTTACACGTCGCACACCGCGGAATCTTACATTCCCGGCGCACATGACCGGTCCCGCGGCAGCGCAGGCACTGCATGGGCCGCCCAGGCACCACAACAAGGGCCAACTCCCCTGCTACTCTTATCTGGTGAGGCAGATCTTCTATCTTCATCCCAGGCTTCAACTTCAGAAGCACGGTTCTCGTTGTTGAGCCCTTTTCGTGCACTCCCTGGACTCGCCACCGCTCACGGGTCACTTCCGTCACCTCACCGAACGCCGCAAAAGCTGTTCGGATATCCTCATCCGCCACGCCGTGCAACATCCAGTGGAGCCGTAGCTTCACCTGTTGGTCCTCCGGGTCAATGACGATACACCGTCGACCTTTCACTTGAAGCTCCTTGAATGCTAGCAGCCGCTTGGTTGCTTCCGTGCTGTTCAAAGTCACCGCCCAGACATGGTTTATTTGGTAAGCCCCCAAGGCCACCACGTCTGGGAGCGTATCAATCTTGGCCAGGGCGTCCCGGAAATCTTCAACCCTGAAGGGTCGCACTCGTACGTCACCGTGCAAAAAAACTGTGTTGAAAACAACACGTCCGGTGGGCAGATGCGGCAAAATAATCTGATATTCCTTGTCGTCGTTTTCCTCAAGCCTGTTACCGCGGCCAGCCTGGGCCGCAATCGCCGCTCCGCCGGAGCTCAACATTCTGCGTCCGTACACGCCGGTGGCCGGAAGTAGAATGAAAGTCCAGAGTGCTAACCATTACACCATGAGACCGCCGTTTTTCCGACGCCGGGAATCGAACCCGGGCCTCCTGGGTGAGAGCCAGGTATCCTAGCCACTAGACCACGCCGGATTTTTTTTTTTTTTTTTTTTATTGCCTGCTTTGACAAATACACTGCAAATATATACAGATAAAACACGGTGACCATGCCGTGGTCAGCGTGAATGCTTAAAACTTCTTAAAATGAACAAGTTCATCTAGGACGCCAATCCAGTCTGGAGGTTCTGGCAATGTACGGTAAACATCTCGTAAGTACAAAATGCTTTCAATGAAATTCTCCCTGACTGGACGGACGTTTACATCGGCGTGCCTAACCGCCATCCTTGTTCGCCATATGCTGTGGAGCCCCAGAACCATGATTAGATCATAAGGAATGTCTCCATCGTTTTCAATTGGTAGAAAACGGACTCCGTACGGTGTTATTGGTAGGTCTTTCTTTAGAGTCCTTTGCAAGATGTCCCAGTAGAAGACTGGATCCCAGCAATCAATAAATACATGATCTATTGTTTCTGGTTTCTTGCATAATATACAGTTAGTTGTCCATGGAACGAATATTCCCTTTTCCTCTAACCAAGTCTTAACTGGGAGCGTGCCTGTATGAAGTTTAAAGAAGAAGGTTTTAATGCTGGGCTTAATATTCATCTTTTTAACTCTCTTTAAAACATCATTTCCTGGGCCTCCACAGTATATTGTTCGGTACCTGGGTGTTGGCAACATTGTATCCAGTAGGTCTCTGTACAGTTTTTTCCTTTGCACTGAACTTAAGTACTCAAGGGAAAATCGAGCCTTTAAGATTTGTACTGCAAGTACAACTTCTCGCCAAAACCCAGTTACTGCGCGTCCACCGTCATTGCATGATGAAACAATAAATCCAGGTAAGGCATTGCTTAAGTGCACTTGCATTACTGTGCGCAAAAAGTAGTCTTTCTGGTCCCGCAGAAAAATAAATCGCGACACAATTTGTCTTAAAAACAGGTGAGACAGGCCTAATCCACCATTACAAACAGAATGAAACAAATTCGTCCTTACGTTCCCAACTAGCCCCCCAAATGAAAACCGCGAACACTCTGTGAATTTTTTGCAGATTTGTGCGTTTCATGAACAAAAATTGGAGAACGAACCACACCTTGGATATCAAAAAAAGGTTGCAGACAGTCGCGCGGGCAAACATGGACAAATTACGGCCTTGCCAGCCTTGCGCCTTTTCCCTGACCCTTTCTGTCTCTTGACGCCAGTACTGTTCGCTATCTTGATAGCTATCAAGTGGCATACCCAGATACTTCGTAGGCAACGATGTCCATCGCATGTTTGCAAACGTTTCCGGTCTTTCGTACCAGTTACCATGCCAAAAGCCAGCCGATTTTTCCCAGTTAATCTCACAGCCAGTTGCGGTGCAAAAACCGCCAGCAACCTCGACTGCCTCACTTACGCTTTGTCGGTTCACACAGAAAATGGCTATATCATCCGCGTACGCAAGTACTTTCACTTCAGATGCTTGTAGCTTGAATCCACGGATTCTTTCATTATTAATCAGGCTTAAACAAAAGGGCTCTAGATACAAGGCAAATAGAAGAGGGGACAATGGACATCCTTGCCTCACTGACGATCGCAGGGCTATTGCGTCAGTAAGACTTTTATTTACAATAATACGGGTAGAGCACCCAGCGTATGCCATTTTGACTCCATCTACGATAACACTTCCGATATTTACATGCTCTAAAATGGTGAAAAGGACGTCATGTGAAACGTTGTCAAATGCTTTTGACAAGTCAAGCTGCATCATTGCTACATGTCTTCCGTCTGCATCACAACACTCTAAAACGCATCTTGTTGTGTGTACATTCGTACAGATAGTGCGGCCCTTAATGCCGCACGTTTGGTGTGGACCTACCAACTGTTTAATGACACCTTGCACCCTCCTTGCCAACACTTTCATAAACAATTTATAATCCACATTTGTGAGGCTTATAGGCCGATAGGACTCCACCGATAGAAGTTTGACTGCGTCATCTGATTTAGGAATTAAGACAATATGTGAAGCTTTGAAAGATGGCGGCATTTGTTTAACATGGTATGCTTCCTTTATTACGCAGTACAATGCCGCTGGCTTCTGATTTGAATTTCTTGTAAAAAGCAGCCCCTAATCCGTCAGGACCGGGTGATTTTCCAGCGCTTATTTCTTCTATAGCCTGCTCAATTTCAAGTACACTGATTGGTTGCTCAAGCCTGGCTTTAACTTCATCCTCAAGCCTGGGCATGGTCTGCAAAAACTGACTTTCGAATTGTTCTTTCCTTTGCTTAGCCCGCCCAAGTAGCTCACTATAGTACTCTGCAAACGCTTCTTTGATAACCTCGCATTCTGTTGCAACTTCGTTATGGTGAAGAATCTTTTTAATTTTGTTTTTTTCCACGTATCTTTTCTCGTCACCGAGTGAGCGCTTGTTCGGTGTCTCGCCAACCCATAATCGCTCTGCTCGTGCTCGCACAATAGCTCCCCTATATCTTTCTTCATCGATAAGCTCAAGTTTATTCTTAACTTCTTTAATCTGCTTCGACCACAATCCAGGCGTCCCGCTATCTAGGTTCAGCAACAAGTTGAGTTGACGGTGCAGATCTTGCTCGTTCTCTTTACTGACATGTCGTAAAATGGTTGCTCTTTCTATTGCTTTCATTTTTATATTGTTCTTAAAACTTTCCCACTCACTCATCCAGTCCCCTGATTTCGTCGCAAACAGTGCGTTGAACATTTCCTTTACTTCGTTCACATAGCTCTCATCATCCAAAAGTTTAGAATTAAATTTCCAAAGCTCCCAGTTAAATTTAGATTTATTTTCCTTTGCTCCTATGCAAAAAACTACTAGGCTGTGATCTGTAAAAGACACGTGCTTAACTTCATAACTTCGGCACAGAGGCGCGAGTTCTAGGGAAATGTATGCACGATCTAGCCTCGCATGGCTTTCTCTTTGGAAATGGGTGTACTGGCATTGTCCATTAGGTGACAGAAGCCAACCAACATCTTCTAGATGATACTCTGTGGTTAACGTCCTTAATAAGTGTGCGCTGGGGTCCTTCACAGGCTGAAGTTTAACGCGATCTTCAGGCATACATACACAATTGAAGTCACCCACCATAACAACACATCTTTCACCCTTCAAATGCTGTTCGAGCTGCTCGAAGAACAACCTACGCTCCCCTTCCTTATTAGGTGCATAGACGCATATCATACGCCATTTCAAATTAGAGAAGGAAAAGTCAACAACAATCAGGCGTCCAGAAGGGCACACTGTGACTGCCTCCTCGACAATGCCCAGACTGTTGCGAATAAAAATAACACATCCTGCCGAATTGCCAACAGCATGACACACACATACATTGTACCTATCTCTGAATGGTTGCACCATGCGGTCCGTTTGTTCTTCACTTTCTACCTTCGTTTCTTGTATAGCGACCAAGTCCAATTCGTTTTCAAGAAATAGCCGACTAACTTGATATTGCCGCCGCCTCGCTGTCATTCCGCGAACGTTTAAGGTGGCTATACGTAACGCAGACTGGAGGTTTACTGCCATTTAATTGCAAAACAAAAGGACCGCACAGCGCTTACCACGGCAGTCTGGGAAGCAGTTGAGCATGTGCACTTGCTTTTTTGGTTGAGCCCGTAGCCACTGCGAAGAGGCCTTGCTTCTCGGTCGAAGCACCTTGAAGGGTTTGTCCAGTTCCTTGTGCACAAACTTCACAATCGCTCTTTGCTACGAGGGCGGTGTCCCGACCGTATTCCGGTCGAGGGAGATGTTTGGCTTCGGTCTGAAGCTAGGTCGCCGTGGCATGACGGCTTTGGGGGGCGGTCCCTCGTTGTTAGTGTAGTCAAGGCCGTGTCCTGCTCCCACGCTGTCCCCGTGCGTTCTTTTTGAGTTCACAGTTAATTCCATCGGCTCCCGCTGACTTCCATTGCCTGCGGCTGACGCTGCTCTTCGGTCACTACTAGACGCAGCCTTCGTAACTTCAGGTGACTGCATGCCGTCCTGGGTGTGTTCGTCTGGCTGGCCCTCCGACAAGGTGCTCTCGGAGGACTTCTCAGCAGCCTCCGAAGGCGTCTTTACTTGTGTAGCAAGTGACTGGCTTTTCGTGTCGCGGCTTGCGGCCTGCGTGGAGCCTTCAGAATTTTCGGAAGACGCGTTAGGGCATCGCGTGGACACTTCTAGCCGCCCTTTCGCTGCTTCCTCGGCGTCGGCTTCATCCATAATGAGGTCTGAAGCGTCCTCTTGTTGCAGTGGTCCAGTAACACTCGCGTAAGTTTTAACGCACATGTCCTCCCGATGACCAAAGCGCCTGCATCGGGTGCAACGAGGAACACGACACTCGCGTCTAATGTGCCCCGCAGTCCGGCACCGGAGACAAAGCGGAGCTCTGCCCGGCACTACAACCAGAGCCAACTCGCCTGCTACGCGGAGCTGGTGCGGGAGGTCATCCACCGAAACACCGGATTTCAGCTTGAGCCCAATTACTCTTGTCGTTGATGCTTTGTCCGCAACGCCACTGACACGCCACTTTTCTTTCGAAATGTCCGTTACCTTCCCAAAAGGTGCCAGGGCAGATCGCACGTCGTCGTCATGGACACCGTAGACAAGCCAGTGCAACTTCAGCCTCACGTCCTGGTTCATTGGGTCGATGATGACGCATCGTCGTTCCTTCACCTTGAAATCACGCAGGGCCAACATTTTCTTCATCCCGTCTCCGCTCTTGAATGTAAGCGCCCAGACGTGATTCATCGGTACGCCCCCAAGGCAATCACCTCGGGGAGCATATCCAGACTATCCAACGCATCGCGGAAGTCTTCCACGCGATACGGCCGACATCTCACATCGGCATGCAGAAAAACAGTATTTAAAACATTCCGACCTGATGGCAGTTGAGGCAAAATGACTTGATAATCCTGGTCCGGTAAGTCCGCAATCCTGTTTCCGCGACCCAGCTGGGCCGCTGTTACCGCTCCGTCGGAGCACATGATGGCACGTCCGTTCGCCTCGGCGGCCGGAAGTAGAATCCCCACTAGACCACGCCGGAACGTGGCAGCCGACCGCAAGCGAGAGCACAAGAGAATGCAGATGCGTAACATAGCAAGAAAAAAAAAAGAGGCGCAGGTCTCACCGAGATTTGAACTCGGATCGCTGGATTCAAAGTCCAGAGTGCTAACCATTACACCATGAGACCGCCATTTTTCCGACGCCGGGAATCGAACCCGGGCCTCCTGGGTGAGAGCCAGGTATCCTAGCCACTAGACCACGCCGGAACGTGGCAGCCGACCGCAAGCGAGAGCACAAGAGAATGCAGATGCGTAACTTAGCAAGAAAAAAAAAGAGGCGCAGGTCTCACCGAGATTTGAACTCGGATCGCTGGATTCAAAGTCCAGAGTGCTAGCCATTACACCATGAGACCGCCATTTTTCCGACGCCGGGAATCGAACCCGGGCCTCCTGGGTGAGAGCCAGGTATCCTAGCCACTAGACCACGCCGGAACGTGGCAGAGCATCGCAAGCGAAAGCACAAAGGAATGCAGACGCGCACAAAACGAAGAAAGAGACGCAGGTCTCACCGAGTTTGGAACTCGGATCGCTGGATTCAAAGTCCAGAGTGCTAACCATTACACCATGAGACCGCCATTTTTCCGACGCCGGGAATCGAACCCGGGCCTCCTGGGTGAGAGCCAGGTATCCTAGCCACTAGACTTTTTTTTTTCTTTATTGCCGTGAAACACAAAACAAAAATACACATGATAAAAAACGTCAACTACACTTGAGCTAACGCGTACGTGGCTAAAATCTTTTCAAGTGCACTAACTCATCAAAGAGACAATGCCATTGTGGCGGATCCTGCTGCATCCTGAGAGTTTCGCGTACATAAACTGCACTTTCAATAAAGTTTTCACGCGCAGATCGTGTATCTATATCTGCATGACGCACCTGCATTCGTGTTTTCCACAAACTATGGAGGCCAAGAAGCATAATTAAATCATAAGGTGCATCATCGTTCTACACTGGTAAGAATCTTATACCGTAAGGAGTAAATGGAAGCTCCTTTTTAATTGTCCTTTGGAGGACGTCCCATAGAAAGACAGCATCCCAACACTGTAAGAAGACGTGTTCAATTGTTTCCGTTTTTTTGCACAACAGGCAATTTGTTGTCCATGCGACGAAGATACCTTTTTCATTCAGCCAGGTTTTAACAGGGAGCGTATTAGAGTGAAGTTTGAAAAGGAACGTTTTAGCAGATGGCCTCACGGGCATCTTCTTAACTCTTTTCAAAACGTCCTACCCTGGGCCTCCACAGTGTAATGCCCGGTAAAAAGGCACCGGCAGCATCACGTCAATGAGATCTTTATACAGTTTTTTTCTAGGAACATTGTAAAGGTAATCAAAAGAAAACCGCACTTCAAGGAACTTGCACGAAAAAACAACCTCGCGCAGGTAGCCAGTCACAGTACCAGGCATGTTTTCACATGACAAAATCCATTCAGGGAGCAGCCTCTGTAATCGCACTTGCATCACAGTTCTTAGAAAGGTATCTTTTTGATCACGGAGGAATATAAATCGCGAAACCACCTGGCGCAAGAACAGATGTGCCGGGCCAAGCCCGCCCCTTTTAACAGAAATAAACAAATTCGTCCGGGCGGTTTTTTCCCATGTGGATGCCCAAATAAAAACAGCAAAAACGCGGTGCATTTTCTGAATTGAGGTTCGTGAGACACACAACACATTTATGAGGTACCACAGCCACGAAATAAGAAAAACATTGCAAATAGAAGCGCGCGAAAACATTGAGAGTTGCTTTCCTTGCCAGGCATCCGCTTTTTCCTTCGTTCTGGATGTTTCTTCCATCCAGTGCACGTTGGGATCTTGATAACATTCTAAAGGCACGCCAAGATATCGTGTCGGGAGAGCAGACCATCGCAGCTTACAGAAGAAATCAGGTGTCACGTCCCAATCACCGTGCCAAAACACAGAGCTTTTCTCCCAATTGATCTTACATCCGGTTTGATCACAAAATGTTTGGACGACACCCGTGACTTCACAGATGCTCTTTCTAGTTGCACAAAACACTGCTATGTCATCAGCATGTGCAAACATTTTCACGTGTGCTGATTGCAGCTTGAACCCTAAAATGCGATCGCTATCAATGATAGCCAAGCAAAGTGGCTCTAAATACAGTGCAAAAAGCAGGGGTGAGAGCGGGCAGCCCTGCCTTACCGATGAACGTACTGCGATGCTGTCAGTCAGTTCACCATTCACTATAATACCGGTCGTGCAGTTCGCATACGCCATTTTAACACCCTCCACTATGGCGTCACCAAGGTTAGAATGCTCCAAAATGGAAAACAGAATGTCGTGAGAAATACGGTCAAAGGCTTTCGCCAAATCTAACTGCATCATGGCTATCTGACCACCGAGTGCATCAACACATTCTAGTACGGTTCTTGCGACATGTATATTCGTGGCAATGGATCGACCCTTGATGCCGCACGTTTGATGAGACCCAACCAATTTCTTTATTACGCTTTGCAGTCGTTTTGCTAAAACCTTCATGTACACCTTGTAGTCAACATTGGTGAGGCTAATCGGTCGATATGACCCCACCAACAGTCGTTTCTCCGGATCATCTGTCTTGGGTATTAGAACAATGTGCGATGTAGGGAAAGACAGTGGGACAGTATTACGTTCATAAGCTTCAGTGATTACACAGAGCATAAACTGAGCCGCATACTGCTGAAAAGTTTTAAAGAAGGCAGCGCTTAGACCATCCGGCCCAGGGGCCTTCCCAGTTGTCAGGTCATCTATTGCAGATACGATCTCCTGCAACGTTATCGGTGTTTCTAGGCGCGCTTTACTTTCGTCATCCAGTGCAGGCATCAGTCTTAGAAAATCTGTTTGAAAGCCGCCTACAGTCTGAAGCTTAGCGCTAAGCAGTTCTTCGAAGTGCTCTGCTACCGCACGCTGAATATCTTTAGCATCTTCAGTGATATGGCCGGCATACCTTATACTCCTTATTTCTTTCTGGCAGGCGTATCTTTTCTCGTCTGCTAGCGCTCGTTTTGTCGGCACTTCTCCTGCCCAAAGTTTTTCAGCCCTTGCACGTATAACAGCCGCTGTGTATCTTTCACTGTCGATTGTTTCCAACTCACTTTTTATCTCTCGTATTTTACTGGCGAAATGCCCTGGCACTGAACTTTCCATGCTCAAAAGAAGCTGGAGTTGTTCATTCAGTTCTTTTTCTTTCTCTTTATGCCGCACCTTACTGCTCTTTTCTATGGATTTCAATTTGACCCACTCTTTGAAGCTGTCCCATTCCGCTGCAAAACTTACCGGTCGCATAGCAAGACGATTTTCAAACTCGGTCTTAACATTCATAAGGAACTCTTCATCGGAGAGAAGCTTGGCGTTCAGTTTCCATAGGTGCCAGTTAAAGCGCGATATATTTCCTTTCCTACCAAACACTGCACTCACGAGACAATGATCACTGAAAGACACAGGCTTGACCTCATATGCAGTACATAGGGAAACAAAATCAACCGAGGCATACATCCTGTCCAATCTAGCATGGCTATCTCGCTGAAAGTGCGTGAACTCTGGCTGGTTTCCAGGGGAGAACACACTGCCGACATCCTCAAGGCCATACTCATGCACAAGTGCATTCAACAGGTCGGAGCTTCTGTCTGTTCGAGGTTTACACTTCGCCGCTCGGTCCACAGCTGAGCACACACAGTTGTAGTCACCAAGTACAAGCAAGATTTTGTCAGTCTTCAGCCACAATTCAATAGACTCAAAAAACGATTCACGTCCGCATTTTGAATTGGGAGCATACACACACACAACACGCCAGCATAAATTACAGTAGGTAAAATCAGTAACCAAAAGCCGACCACTTGGACAGGCAAAAACGAACTCTACACTTACTCCCAGCGTGTTACGTATAAATAAAAGGCATCCACCCGATACACCAACAGAATAGCATACACACACATAAAAGTTTGCTTGAAAAGAAGCCACCATACGGTCAGTGCTTTCTTGGCTCTCAATCTTTGACTCTTGCACAGCTGCTATATATATATCATTATCCAAAAGGAGGCGACTGAGCTGGCATTGTCGCCTTCTCGCTCCCAGCCCTCTGACATTCAAGTAGCTACGTGTAACGGCAAATTAGGCTTAAGAGTCATGAATTAGAAACAGACGCCCGTACCAGCATGGTGCCTACCTTCATGGTTGCGTGGCCTCCGCTTCTGAAGAACAGCGGCGTATGTGTGCATGTAATGTCCTCCCAGCAGAACATCGGGCTGCATTCAAACGAAGTCCAAGCACCGCCTTTCATTTTTTTTTTCACACACGCCCCTCTTGGTTGCAGAATGTTCCTGACGCTGGTCCGTAGGCAGCCGACCCACAAATCGTTCAGGACACCACAAAACTACGGAGGCGGTTTCCCCGCCTGCCGCGTGTCGGCCGAGAAGTTCGGCTTCGGTCGTAAAGTTGCTCTTCGGATGCCCGCAGTTTTCGGAGGCGGCTCACCACAAACACCGCCTGGCAGCTGAGTCTCATCGACGCTTTCCTCGTGCGGACGTTTCGCGGCAATTAAGGCTGCTGTCTCCGGCCCAACCTCCATGGCATCAGTACAGGAAGGCTCAGTACTGAGATGGTCCTCAGCATCAGAAAATTTGATTACGTCTTCTGACGCTTCCTTTGACGCGCTTTCATGGTCCTGGGATGGAACGTTCAAGACATGCAGAGTTTCATTCTGTTCATTAGAGACCGTCACCTTATTCTTCTTTAAAACCGTCATGGAAGGCGCGTCCTGTTTCGTTAACTGACCTCTAATATCAGCAGCCTCCTCCTCATCCGCCTCGTCCACAATTAACTCGGACGAGTCTTCGCTGGTTTAGGTCCGGCTATGCTAGCGTAGGTTCGTGCACACTGGCTGTCTTCATGCCCGAACCGTCGACAGGTTCCGCAGCGAGGAACCCGGCACTCTTTGCGGATGTGACCCGTACTCCGGCAGCGTAGGCACAACGGGGGTCTGCCTGGCACAATCACTAGCGCCAGCTCGCCGCTAATATTCAACTGATGCGGAAGGTCGTCGAGCTTCAAGCCAGCTTTCAGCTTCAGCGTGACGAGTCTAGTGGTGGAGCCCTTTTCTAGCATACCTTTAACACGCCAGCGCTCCCGGGAAACCTCTGACACCTTTCCGTACGGCGCAAATGCAGCACGAACATCCTCGTCTGGCACGTTGTGTAGCAGCCAGTGAAGTTTGAGTCGCACGTCCTGGTTCGCCGGGTCAATCACCAAGCAGCGACCGTTTTTTACACACAGCTCACCTACACTTACAATCTTGTTCACCGCTTCAGCATCTTTCAGAGTGACGGCCCAGACGTGGCTCATCCGATACGCCCCCATAGCGATAACATCGGGGATTAGCGAGTGTTGGGCTAAAGCATCCCGGAAATCTTCCACCTGGTACGGGCGGGCCCTGATATCGGCATGCAAAAAAACGGTATTCAAAACAAACCGACCTGTTGGCAGTGCAGGCAAAACAACCTGGTAAGTATTGTCCTGTTCCGCAGTCCTGTTACCGCGGCCTGACATGGCCGCTGAAGCCGCTCCTGAGGAGCCCTGCATCCTGCGTCCGTTCACTGGCGTGGCCGGAAGCAGAATCCACCACGCCGGAAAATGGCACAGGATTGCAAGCGAGAGCACAAAAGAATTCAGATGCGTAACATAGCCAGAAAAAAAAATAGGCGCAGGTCTCACCGAGATTTGAACTCGGATCGCTGAATTCAGAGTCCAGAGTGCTAACCATTACACCATGAGACCGCCATCTTTCCGACGCCGGGAATCGAACCCGGGCCTCCTGGGTGAGAGCCAGGTATCCTAGCCACTAGAGCACGCCGGAACATGGCACAGCATTGCAAGCGAAAGCACGAAAGAATTCAGATGCGTAACAAAACAAAAAAAGAGGCGCAGGTCTCACCGAGATTGGAACTCGGATGGCTGGATTCAAAAGTCCAGAGCGCTAACCATTACACCATGAGACCGCCATCTTTCCGGCGCCGGGAATCGAACCCGGGCCTCCTGGGTGAGAGCCAGGTATCCTAGCCACTAGAGCACGCCGGAACATGGCACAGCATTGCAAGCGAGAGCACGAAAGAATTCAGATGCGTAACAAAACAAAAAAAGAGGCGCAGGTCTCACCGAGATTGGAACTCGGATGGCTGGATTCAAAGTCCAGAGTGCTAACCATTACACCATGAGACCGCCATCTTAACGGCGCCGGGAATCGAACCCGGGCCTCCTGGGTGAGAACATGGCACAGCATTGCAAGCGAGAGCACGAAAGAATTCAGATGCGTAACAAAACAAAAAAAGAGGCGCAGGTCTCACCGAGATTGGAACTCGGATGGCTGGATTCAAAGTCCAGAGTGCTAACCATTACACCATGAGACCGCCATCTTTCCGACGCCGGGAATCGAACCCGGGCCTCCTGGGTGAGAGCCAGGTATCCTAGCCACTAGAGCACGCCGGAACATGGCACAGCATTGCAAGCGAGAGCACGAAAGAATTCAGATGCGTAACAAAACAAAAAAAGAGGCGCAGGTCTCACCGAGATTGGAACTCGGATGTCTGGATTCAAAGTCCAGAGTGCTAACCATTACACCATGAGACCGCCATCTTTCCGACGCCGGGAATCGAACCCGGGCCTCCTGGGTGAGAGCCAGGTATCCTAGCCACTAGACCACGCCGGAACGTGGCAGAGCAACGCAAGCGAAAGCACAAAGGAATGCAGACGCGTAACAAAAAAAAATAGGCCCAGGTCTCACCGAGATTGGAACTCGGATCGCTGGATTCAAAGTCCAGAGTGCTAACCATTACACCATGAGACCGCCATCTTTCCGACGCCGGGAATCGAACCCGGGCCTCCTGGGTGAGAGCCAGGTATCCTAGCCACTAGACCACGCCGGAACATGGCACAGCATTGCAAGCGAGAGCACAAAAGAATTCAGATGCGTAACATAGCCAGAAAAAAAAAAGAGAGGCGCAGGTCTCACCGAGATTTGAACTCGGATCGCTGGATTCAGAGTCCAGAGTGCTAACCATTACACCATGAGACCGCCATCTTTCCGACGCCGGGAATCGAACCCGGGCCTCCTGGGTGAGAGCCAGGTATCCTAGCCACTAGACCACGCCGGAACGTGGCAGAGCAACGCAAGCGAAAGCACAAAGGAATGCAGACGCGTAACAAAACAAAAAAAAAAATGAGGCGCAGGTCTCACTGAGATTGGAACTCGGATAGCTGGATTCAAAGTCCAGAGTGCTAACCATTACACCATGAGACCGCAATTTTTCCGCCGCCGGGAATCGAACACGTGCCTCCTTGGTGAGAGCCAGGTATCCTAGCCACTAGACCACTTTTTTTTTCTTTATTACCGACTTGGCAACTACAAAGATCGATGCAAAGTCGCATGGAGTTAAAAACACAAGTCACTTTCTGACAGGTTTCTTGTGATAGAATGGATTAGGTGACATGAGCTTGTCCAAGACTGGCAGCCATTCCGGGGGGTCAGATTGCCCTCCGAAAACATCACGCGTGTACGTTACACTTTCAACAAAATACTGATGGGCTGGGTGTACGACAACATGCTCATGGCGAACATCCATTCGCGTTCTCCATATGCTGTGCATACACACAAGACCATTAATAAATCACTGGGCACTTCTCCTGGCTTGGCGCATATGGAAGGTAGCGTATGCCAAACGACGTTATTGGTAAGTCCTTTTTAATAGTACGCTGTAGCACATCCCACAAAAAATCTGCATCGTGACAATCAAGGAAAATATGCTCTATGGATTCCAGCTTTTTGCAAATTAAACAGTCAGCAGACCAAGGCACAAAAAGGCCTTTGCTTTCCAGCCATGGCTTCACCGGAAGAGTGCCGGTATGCAATTGAAGAAAGAAAGATTTAGCGGACGATCTGATGGGCATTCTTTTCACTCTTTTCAACACGTCCCGCTCCGGACCCAAAGCATATACAGCGCGATAAAGAGGCACAGGTAAAAAGGTTTCAAATAAATATTTGTACAGCCGTTTTCGCGTAACAGTACACATATACTCATTTGAAAATCTCGCCTTCACTATTTGGAAGGACGCGACAACTTCACGAAGAAAAACACTTAGAGCCATTGTCCCTGTAGACATAGTCGAAACTACATATTCCAGCAGTGAATCACGCAATCGCACTTGGATTACCGTTCTAAGAAAAACATCGCTTTGTTCGCGCAAAAAAAAAGAACCTTGTTACAATCTGCTTTAAGTATAAATGTGACAAGCCCAGTCCACCGTTATGCACCGTATGAAAAAGATTGCATCGACTGGTACGCTCCCATGATGAAGCCCACACAAACGTGGCAAATGCCCTATGCAGTTTTTGAACAGAGATTCTTGACATAGATAACACTTGCAGCATGTAAAACATTTTTGCAACTAGGAACATATTGCAAACGGTAGCTCTTGCGAACATAGAAAAGTTATGTCCTCCCCATTTGTTTGTTTGGGTTTTCACTTGCTAAACTTCACCGGCCCAACATTCCTTGCTTTCACGGTAATGCTTTAGTGGCACACCAAGATAATTACCTGGCGTTATTGTCCATTGCATACTGGAGAACAGTTCAGGCGCGTATTGCCAGTTTCCGTGCCAAAATCCTAAACACTTTGCCCAACTAATTTCGCTTCCACTTGCAGTGCAAAAAGCAGTGGCTTCTTTTACAACTTCTTGCACGCTCTCATGGTCAGTACAAAAAACCGCAATATCGTCCGCGTATGCCAAAACCCGAACTTCACTTTGAAAAAATCTATAACCGCGTATGTTTGGCCTTGTAAGCAATCTTAAACAGAAAGGCTCCAGATAAAGCGCAAACAAAAGGGGAGACAGAGGACAGCCCTGCCTTACTGACGACTGAACAGGTATACGATCGGTTAAATGCTTATTCACGACCAGTCTCGCTGAACAGCACTCGTAAATCATTTTCACGCCCTTTGTAATCACGGAACCAGCATTGACATACTCTAAAACAGAGAACAAAATTTCATGTACCACTTTATCAAATGCTTTGTGGAGGTCTAATTGCATCATTGCTACGTGGTCATGCATCGCGTCACAACATTCGAGTACACTCCTTGCTGTGTGTATATTAGTAAAAATGGTCCTTCCTTTTATACCGCATGTCTGATGTGGGCCTACAAGAGAAGTAATTACACATTGGAGTCATCGCCCTAATACTTTCATGTAAATTTTATAGTCAACATTCGTTAGACTTATAGGACGGTAAGACGCTACAGACTAAAGCTTAACTGGGTCATCTGTTTTCGGGATTAGTACAACTTGTGACATTCGAAAAGACGGAGGAGGTATGTTCTTTTCGTAGCATTCACTAATAACTCTTTCCAGTAAAACAGCCATTTCAGCTGGAAAGGCCTTGTATATGGCAGCACCAAGACCATCTGGTCCGGGTGACTTATTGGAATTTAATTCCCCGATAACGGCCTCAATTTCCTCGGAAGTAATACTTGCTTCAAGTGTCTGCGCCACTTCGTCTTCTACTCTTGGCATCAGCGACAGAAAGTCTTTTCTGAAGCGTTCAATGTCCGGTGTTTTCAGGCTAAACAATTCGCTGTAAAATTCTACAAACGCCCGTTCAATCGTTTTTTTTTTTTTTCCGAGGTAACTACGTTCTGATAGCAGATTTCTTTTATCTCTTTTGACACTGCGTACCTTTTTTCGTCACTAAGTGCCCTTTTCGTGGGCGTCTCTCCGAGCCACAATTTTTCGCTGCGTGCCCTTATCACCGCACCGCGATACTTCTCTTCGTCTATCACCTCAAGTTTGGTTTTTATCTTTTTTATATCTTGGGCGAACAAGCCAGGCTTAACGCTCTCCATGCTAAGCATGTATTCAAGTGCGGTACGAAGTTCTTTTTCTTGTCCTCTTTCTTTACGTCGGAGAGTGCATGCTCGGTCAATAGGAGTTCTCTTTATATCGCACTTAAACTGCTCCCATGCTTGTATAAAATTAGAGTCATTTTGTAACATATGCTTAATATATTCTTTAACTTTAGGGGTAAATTCTTCATCCTGCAGCAGTTTTTCATTAAATTTCCATAGCTCCCAATTGAACTTTGTTGCCTTACTTTTCATGCCTAGAGTAATCATTACGAGGGAGTGGTCACTAAAGCTCATGGGAAGTGTTTCATATTCCGAGCACAAGGGCACACAATCAATGGGAACATATATACGGTCCAACCTTGCATGACAGCTACCTTGAAAGTGCGTGAACTTTGCTTGGCCTTCATGCGTCATTATACAGCCAGCATCTTCAAGCTCTGCCTCATTAACAATGTCAATAAGTAACTCTGCACTCTTGTCACGAAGGACACGGTCTGTTGTTCTATCTTCCGGTCTACAGACACAGTTGAAGTCTCCAAGCAGGAGAACACGTCTCTCATGTATTAGGAAGGATTTCATATAGTGAAAAAACTCTTCCCGCTCAAACGTTCTAGTCGGCGCATAAACACAGATCACTCTCTAGTCCAATCCAGAAAAACTGAAATCGCATATCAAAAGCCGACCACTCTCACACGAGAACACAGACTGCACACACTCTATGCAATTTCGAATGAAGATGACACATCCCCCCGATCTTCCAACCGCATGACAAACGCAAACAGTATATCTAGAACGATATATTTCAGCCATTTTCTCTGTTTGTTGTTCGGTTTCCATTTTGCTCTCTTGAACTGCTAGCACATCAATTTCATTTTCCAGCAGAAGGCGGTTCAGCTGCTGTTGTCTCCGACGCGTTGACAGCCCTCTCACATTTAGCGTGGCTACGCGCAAGCTAGTGGATAAATTGGTCGCCATCTCAAGAAATTATAAATCGCGAAACATTTCACTCACATCTCTTCTGCAGAAAGACAGCATTGCGGTTCAACTGTTGCATGGGTTGACCATTCTTCCTTTTTGGCGAGTCCGTCCGTCGTTCCAAGCGCTGCTCCCGATCATGGACCGGGCTTGTGACGTCTCGACTGAAAAGGGTACCCCCGCAATGGCGGAGGCACAGGTGACACAGTTCTCCGGTCTGGGGGCACGTTTGGCCTTGGCTTGAAGGACGCCCGGCGAAGGGGGGCCGCCTTCAGTGGAGGCTGTCCGTTTTCCGCTCCTCCTTGGGTTGATCCCTCGTTGACACTGTCTTCGTGCACACGCTTCACAGGCAAGGTAGAAGCAGCTGGCATCTCAGCTTCAGTGTCCCCCAGTTCCTCACTGTGTTGCGTAGCCGAAGCTGGGCTTGCAGCACTGGCATTGCGTCTTCTTTCGTGGGTGTCTCGGTTCCAGCAACATTCGGCAACGGAACACTCACATCTGACTCACAGTGTTCTTTAAGTGCAGGGGTCTTCTCAGAGGATTCTTCTTTCAGCTCTGCATCCTCAGTGATTCCACTGCTAGTTTCCTCGGCGTCCACTGCGTCCATCAAGTGCTCGCCTGCCACTTCACTCGGCACGGGGCCTGCAACGTTGGCATACGTGCGCACACACTGGGACTCGTCATGGCCGTAGCGACGACACAGCCCGCAGCGCGGCACACGACACTCACGACGTATATGTCCTTTCCCGCGGCACCGGAGGCAAAGCGGGGCTCTGCCTGGGACGTGGACGAGTGCGACGTCCTCGGCGACCCGAAGCTGATGCGGCAGGTCCTCAATGGTAACGCCCACTTTTAGCTTCAGCGTGACCGTTCGAGTCGTTGAAGCCTTGTCGACACACCCTTGCACTTCCCACTTGTCTCTAGATATTTCCGTAACTTTTCCATAAGCCGCCAACGCTGCTCGCACATCATCGTCGTGCACGCCGTGAAGCAGCCAGAAAAGTTTCAACCTGATGCCTTGGTTACATGGGTCAATGACCACGCATCGGTGTTCCTTCACTTCCAAAGCTTGAGCTTGCAAAATCTTCGCTTTCGCCTCTTCACCTTTAAACACGTGATTCATTTGGTATGCCCCGAGGGCAACCACTTCCGGCAGCAGTGAAAGACAAGCGAGGGAGTCTCGAAAGTGCTCCACCCGGTACGGCCTGGCTTTTATGTCGCCGTGCAAAAAAACAGTGTGCAAAACACTCGAACCTGTAGGCAGATGCGGCAGAACCAGTTCATAATCCTTGCCAGGCCTTTCCGTGCTCCTGATACCACGGCCCAGCTGGGCCGCTGAATCCGCTCCTTGGGAGCCCATGATAATCACATCCGTCACGCTCGATGGCCGGAAGTGGAATCAGCCACTAGACCACGCCGGAACGTGGCAAAGCATCGCAAGCGAAAGCACAAAGGAATGCAGACGCGTAACAAAAAAAAAGAGGCGCAGGTCTCACCGAGATTGGAACTCGGATCGCTGGATTCAAAGTCCAGAGTGCTAACCATTACACCATGAGACCGCCATTTTTCCGACGCCGGGAATCGAGCCCGGGCCTCCTGGGTGAGAGCCAGGTATCCTAGCCACTAGACCACTTTTTTTTTCTTTATTGCCTGACTTTGACACAAATACACAGCACTGGAACTCAAAACAGGAACAAAGGAATAATATATGTACACAAAGCTAGTTTGCGTTGCCTAACACCCACTGAGGGGCATGCTTTGTCATGTTAAAATTCCTTGAGCGCCGTCAAAGGTTCCAGCTTTGACAGCCACTCAGGAGCACATGGTTGCAATTTAACCACGTCGAGCCATCGCTGCACACTTTCACGGAAATACATGCGGGCTGGCCGCGCATCTGCATCGCAGTGATAACCAGCCATTCGTGCGCGCCATATACTGTGGAGGCACATTAACATAACCTGGTCTAACGGCATATCATCGTGGTTATCCAATGGCAAATACCTAATGCCATGGGAATCAAGTGGCAACTGTTTTTTTTTTTAATGTCCTTTGCAGAACATCCCACAAATATACCCCCTCCCAGCAGTGCAAAAACACGTGATCTATTGTCTCTGGCTGTTTGCAGATGAGACATTGGGCCCCCCACGGTAGGAAAATACCCTTTTTCTCCATAAATGATTTTACACACAAAGTACCGGTATGTAGCATAAAGAAAAACGTTTTAGCTCCCGTAGCAACTTGCATTTTCTTTACCCGTTTTAATACATTACTTCCTGTGCCTCCGTAGTATAAAGCTCTGTACAAGGGCACCGGGAACACCACTTCACAAACATCCTTGTATAATGTTCTCCTGTTAACATTACTTAAATACTCTTTCGAAAAACGTGCGCTTAAGAATTTCACGCTCACAACAATTTCCCTAAAGAATCCAAAAAGAGAACCCGTCATACATTGAGTATAAACTACGAAATCAGGCAACGCTCGACCAAGTCTTTGTTGACACACTGTACGCAGGAATGGATCGCTCGCACACCTAAAAAACATAAATCGGTTGACAATCTGTCGCACAAACAAATGACCCAGACCAAACCCCCCATGCATCACCTGCCGGAACAAATTTGTCCGACTGCACCTCTCCCAACTCGAGGCCCAAACAAACACCGCAAAAACTCGATGCAATTTTTGCACATTTACACGGGAGCAATGCAACACTTGCATTACATACCATAACTTACTAATTAAAAACAGGTTGCAAACTGCGGCTCTTGCAAATATTGATAATTGAGCGCTTTTCCATTTCTCCGCTTTTTCACGGGTTTCTTTGACCTGCTCTAGCCAGTATGGCTCGCTTTCCTTGTAAAATTCCAAGGGCACACCCAAGTACTTTGCAGGCGTTGTAACCCACGACACGTTAGCGAAAGTGTCGGGGGTCAGCTGCCATTCTCCGTGCAAAAATCCCAGGCACTTACCCCAGTTAACTTGACTCCCTGTGACTTTGCTAAAATGTTTTACCACATCCACTGTCCTCTTTATACTCTCCTTATTCACACAAAAAACCGCAACGTCGTCTGCGTAAGCCAGCAATTTGACGTCTGACTCCTGCAGTCGAAAACCATCAATGTCATTGTTTTGTAGAATGCTTAAACACAATGTTTCAATATAAATGCCGAACAAAAGAGGGCTGAGGGGCAACCTTGGCGCACCGAACGTCGTACGTTGATGGGGGCCCCCAGTAACTTATTGACAATTAATCTCGTAGTGAAGTTACGGTACGCCAAGGCCACTCCCTCTCGAATAACAGAGCCGACATTAACATAGTCTAATATACTGAACAGAATAGTATGTGCCACACAATCAAAAGCTTTCTCCAAGTCCAACTGCAGTAACGCAACACATGCATGAGTTGCATCGCAGCATTCGAGCACACTTCTCGTTTTGTGAATGTTCTGAAAGATAGATCGCCCTCTGATACCGCACGTTTGGTGAGGGCCCACTAGTTCGCACATAACCGTTTGTAGTCTGCCAGCAAGCACCTTCATATAAATCTTGTAATCAACGTTTTTCAGAGCAATGGGCCTGTAAGACAACTGCCTAAGCTTATCTGGCTGGTCAGTTTTCGGAATAAGTACTGTGTGCGACGATCCGAAAGACGCAGGCAGTGCCTTCAGTTCATACGCTTCATTAAATAACGCACACAACAAAGGAGATAGCTGTTCCTTGAACGCTTTATAAAAAGCCGCACTCAGGCCATCAGGCCCGGGTGATTTCCCTGGGGTTTAAATTTTCTATTGCCTGCTGCACTTCTTTTTCGCTTATTGGCCGCTCCAGTCTTTCTTTTTGTTCCTCGTCAATTTTTGGCATCACGTCAAGAAAGGATTCTTTAAAACGGTCCAAATAAACCTCTCGGGACGAAAATAGATCTTCATAATACTCCCGGAAAGCTTTCGCGATTCCTTCGTTATCGGTTTCTGTGCGTCCTGCCCAATCTACCTCTGCCACGTGATTTCGCCTTGCATTTGCTTTTTCTATTCCCAACGATCTTTTTGTCGGCGTCTCATCCATGGCCAATTTTTCCGCTCTTGCACGCACCAGTGCTCCGCGATAACGGTCTTCGTCATTCAGTTGAAGTCTTTGTTTTATTTTTCTAACGTCGTCCATGTATAACCCTGGCGTGTTACACTCCAGGGCTAACAATTTATCTAGCAAAGATCTTAAATGCATTTCATTTTGTTTTTCTTGAAACCGTATGCAGCTGGCCTTTTCTATAGCTTTGATTTTAATTTGTTGCTTACACAGTTCCCATTCTTGACCCAGTTCGTGGGTGTCCTCCTGACAAATCTTACCAATTTCTTCTTCTACTAGTCTGGTGAATTGCTCGTCATTCAGCAGTTTATTATTTAACTTCCACAATTCACAATTAAAACCGCTACCTCCCTTTCTTGTTCCAATTGTACACTGAACCATGCAGTGATCTGAGTACGTTACCGCCAAAACATAATAATCCTGGCATTTTGGAGCCAGTTCTGCGGACACATAAATCCTGTAAAGGCGGGCGTGGCTAGCACCCTGAAAATGAGTATACTGAACCCGTCGCTCGCTCGTGAGACACTCTGCAACGTCTTCCAGTGCAAACTCGTCGATCAAGCGCGAAAGTACCTCTGTGCTACGATCCCTAAATGAACGATGGCTAGTTTTGTCACCGGAGCTCAGTACACAATTGAAATCTCCCAGAAAGACAAGTTGCTTATCCGTGTTTAAATACTCTTCAACAAAATCAAACAAAGCAGCCCTCTCATCAACTACCGTAGGTGCATATATACAAACAGCACGCCACTCAGCTGAGCAAAAACTAAAATCGAGGACCACACCCCGACCCGACGGAAAAGAAGCATGCGACTGCACTACAAGACCCGGCAACTTCTTCACAAACAGGACGCATCCAGCAGAAGTACCGACTGCATGACTGACAGCTGCGTAAAACCGCGACGTGAAACGTTGCACCATGCTCTCGGTTTCTCTTTCACCCTCGACTTTTGTCTCTTGAACTCCAAGTATATCGATGTCATTTTCATTTAAAAGGCGCAGGACTTGGCTCTGCTTCCTTTTCGCTGCTAGACCTCTCACGTTAAGGGTCGCAACCTTTAGTGACAGTAAGTACATAAGCCATTTTCTTAGAGTGAAAAGAGGCCAAGAGCATGGTGCTTACCTTTCACGTCCAGCATGGCGCTAGACGCTTTCGTTGACGCCAGAGCCATGAGGTTGGAGTGGCAGACCTTGTGACAGGGGCGGCTTTTCGGCAGCTCTCCTGTCCGTCGAGACATTCGGTCTTGGTTTGAAGGTCGCCCTCCTCCCTATTGGCGTTTTTATCGGCGGCTCGTCGTTGCTAGCTGCCTCTGCCTTGCTTGTCTCACTTGTGCTCTCGTCGCGGGAACGCTTCGCAGGGCCTTGGACGTTGGTCGCTCGTCCGCTGCTCTTTTCGAGGGTTTCCTGTCTGCCCGCAGACTCCAGAAGTTCAATTTTTGAGCTCTCGGCATCGCTCACCTTTTCTTCCTCTGACGGTACGTTGTTTGGTGGTGTGACTTCCTTGTCTGGCCTACGGAGTGTCTCGTCTCCACCCCCCGGGGGCACTAACATGCCTGTCGTTGCTGTTAGCTTTTCAGCTTCTCCGACCCCTTTTGCGGCCTCTTCTGTCTCTGCGACATCCATTTGGTGCTCCGTCATGTCCGCCCTCGCTGTTGGTGCAGTAGCCACTGCATACGTTCGTACGCAATCTTCCTCGGAGTGGCCAAAACGCTTACACGTCGAACACCGCGGAATCTTAAATTCCCGGCGCACATGACCGGTCCCGCGGCAGCGCAGGCACTGCATTGGCCGCCCAGGCACCACAACAAGGGCCAACTCCCCTGCTACGCTTATCTGGTGAGGCAGGTCGTCTATCTTCATCCCGGGCTTCAACTTCAGAAGCACGGTTCTCGTTGTGGAGCACTTTTCGTGCACGCCTTGGACTCGCCACCGCTCACGGGTCACTTCGGTCACCTCACCGAAAGCCGCAAAAGCAGTTCGGATATCCTCATCCGCCACTCCATGCAACATCCAGTGGAGCCGTAGCTTCACCTGTTGGTCCTCCGGGTCAATGATGATACACCGTCGACCTTTCACTTGAAGCTCCTTGAAGGTTAGCAGCCGCTTCGTTGCTTCAGTGCTGCTCAAAGTCACCGCCCAGACATGGTTTATTTGGTAAGCCCCCAAGGCCACCACGTCTGGGAGCGTACCAATCTTGGCCAGGGCGTCCCGGTAATCTTCAACCCTGAAGGGTCGCACTCGTACGTCGCCGTGCAAAAATACTGTGTTGAAAACAACACGCCCGGTGGGCAGATGCGGCAAAATGATCTGATATTCCTTATCATCGTTTTCGTCAAGCCTGTTACCGCGGCCAGCCTGGGCCGCAATCGCCGCTCCGCCGGAGCTCATGATTCTGCGTCCGTACACGCCGGTGGCCGGAAGTAGAATGGGTATCCTAGCCACCAGACCACGCCGGAACATGGCAGAGCATCGGAAGCGAAAGCACAAAGGAATGCAGACGCGTAACAAAAAAAAAATAAAAAAAAGGCGCAGGTCTCACCGAGACTGTAACTCGGATTGCTGGATTCAAAGTCCAGAGTGCTAACCATTACACCATGAGACCGCCATTTTTCCGACGCCGGGAATCGAAAACGGGCCTCCTGGGTGAGAGCCAAGTATCCTAGCCACTAGACTTTTTTTTTCTTTATTGCCGTGAAACACAAAACAAAAATACGCATAATAAAAAACGTCAACTACACTTGAGCTAACGCGTACGTGGCTAAAATCTTTTCAAGTGCACTAACTCATCAAAGAGACAATGCCATTGTGGTGGATCCTGCTGCATCCTGAAAGTTTCGCGTATATACACCGCACTTTCAATGAAGTTTTCACGCGAAGATCGTGTATCTATACCTGCATGACGCACCTGCATTCGTGTTTTCCACAAACTATGGAGGCCAAGAAGCATAATTAAATCATAAGGTGCATCATCGTTCTGCACTGGTAGGAATCTGATACCGTAAGGAGTTAATGGAAGCTCCTTTTTAATTGTCCTTTGGAGGACGTCCCATAGAAAGACAGCATCCCAACACTGTAAGAAAACGTGTTCAATTGTTTCCGGTGTTTTGCACAACAGGCAATTTGTTCTCCATGGGACGAAGATACCTTTTTCATTCAGCCAGGTTTTAACAGGGAGCGTATTAGAGAAGTTTCAAAAGGAACGTTTTAGCAGATGGCCTCACGGGCATCTTCTTAACTCTTTTCAAAACGTCCTGCCCTGGGCCTCCACAGTGTAATGCCCAGTAAAAAGGCACCGGCAGCATCACGTCAATGAGATCTTTATACAGTTTTTTTTTAGGAACATTGTAAAGGTAATCAAAAGAAAACCGCACTTCAAGGAACTTGCACGAAAAAACAACCTCGCGCAGGTAGCCAGTCACAGTACCAGGCATGCTTTCACATGACACAATCCATTCAGGGAGCAGCCTCTGCAATCGCACTTGCATCACAGTTCTTAGAAAGGTATCTTTTTGATCACGCAGGAATATAAATCGCGAAACCACCTGACGCAAGAACAGATGTGCAAGGCCAAGCCCGCCCCTTTTAACAGAAATAAACAAATTCGTCCGGGCGGTTTTTTTTCCATGTGGATGCCCAAATAAAAACAGAAAAAACGCGGTGCATTTTCTGAATTAAGGTTCGTGAGACACACAACACATTTATGAGGTACCACAGCCTCGAAATAAGAAAAACATTGCAAATAGAAGCGCGCAAAAACATTGAGAGTTGCCTTCCGTGCCAGGCATCCGCTTTTTCTTTCGCTCTGGATGTTTCTTCCATTCAGTGCACGTTGGTATCTTGATAACATTCTAAAGGTACGCCAAGATATCGTGTTGGGAGAGCAGACCATCGCAGCTTACAGAAGAAACCAGGTGTCACGTCCCAAACACCGTGCCAAAACCCAGAGCTTTTCTCCCAATTGATCTTACATTCGGTTTGATCACAAAATGTTTGCACGACACCCGTGACTTCACAGATGCTCTTTCTAGTTGCACAAAACACTGCTATGTCATCAGCATATGCAAGCATTTTCACGTGTGCTGATTGCAGCTTGAACCCTAAAATGCGATCGTTATCAATGATAGCCAGGAAAAGTGGCTCTAAATACAGTGCAAAAAGCAGGGGTGAGAGCGGGCAGCCCTGCCTTACCGATGAACGTACTGCGATGCTGTCAGTCAGTTCACAATTCACTATAATACGGGTCGTGCAGTTCGCATACGCCATTTTAACACCCTCCACTATGACGTCACCAAGGCTAGAATGCTCCAAAATGGAAAACAGAATTTCGTGAGAAACACGGTCAAAGGCTTTCGCCAAATCTAACTGCATCATGGCTATCTGACCACCGAGTGCATCAACACATTCTAGTACGGTTCTTGCGACATGTATATTCGTGGCAATGGATCGACCCTTGATGCCGCACGTTTGATGAGACCCAACCAATTTCTTTATTGCGCTTTGCAGTCGTTTTGCTAAAACCTTCATGTACACCTTGTAGTCAACATTGGTGAGGCTAATCGGTCGATATGACCCCACCAACAGTCGTTTCTCCGGATCATCTGTCTTGGGTATTAGAACAATGTGCGATGTAGAGAAAGACAGTGGGACAGTATTACGTTCATAAGCTTCAGTGATTACACAGAGCATAAACTGAGCCGCATACTGCTGAAAAGTTTTAAAGAATGCGGCGCTTAGACCATCCGGCCCAGGGGCCTTCCCAGGTGTGAGGTCATCTATTGCAGATAGTATCTCCTGCAACGTTATAGGTGTTTCTAGGCGCGCTTTACTTTCGTCATCCAGTGCAGGCATCAGTCTTAGAAAATCTTTTTGAAAGCCGCCTACAGTCTGAAGCTTAGCGCTAAGCAGTTCTTCGAAGTGCTCTGCTACCGCACGCTGAATATCTTTAGCATCTTCAGTGATATGGCCGGCATACCTAATACTCCTTATTTCTTTCTGGCAGGCGTATCTTTTCTCAACTGCTAGCGCTCGTTTTGTCGGCACTTCTCCTGTCCAAAGTTTTTCAGCCCTTGCACGTATGACAGCCGCTGTGTATCTTTCGCTGTCGATTGTTTCCAAATCACTTTTTATCTCTCGTATTTTACTGGCGAAATGCACTAGCACAGAACTTTCCATGCTCAAAAAAAACTGGAGTTGTTCATTCAGTTCTTTTTCTTTTTCTTTCTCTTTATGCCGCACCTTACTGCTCTTTTCTATGGATTTCAATTTGACTCACTCTTTGAAGCTGTCCCATTCCTCTGCAAAACTTACTGGTCGCATAGCAAGACGATTTTCGAACTCGGTTAACTTCCGTAAGGAACTTTTCATCGGCAAGAAGTTTGGCATTCAGTTTCCATAGGTGCCAGTTAAAGCGCTATTTCTTTCCTTTGCGACCAAACACTGCACTCACGAGACAATGATCGCTGAAAGACACAGGTTTGACCCCATATGCAGTACATAGGCAAACAAGATCTACCGAGGCATACACCCTGTCCAATCTAGCATGGCTATCTCGCTGAAAGTGCGTGAACTCTGGCTGGTTTCCAGTGGAGAACACACTACCATCATCCTCAAGGCCATACTCATGCACAAGTGCATTCAACAGCTCGTAGCTTCTGTCTCTTCGAGGTTTACACTTCGCCGCTCGGTCCACAGCTGCGCACACACAGTTGTAGTCACCAAGTACAAGCAAGATTTTGTCGACCTTGAACCACACCTCAATAAACTCAAAAGACAATTCACGCTCACATCCTGAATTGGGAGCATACACACACACAACACGCCAGCATAAATTAGAGTAGGTAAAATCGGTAACCAAAAGCCGACCGCTTGGACAGGCAAAAACGGACTCTACGCTTACTCCCAACGTGTTACGTATAAATAAAAGGCAACCACCCAATACACCAACAGAATGGCATACACACACATAAAAGTTTGCTTGAAAAGAAGCCGCCATACGGTCAGCGCTTTCTTGGCTCTCAATCTTTGACTCTTGCACAGCTGCTATATCTATATCATTATCCAAAAGGAGGCGACTGAGCTGGCATTGTCGCCTTCTGGCTCCCAGCCCTCTGACATTCAAAGTAGCTACGTGTAACGGCGAATTAAGTTTAAGAGTCATGAATTAGAAAGAGACGCCCGTACCAGCATGGTGCCTACCTTCACGGTTGCGTGGCCTCCGCTTCTGACGAACAGCGGCGTATGCATGCATGTAATATCCTCCCAGCAGAATTTCGGGATGCATTCAAACGAAGTCCAAGCACTCTGTTTCATGTTTGCTCACACACGCACCACTTGGTTGCAGAAGGTTCCTGACGCTGGTCGGTTGGCAGTTCAGTTCAGTCGTTCAGTTGTGTCCGACTCTTCGTGACCCTATTGACCATGTCACGCCACGCTTTCCGGTCTCTCACTATATTCCTAACATCACATAACTTCATCTGCAGTGCCTCGAAGATGCCATCTAACCATCGCGTTCGCTGCCTACCCCTTCTCCGGCGACCCTGAACCTTTCCCAACATCAAATCTTTCTCCAGCGACTCCTCTCTTCTCATCAGATGACCAAAGTAGCTGAGCTTTAACTTTAGAATTTGACCCTCCAATGAGCAGTCAGGGTTTATGGTCGACAATATCGACTGATTTGATCTTCTGGCAGTCCAAGGAATTCTCAAGAGTCTTCGCCAGCACCACAATTCAAACGCGTCAATTCTTCGACGGTCAGCCTTTTTCACAGTCTAACTCTTGCATCCATGCATCACAACTGGAAAGACCATAGCACGAGTTATACGGATCTTGGTTGGCAGACTAATGTCTCTGCTCTTTACTAGGCGGTCAAGGCTAACCATTGCTCTCTTTCCTAGAAGCAGGCGTCTCCTAATTTCATGGCTGCAGTCTCCTTCCAGGTAATCTTGGAGCCCAGGAAGAGAAAATCTGCCACAGGTGCCACTTCTTTTTCATTGATCCTCCAGGACTTGATAGGGCAAGACGCCATGATCTTTGTCTTTTTAATGTTCAGTTTAAGCCCAAACTTCTCACTCTCTTCTTGTACGCGCATCAGAAGTCTCTTGAGTTCCGCTTCACTTTCTGCCATTAAAGTGGTATCATCCGCATATCTAAGGTTGTTGATACGTTTTCCAGCAATCTTCACTGAAGCTGAAGACTCGTCCAGTCCAGCCTTCCTCATGATGCACTCTGCATATAGGTTAAATAGGCAGGGCGACAGTATGCAGCCTTGCCTCACTTCTTTCTCAATCGGAAACCAATCAGTAAGACCATGCCCAGTTCTGACTGTGGCCTCTTGCCCTTCATACAGGTTCCTGAGGAGACAGATGAGGTGAATTGGAACTCCCATCTCTTGGAGAGCTTGCCACAATCTGCTGTGGTCTACGCAGTCAAACGCTTTCGCATAATCAATAAAGCAGAAGTAGATGGGTTTCTGGAACTCTCTTGCTTTTTCCATGATCCAGCGAAGGTTGGCAACTTGGTCTCTAGTTCCTCTGCCCTTGCGAAACCCAGCTTGCACGTCCGGAAGCTCCCGATCCACATACTGCTGCAGCGTACATTGGAGGATTTTCAACATCACCTTGCTAGCATGCGAAATAAGCGCGATCGTGCGGTAGTTGGAACAATCTTTGGCACTGCCTTTCTTTGGAATGGGGATGTAAACTGACCTCCTCCAATCCTGTGGCCACTGCAGGGTTGTCCAAATCTTCTGACATAATGTATGCAGAATGTTAACAGCGTCATGGTTGAGGTTTTGAAGCAACTCAGCTGGAATGGTATCAATTCCGCTAGCTTTGTTCTTAGCAAGGCTGGCTAAGGCCCATTCAACTTCACTCTTCAGGATGCCCGGCTCGAGATCAGTGATCACAACCGTCTTATGTTGGGTTTGCACATTCGGGTCCTTCTTGTACAGTTCTTCTGTGTATTCCTGCCACCTCTTCTTTATTTCTGCGGCTTCAGTGAGGTCCTTGCCTCGTTTGTCCTTTATCACGCCCATCTTAGCACAGAAGCTCCATTTGATATCTTTGATTGTCTTATACAGAGCTCTTGTGTTCCTTAATTGGCTGTTGTCCTCAACTGCTTGGCACTGTATGTTCAGGAAGGCATTCTTATCTCTCCTTGCTATTTTCTGAAAATCCGCATTGAGAACCTTGTATCTTTCTCTTTCCCCCATAACTTTTGCCATCCTCCTTTCCTCAGCTATTTGCAAAGCCTCTTCAGATAACCAGTTTGCTTTCTTGCATTTCTTTGCTTTGGAACTACCTTAGTAGCAACTTCTTGTATTATATCACGAACATCACTCCACATCTCTTCGGGCTCTTTGTCTTCTAGATCTAATTCTTGAAATCGATTCCTCACTTCCACAGCATATTCTAATAGAACTTGATCCAGATTATACCTGAAAGGCCTTCTAGTTTTCTGCGTTTTCCTCAATCGAAGCTTAATCTTGGCAACAAGAAGCTGATGATCGGTGCCACAATCGGCCCCAGGCCTTGTTTTTACTGCTTGTATAGCGCTTCTCCATTTCTGTCGGCAAATAATATAATCGATCTGATTCCTGTACAGACCCTCCGGCGAAGTTCATGTGTACAGGCGCCTCTTGTGCTGTTGAAAATGAGTATTCGCTATGGTCACGTTGTTTTCTTGACAAAACTCTACTAGCCTCTGCCTAGCTTCATTTGGCTCACCAAGACCGAACTTGCCTGTAATTCCGAATATTTCTTCACTCCCTACCTTAGCATTCCAGTCGACCCACAAATCATTCAGGACACCACAAAAACTACGGAGGTGGTTTCCCCGCCTGCCGCGTGTCGGCCGAGAAGTTCGGCTTCAGTCTTAACGTGGCTCTTCGGATGCCAGAAGTTTTCGGCGGCGGCTCACCACAAACACCGCCTAGCAGCTGAGTCTCCTCGACGCTTTCCTCATGCGGACGTTTCGCGGCAATTAAGGCTGCTGTCTGCGGCCCAACCTCCATGGCATCAGTACAGGAAGGCTCAGTACTGAGATGATCCTCAGCGTCGGAAAATTTGGTTACGTCTTCTGACGCTTCCTTTGACGCGCTTTCATGGTCCTGGGATGGAACGTTCAAGACATGCCGAGTTTCATTCTTTTCTCTTGAGACCGTCACCTTATTCTTTGTTAAAACCGTCATGGAAGGCGCGTCCTGTTTCGTTGACTGACATCTAATGTCAGCAGCCTCCTCCGCATCCGCCTCGTCCATAATTAACTCGGACGAGTCTTCGCTGGTCCCAGGCCCGGCAATGCTAGCGTAGGTTCGTGCGCATTGGCTGTCTTCATGCCCGAACCGTCGACAGGTTCCGCAGCGATGAATCAGTCACTCTTTGCGGATGTGACCCGTACCCCGGCAGCGTAGGCACAACGGGGGTCTGCCTGGCACGATCACTAGCGCCAGCTCGCCGCTAACATTCAACTGATGCGGCAGGTCGTCGAGCTTCATGCCAGCTTTCAGCTTCAGCGTGACGAGTCTAGTTTTAGAGCCCTTTTCTAGCATACCTTTAACACGCCAACGCTCCCGGGAAACTTCTGACCCCTTTCCGTACGGCGCAAATGCAGCACGGACATCTTCGTCTGGCACGTTGTGTAGCAGCCAGTGAAGTTTGAGTCGCACGTCCTGGTTCGCCGGGTCAATCACCAAGCAGCGACCGTTTTTCACAGACAGCTCACCTACACTTACAATCTTGTTCACCGCTTCAGTATCTTTGAGAGTGACGGCCCAGACATGGCTCATCCGATACGCCCCCATTGCGATAACGTCGGGGATTAGCGAGTGTTGTGCTAAAGCATCCCGGAAATCTTCCACCCGGTACGGCCGGGCCCTGATATCGGCGTGCAAAAAAACGGTATTCAAAACAAACCAACCTGTTGGAAGTGCAGGCAAAACGACCTGGTAAGTGTTGTCCTGTTCAGCACTCCTGTTACCGCGGCCTGACATGGCCGCTGAAGCCGCTCCTGAGGAGCCCTGCATCCTGCGTCCGTTCACTGGCGTGGCCGGAAGCAGAATCATCCTAGCCACTAGACCACGCCGGAACGTGGCAGAGCATCGCAAGCGAAAATACAAAGGAATGCAGACGCGTAACAAAAAAAAAAAAAAAAGAGGCGCAGGTCTCACCGAGATTTGAACTCGGATCGCTGGATTCAGAGTCCAGAGTGCTAACCATTACACCATGAGACCGCCATTTTTCCGACGCCGGGAATCGAACCCGGGCCTCCTGGGTGAGAGCCAGGTATCCTAGTCACTAGACCACGCCGGAACGTGGCAGAGCATAGGAAGCGAAAGCGCAAAGGAATGCAGACGCGTAACAAGAAAAAAAAAAAAAAAAAAAAAAAGAGGCGCAGGTCTCACCGAGACTGGAACTCGGATCGCTGGATTCAGAGTCCAGAGTGCTAACCATTACACCATGAGACCGCCATTTTTCCGACGCCGGGAATCGAACCCGGGCCTCCTGGGTGAGAGCCAGGTATCCTAGTCACTAGACCACGCCGGAATTTTTTTTTTTTTGCTTTATTACCAGGCTTATGACAAGTACAAAACACAAAATCAATGATAAAAGAGTCGCCAATCCTTTGCTGACACATGTGATTTAAAATTGTTTGATGCCAACCAACTGGTCAAGTATATTCATCCATTCCGGTGGATCAGGCTCGCTTTTGTACACATCTCGGATATACGCCACGCTCTCCACGAAATTTTCTCTAACAGGTCGCGTATTGACGTCCGCATGACGCACTTGCATTCTAGTCTTCCATATACTATGGAGGCTAAGGAGCATTATCATATCGTATGGGGTTTCTTGATTTTCAACTGGCAGGAAGCGTATACCGTAGGGATCTATTGGGAGTTCTTTTTTTATTGTTCTTTGAAGAACATCCCAATGAAATATCGGGTCCCAGCAGTCTATAAAGACATGCTCAACTGTTTCGGGTTTCTTGCAGAGGAGGCAATTGGTTGTCCACGGGACAAATATTCCTTTTTTTTCCAGCCAAACTTTGACTGGAAGCGTCCCGGTATGTAATTTGAAGAAAAACGACTTCGTCGTAGGCTTAACTGGCATCCTCTTTACTCTCTTCAAGACGTCCTGTCCTGGGCCTCCATAGTATACAGAACGGTACACAGGCACAGGTAGCATAATGTCTATAAGGTCTGTATACAGTTTGCGCCTTGAAACTGAAGAAAGATATTCCATTGAAAATCGGACACTCAGCATTCTGAATGCAAGAACAACCTCACGTAAGTAACCAGAGACCGTGGTACAGGGATCTAAAAATGACGTGACAATGAATTGTGGTAGCATATTGCACATTCTTATTTGTAAAACAGTTCGCAAAAACGGGTTTTGCTGGTCTCGAAGATATAGAAACCGAGATACTATCTGGCGTAAAAACAAATGAACGAGACCAAGGCCTCCGTATCTAACAGGCCGAAACTAATTTGTGCGGCTCATTCTTTCCCATGTGGAGGACCAAATAAACACAGAAAAAATGCGATGCACTTTTTGTACATGGACCCGTGACATAGATAAGACATTCATTATATACCATATTTTGGAAAGCAAGAAAACATTACAGATGCTAGCCCGCGCGAACATAGATAAATCCCTTCCTTGCCATCCTTCCACTTTTTCCCGTACTCGGTTGGTTTCCTCTGCCCACTGTCGCTCAGTGTCACGATAACAGCAAAGCGGCACGCCAAGGTACTTTGTAGGTAATTCCGCCCACTTCATGAAAGCGAAATACTCGGGTTTATTATCCCATTGTCCGTGCCAAAAGCCTGAGCTTTTTTCCCAATTAATTTGGCAGCCTGTCTGTTTGCAATATTTCCCCGTAATGGTAACAACTTCCCGAACGCTGTCTTTATCTGAACAGAAGACGGCAATATCATCCGCATAAGCTAGGACCTTAACATGAGCGTCGTAAAGCTTAAAACCGATCACCTTATTGCTGTGAAGCAAAGCTAAACACATTGGCTCGAGGTACATTCCAAATAGCAGGGGCGACAGCGGGCAGCCCTGTCTTACCGACGAGCGCACTGGCACGCTTTCAGTAAGAGTACCATTTACAATCACACGTGTCGTGCAACATGCGTATGACATCTTAACGCCTTCTAGTATGACTCGACCGACGTTGGTGTGCTCAAGAATACTAAGTAAAACCACGTGCGATACGCGGTCAAAAGCTTTTGCTAAATCGAGTTGCAGCATAGCAACACGGCCTTCACAAACATCGCAACATTCCAGAACATTACGGGCGACATGAATATTTGTAGCTATTGTGCGGCCTTTGATGCCACATGTTTGGTGTGGACCTACCAAAAGCTTTATTACGGTTTGTAGTCGGTTTGCTAAGACTTTAGTGTAGATTTTGTAGTCTGTGTTGGTAAGGCTAATTGGACGGTACGACCCCACCAACAACCGCTGCTCGGGATCATCAGTTTTGGGTATCAAAGTAATATGGGAAGCCCCAAAGGACAGTGGCACTCTTTGCTTTTCATACGCTTCCGAGATCACACGGTGTAACAGAAGGGCCACTGGTGTTCTAAACACCTTGTAAAAATTTGCTGTTAACCCATCCGGTCCAGGGGCTTTACCAGATTGTAAGCCATCGATTGCACTTTCAATTTCGCTAATAGTAATTGGTTCTTCAAGTCGCGCTTTTGTCTCATCATCAAGCGATGGCATAAGCGGTAAAAACTCTTTTTCAAACCCGTCTTGGACATCTCTTTCACGTCCTAACAACTCGCTGAAATATTCAACAAAAGCTTGCTCTATGATTTTACTGTCTGAAATTACCTCGCCTTGGTATCGTATCTGTTTAATTTCTTTCCGGCACGCGTACCTTTTCTCGTCCGATAAGGCGCGTTTTGTTGGCGTTTCGCCTGCCCACAGCTTCTGAGCTCGCGCTCTTATCACCGCCGCTTTGTACTCGTTCGTGTCAATCTGTTGCAAGCGGCTCTTTACTTCTCTCATTTCCTTCGAACAGCTTCCTGGCTTGTCGCTTTCAATGGCCAAAAGAAATTCAAGACGTTCATGTAATTGTTTTTCTTCATTGTTGCGCTTGAACTTATTGATGCAGCTTCTCTCAATAGCTTTTATTTTTACGCGCTGCTTGAATTCATCCCATTCGGCAACAGCGTTTGCCGAATTAGCCTGAATAATATATTTTATTTGTTCATCTACGTAGTTAATAAATTCTTCGTCTTCTAAAAGCTTGTCATTCTGCTTCCATAGATCCCAGCTAAATTTCGGTTTTTCCTTCCTTGTTCCGACAGTTGCAATTACTAGGCAATGATCACTAAACTGTACAGGTACGACCTCATATTTGGTACACAGCGGCAAAAGCTCTAGAGAAACATATATTCTGTCAAGTCTTGCATGACTTTCATTCTGAAAATGCGTAAATAGTGGACGCATACCATCTGTTAGAGCTGCCCCCACATCTTCCAAATTGCATTCTTGTACAATCTGATTAAGCGCTAACGCACTCTTGTCCCTAAGAGGCAGCTTTTTTAAACGATCAGCAACGCTACAGACACAGTTAAAGTCTCCTAACAGGATTACTTTCTTGTCGCATGAAAGATACTGATAAAGATTATCAAAAAACACTGCGCGGTCAGCCTCAACGTTTGGCGCATAAACACAAACTGCTCGCCAGTTGCACGCATGGAAGAAAAAATCTACGACAAGAAAACGCCCATTTTCACAAATGACGACAGATTCAGGGACAACTGTTATGTCGTTGCGAATAAAAAGAACGCAACCCCCTGATGTACCAAGAGCATGGCAAACACATACGTTGTAGCGGGTCTGAAAGGGTGCCACCATACGATCTGTTTGCTCAACACTTTCGATCTTTGTTTCTTGGACAGCTATTAGGTCAAGTTCTTTTTCCAAGAGAAGTCTTTTAAGCTGGTACTGTTTTTTTCTTGCTCCCAGTCCTCTTACGTTTAATGTGGCAATACGTAGCACTATCTTATTGCTAGGATCCATGATTTAGTTTGAATATTTGAACGTATGGTGGCGGCCTTTGCTGGTAAAAAACAAACAAACAAAAAAGGCTTACTGAACTTAGTTGCATATGCTCTTCATAATGCAGACACATAGTTGCACCAGACAGTAGCCAGAAACTGTCTTCACAAAGTCCCCTCAGCATCTTCCGACGCAGCCAGCAACAATGCACAGATTCACGATAGTTACGGTGGCGGTTTTCCCGCTGACCGTGTATCAGGCGGGATGTTGGGGCGCGGCTTAAAACTCGGCCGTCTGGTCGAAGCCGCTTTTGGTGGCGGTTCATCTCCAATGCTGCTTCCTGGCGTCCCCGATGCGTCGCTTGTTGCATCCCGTGGACGCTTTCCCGCTAGACTACCGGTTGCATCTTCCGCGACGTCCATGGTTTCACCTTGCTGATGCATCTCGTGTGATGAATCTTCAGCAAGTGGCCGGTCCTTTCCTTCTGTTGAAGTTGTTTTGTTGGCAGAAGCTACCGTCTGATGAGTCTCGGTTGAATTGTCCACTTCAGGGGTCGTCTTCTGCTCAGATCCTGAAGCAGCTGACTGTGTTTCTTCCACATCAGTTACATTTTTTGCTGCCTCTTCAGATTCAACCTCGTCCATGAGCAGATCGGACGTATCCATTCTGCTCACGGGGCCTGCAGCGCTGGCATATGTGCGGGTGCATTGGGTCTCTTCATGTCCATACCTTCGGCACGCACCGCAACGTGGTACTTTACACTGCCGTCGGATGTGACCAGTAGAATGGCACCGGAGGCAGAGTGGCGGTCGTCCCGATACAACCACAAGTGCCAACTCGCCTGCAACAATGACTTGGTGTGGAAGGTCGTCAAGCTTTATCCCTGGCTTGAGCTTGAGGGACACCAACCTCGTAGTTGAGCCTTTATCGGCGACACCTTGAACGCGCCATCGCTCTCTCGTGACATCACTGACTGTTCCGTATGGCGCAAAAGCTAGCCTCACGTCTTCGTCAGTCACGCCATGAAGAAGCCAGTGCAATTTCATACGCACGCATTGGTTCACCGGGTCAATAACAAGGCACCGATGCTCTTTAACCTTCAGCTCGCCTGCATTCAAAATCTTCTTCACACCTGCCGCATCCTTGAAAGTTACCGCCCATACATGGCTCATTCGATACGCCCCCAGAGCGATAACGTCTGGGAGCAGCGACATTCCGGCTAGCGCATCGCGAAAGTCTTCCACCCTGTATGGGCGGGCCCTTATGTCAGCGTGCAGAAAAATAGAATTCAAAACAACTCGCCCGGTTGGCAGACTTGGCAGGATAACCTGGTATTCCTTGTCAGATGCAAAACCCTCGTTTCCGCGGCCTGACATGGCCGCTGAAGCCGCTCCTGAGGAGCCCTGCATCCTGCGTCCGTTCACTGGCGTGGCCGGAAGCAGAATCATCCTAGCCACTAGACCACGCCGGAACGTGGCAGAGCATCGCAAGCGAAAGTACAAAGGAATGCAGACGCGTAACAAAAAACAAAAGAGGAGCAGGTCTCACCGAGATTGGAACTCGGATCGCTGGATTCAAAGTCCAGAGTGCTAACCATTACACCATGAGACCGCCATTTTTCCGACGCCGGGAATCGAACCCGGGCCTCCTGGGTGAGAGCCAGGTATCCTAGCCACTAGACCACGCCGGAACGTGGCAGAGCAACGCAAGCGAAAGCACAAAGGAATGCAGACGCGTAACAAAAAAACAAAAGAGGAGCAGGTCTGACCGAGATTGGAACTCGGATTGCTGGATTCGAAGTCCAGAGTGCTAACCATTACACCATGAGACCGCCATTTTTCCGACGCCGGGAATCGAACCCGGGCCTCCTGGGTGAGAGCCAGGTATCCTAGCCACTAGACCACGCCGGAACGTGGCAGAGCAACGCAAGCGAAAGCACAAAGGAATGCAGACGCGTAACAAAAAACAAAAGAGGAGCAGGTCTCACCGAGATTGGAACTCGGATCGCTGGATTCAAAGTCCAGAGTGCTAACCATTACACCATGAGACCGCCATTTTTCCGACGCCGGGAATCGAACCCGGGCCTCCTGGGTGAGAGCCAGGTATCCTAGCCACTAGACCACGCCGGAACGTGGCAGAGCAACGCAAGCGAAAGCACAAAGGAATGCAGACGCGTAACAAAAAACAAAAGAGGAGCAGGTCTGACCGAGATTGGAACTCGGATTGCTGGATTCGAAGTCCAGAGTGCTAACCATTACACCATGAGACCGCCATTTTTCCGACGCCGGGAATCGAACCCGGGCCTCCTGGGTGAGAGCCAGGTATCCTAGCCACTAGACCACGCCGGAACGTGGCAGAGCAACGCAAGCGAAAGCACAAAGGAATGCAGACGCGTAACAAAAAACAAAAGTGGAGCAGGTCTCACCGAGATTGGAACTCGGATCGCTGGATTCAAAGTCCAGAGTGCTAACCATTACACCATGAGACCGCCATTTTTCCGACGCCGGGAATCGAACCCGGGCCTCCTGGGTGAGAGCCAGGTATCCTAGCCACTAGACCACGCCGGAACGTGGCAGAGCAACGCAAGCGAAAGCACAAAGGAATGCAGACGCGTAACAAAAAACAAAAGAGGAGCAGGTCTCACCGAGATTGGAACTCGGATCGCTGGATTCAAAGTCCAGAGTGCTAACCATTACACCATGAGACCGCCATTTTTCCGACGCCGGGAATCGAACCCGGGCCTCCTGGGTGAGAGCCAGGTATCCTAGCCACTAGACCACGCCGGAACGTGGCAGAGCAACGCAAGCGAAAGCACAAAGGAATGCAGACGCGTAACAAAAAACAAAAGAGGAGCAGGTCTCACCGAGATTGGAACTCGGATCGCTGGATTCAAAGTCCAGAGTGCTAACCATTACACCATGAGACCGCCATTTTTCCGACGCCGGGAATCGAACCCGGGCCTCCTGGGTGAGAGCCAGGTATCCTAGCCACTAGACCACGCCGGAACGTGGCAGAGCAACGCAAGCGAAAGCACAAAGGAATGCAGACGCGTAACAAAAAACAAAAGAGGAGCAGGTCTCACCGAGATTGGAACTCGGATCGCTGGATTCAAAGTCCAGAGTGCTAACCATTACACCATGAGACCGCCATTTTTCCGACGCCGGGAATCGAACCCGGGCCTCCTGGGTGAGAGCCAGGTATCCTAGCCACTAGACCACGCCGGAACGTGGCAGAGCAACGCAAGCGAAAGCACAAAGGAATGCAGACGCGTAACAAAAAACAAAAGAGGAGCAGGTCTCACCGAGATTGGAACTCGGATCGCTGGATTCAAAGTCCAGAGTGCTAACCATTACACCATGAGACCGCCATTTTTCCGACGCCGGGAATCGAACCCGGGCCTCCTGGGTGAGAGCCAGGTATCCTAGCCACTAGACCACGCCGGAACGTGGCAGAGCAACGCAAGCGAAAGCACAAAGGAATGCAGACGCGTAACAAAAAACAAAAGAGGAGCAGGTCTCACCGAGATTGGAACTCGGATCGCTGGATTCAAAGTCCAGAGTGCTAACCATTACACCATGAGACCGCCATTTTTCCGACGCCGGGAATCGAACCCGGGCCTCCTGGGTGAGAGCCAGGTATCCTAGCCACTAGACCACGCCGGAACGTGGCAGAGCAACGCAAGCGAAAGCACAAAGGAATGCAGACGCGTAACAAAAAACAAAAGAGGAGCAGGTCTCACCGAGATTGGAAATCGGATCGCTGGATTCAAAGTCCAGAGTGCTAACCATTACACCATGAGACCGCCATTTTTCCGACGCCGGGAATCGAACCCGGGCCTCCTGGATGAGAGCCAGGTATCCTAGCCACTAGACCACGCCTTTTTTTTTTTTTCTTTATTACCACATTGGAATATAACACAAAACAAAACACATCTGTACAGCATCTACATCACTTGAGAAGTAAAAGGCGCGAGCGGAAATCTGCCTCACTCACGCCACAGGATTAAAAGCGTTTAAGCTGTACAAGGTCGTCCATTACTGACAACCACTCGGGGGGCTCATTTTGGGCCCTAAGCACATCTCTTATATAAGACATGCTTTCGATAAAGTACTCCCTGACGGGGAGTACAGTCACGTCTGCATGCCTGAAAGCCATTCGATTTCTCCAAATACTGTGTAGGCTGAGAAGCATGAACATGTCATATGGTATGTCGTCCCCACTCTCTAGAGGTAGAAATCGTATTCCGTATGGCGATATCGGGAGCAACTTTTTAACCGTTCGTTGTAAGATGTCCCAATGAAATACCGAGTCTGTACAGTGAAGGAACATGTGATCTATCGTCTCCGGTGTTCTACAAATTAGGCAATTTACGGACCATGGAACAAAAATACCCTTCTCTTGAAGCCAGGGCTTCACTGGTAGAGTGCCACTGTGCAACTGAAAAAAGAATGTTTTAACCGAGGCCCGCACAGGCATCCTCTTTACTCTTTTCAGCACATTTTTACCTTGACCTACACTGTACATGGCCCGGTAGACAGGAACAGGCAACACAGTATCAATGAGTGCTTTGTAAAGTTCTTTCCTCGATACTTCAGTAAGGTACTGCACTGAAAAGCGAACTTTCAAAAATTTAAAAGCTCGAACAACCTCCCAGAGAAAACCTCTGACCCTCATGTGTCTAACAGGGCTGGATGATACAACGAAGTCTGACAGTGCCTCACCCAGCAACAGTTGCATTACTGTCCGCAAGAAAGTGTCTTTTTGGTCCCGAAGGAACATAAATCTCGACACAAGTTGCCTAACGAACAAATGAGTCAAACCCAGGCCGCCGCTTTTCACAGATCGAAAAAGATTTGTGCGGCTTGTCCTCTCCCAACTCGACCCCCAAATAAACACGGCAAACACTCGGTGCAATCGCTGGACACTTGTTCGTGACATACACAATACCTGAAGCACGTACCAAACTTTGGCCACTAGAAACAGGTTGCATACTGTGGCTCTAGTAAAAATAGAAAAATCTCGGCCACCCCATTTGCGCGTATTTTCACGCGCAAGTTCAATTTCTGCTTCCCAGTACTTTGCTGGTTCTTTATAATCGTTTAGCGGAACTCCCAAATATTTAACAGGTGACATTGCCCACTGAAAGCCTTCGTGCATGATAGGCGCAGATTCCCAGCTACCATGCCAAAAGCCGAAGCACTTTTCCCAGTTTATCACGCTTCCTGAGACTTTGCAAAACCTTGTCGCCTCTTTCACTGCTTCCGTTACGCTATCTTTATCTGCGCAGAAGATTGCAATGTCATCCGCGTAAGAAAGGATTTTAACTTCAGTGGACAATATCGCAAAGCCATGCACATTCTCATTTGACATAATTTTTAGACAGAATGGTTCGAGATACAGGGCAAACAACAACGGCGACAAAGGGCATCCTTGTCTAACTGAAGAACGAACAGTAATGCTTTCACTGAGTTGCTTATTAATAATGATGTTTGCCGTACAACCAGCATATGCCATTTTAACACCATCAAAAAGAACGCGGCCAACATTCACATGTTCAAGGATAGAAAACAAGATATGGTGACTAACGCGGTCAAAGGCTTTTTCCATGTCTAATTGCAACATGGCTACAGGTTTCTCAAATAAATCACAGCATTCTAGAATACTACGTGCTACATGAATGTTTGTATGTATCGTTCGACCTTTTATTCCGCACGTTTGGTGCGGGCCAACAATAGACTTTATTACATTCTGCAATCTTCGTCCTAAAACCTTCATGAAAATTTTATAGTCTACATTTGTGAGACTTATGGGCCTATAAGCTTTTACCGATTGTCGCCTGGTGGGATCGTCACTCTTCGGTATGAGAACAATGTGGGTTTTTCGGAAAGACGGAGGCATCATGTGGGTTTCATACATTTCTTGAATTATTCGGTGCAACACATACGCCATATCACTCTTGAAGGCTTTGTAGAAAGCTGCGCCAAGCCCGTCTGGTCCCGGTGCCTTTCCAGAGCTCAACTCGTCAATAGCACGCTCGATTTCAATAACGCTAATGGGTGCCTCTAGGTTAAGCTTAACTTCATCCCCTAGTATTGGCAACAGCGACAAAAATTCTGACTCAAAGCCTTCTTGCAAGTTTGCCTCGTGACCCAGCAGTTCTTCATAATATTCAACAAACGCGTGCTGAATAGTCTTGAAATCGCGAGTTATTTTTCCCTCGTAGACTATCTCTTTAATCTCATTCTTGACGGCGTATCGTTTTTCGTCACATAGGGACCGCTTTGTTGGCGACTCACCTAGCCACAACCGCTCTGCGCGTGCGCGTATGATAGCCCCTTTGTATTTTTCTTTATCTATCAATTCTAGTCTATTTTTTGTTTCTTTTATTTCTGATGCAAACTGGCCTGGCTGTGCGTTTTCTAGCCGCAGAAATGAACTTAATTGGCTTTGAAGTTCTTTTTCCACCGTTTTCTCGTTATGTCGTAGTGCACACGCTCTTTCGATTGCGCTCATTTTTATTTCTTCTTTGAAACGCTCCCATTTCTCTATAACGTCCCTATTGTCGCCCATAAACAAACTATCAAGTTTTTCTTGTACTGTACGCGCGAAACTTTCATCACTAAGCAGCTTTACATTTAGTTTCCAAAGGTTCCAGTTGAAATTAGACCTCTTGGGCTTAGTTCCTACTGTAAACATCATCATGCAATGGTCGCTGAATGCGATGCTTTTAACCAAGTATTCACTAATCATTGGCACCAAGATAGCCGACACATAAGCTCTGTCGAGTCGTGCGTGGCTGGCTTGTTGGAAGTGCGTGAACTGAGGACGGATTCCATCTGACATAGCACTCCCAACGTCTTCGAGATTGTGCTCTTGGACGATTGAGCTCAAAAGCAGCGAACTTTGATCCCGAATGATCGCGTTAGTAGCTCTGTCCTCGGGCATACACACGCAATTGAAATCCCCAAGAAGGATCGTATATCTGGTAGAGTTCAAATAAGGTTCAATATTTTTAAAGAATGCTTTGCGCTCATTTTCCTTATTTGCGGCATACACACACAGTACGCGCCACTGTAAATCAAGATATGAAAAATCGCACATAACAAAACGTCCAGTATTACACACTACAACAGATTCTTCAACAATACCTAAAGAATTGCGGATGAAGATAGCACACCCTCCCGATGTACCAACAGAATGACATACACATACACTGTACCGATTTCTAAATGGTTCGACCATGCGGTTTGTCTGAGCTTCACTTTCGATCTTAGTCTCTTGCACTGCTATCACGTCCAAATCGTTGTCCAGCATGAGGCGACTCAGTTGATACTGACGTCGCCTCGCTGCAAGGCCTCTTACATTAAGCGTAGCAAATCGAAGTGTTGCTTCAGGTTGAGCTGCCATTTCGTTGAGAAACACAAGATAACCAAACCGCTCGGTGTTCACCTTCTACCGTATTATACACAGATGAGGAATACAGGAAACGTTCTCGCTTACGAAATGTCGAGTCCACTCGAGAGGTGTGCGGGTCGTCCGGCGTGTACTGACTGAACGTCAGCACACACTCGCTGGCAGACCCGTCGTGAGTCTCCCCTCGTCCTTGAGTGAATTCGGGGCGAGCCATTTTTCCTACGTCGGTGTAGTCGTCGCCGGCTTTCTGTCCGGCGGGATGTTGGGCTTCGGGCGAAGCGTCGCCCGACGCTGTCCTGGTGTTTTGGGAGGTGGTTCGTCGGCGCTTGGGGTAGAAAGACACGAATCTTCAACACAGGCCTTGTCATGGGTCCTCTTTGTTGGTGCCACGTTCGTGAATGATTGGTCGTAGTCCATACCTCCTTCGGTAACTGCGGCATTTTCTCTCATGCTTATAGTGCCATGGCTGCCTTCTCGATCTGATGCCCCACCAGTCTCCGCTGCACCTGCCTGAGCAGGCTCAGAGGCGCGGTCTTCACTACACTTTACTGCCCCGCCCCCAGTGTCATCCGTATCCTTGGCATTTGGCTGCGGTTTGCTCGATTCGGTACTCGCAGCTTCCTCGGCTTCAACCTCGTCCATGACGAGCTCCGAGGCGTCTTGCCTTGTTATAGCCCCTGTGACATTTGCATAGGTCTTGACACATTCAGTTTCAAGATGTCCGAAGCGGCGGCATAGCGTACAACGAGGAACTTTGCACTCTCGTCGGACATGTCCTGTGGTATGGCACCTCAGGCAAAGTGGAGCTCTGCCGGAAATGACTATGAGGACCTGTTCTCCAGCAATGCGCAGCTGGTGCGGCAAATCATCAATTGTCACACCAGGCTTCAACTTCAAGGACACTGACCGTGTTGAGGAGCCTTTGTCCAGCACACCTTGTACGCGCCAGCGTTCCTTGGCAATTTCTGTGACTGTGCCGTAGGGAGCCAGGGCAGTCCGCACATCTTCATCGGGAACGTTGTATAAAATCCAGTGGATTTTCATTCTAACATCCTGGTCACCAGGGTCAACAACAATGCACCGACGGTCTTTCACGGCTAGTTCACGGCAAGACAGCAGCTGCTTCATTCCATCGTCACTCTTGAACGTAATGGCCCAAACGTGATTCATTTGGTACGCCCCCAAGGCGATAACCTCGGGGAGCAGTCCCAACTGTGCCAGTGCGTCGCGAAAATTCTCGACCTTGTATGGTCTCGCTCTCACATCGGCGTGCAAAAAAAGAGTATTACATACAATACGACCTGTTGGAAGCCGGGGCAAAATAACTTCGTAAGCTTGGTCACCTGAGCAAGAAAACCTGTTTCCGCGACCCATTTGGGCCGCTCTAACCGCTCCTACGGAGCCCATGATGCACACGTCCGTTCGCTAGCGAAGCCGGAAGTGCTTCCCAGCCACTAGACCACGCCGGAACGTGGCAGAGCAACGCAAGCGAAAGCACAAAGGAATGCAGACGCGTAACAAAAAACAAAAGAGGAGCAGGTCTCACCGAGATTGGAACTCGGATCGCTGGATTCAAAGTCCAGAGTGCTAAGCATTACACCATGAGACCGCCATTTTTCCGACGCCGGGAATCGAACCCGGGCCTCCTGGGTGAGAGCCAGGTATCCTAGCCACTAGACCACGCCGGAACGTGGCAGAGCAACGCAAGCGAAAGCACAAAGGAATGCAGACGCGTAACAAAAAACAAAAGAGGAGCAGGTCTCACCGAGATTGGAACTCGGATCGCTGGATTCAAAGTCCAGAGTGCTAACCATTTCACCATGAGACCGCCATTTTTCCGACGCCGGGAATCGAACCCGGGCCTCCTGGGTGAGAGCCAGGTATCCTAGCCACTAGACCACGCCGGAACGTGGCAGAGCAACGCAAGCGAAAGCACAAAGGAATGCAGACGCGTAACAAAAAACAAAAGAGGAGCAGGTCTCACCGAGATTGGAACTCGGATCGCTGGATTCAAAGTCCAGAGTGCTAACCATTTCACCATGAGACCGCCATTTTTCCGACGCCGGGAATCGAACCCGGGCCTCCTGGGTGAGAGCCAGGTATCCTAGCCACTAGACCACGCCGGAACGTGGCAGAGCAACGCAAGCGAAAGCACAAAGGAATGCAGACGCGTAACAAAAAACAAAAGAGGAGCAGGTCTCACCGAGATTGGAACTCGGATCGCTGGATTCAAAGTCCAGAGTGCTAAGCATTACACCATGAGACCGCCATTTTTCCGACGCCGGGAATCGAACCCGGGCCTCCTGGGTGAGAGCCAGGTATCCTAGCCACTAGACCACGCCGGAACGTGGCAGAGCAACGCAAGCGAAAGCACAAAGGAATGCAGACGCGTAACAAAAAACAAAAGAGGAGCAGGTCTCACCGAGATTGGAACTCGGATCGCTGGATTCAAAGTCCAGAGTGCTAAGCATTACACCATGAGACCGCCATTTTTCCGACGCCGGGAATCGAACCCGGGCCTCCTGGGTGAGAGCCAGGTATCCTAGCCACTAGACCACGCCGGAACGTGGCAGAGCAACGCAAGCGAAAGCACAAAGGAATGCAGACGCGTAACAAAAAACAAAAGAGGAGCAGGTCTCACCGAGATTGGAACTCGGATCGCTGGATTCAAAGTCCCGAGTGCTAAGCATTACACCATGAGACCGCCATTTTTCCGACGCCGGGAATCGAACCCGGGCCTCCTGGGTGAGAGCCAGGTATCCTAGCCACTAGACCACGCCGGAACGTGGCAGAGCAACGCAAGCGAAAGCACAAAGGAATGCAGACGCGTAACAAAAAACAAAAGAGGAGCAGGTCTCACCGAGATTGGAACTCGGATCGCTGGATTCAAAGTCCAGAGTGCTAAGCATTACACCATGAGACCGCCATTTTTCCGACGCCGGGAATCGAACCCGGGCCTCCTGGGTGAGAGCCAGGTATCCTAGCCACTAGACCACGCCGGAACGTGGCAGAGCAACGCAAGCGAAAGCACAAAGGAATGCAGACGCGTAACAAAAAACAAAAGAGGAGCAGGTCTCACCGAGATTGGAACTCGGATCGCTGGATTCAAAGTCCAGAGTGCTAAGCATTACACCATGAGACCGCCATTTTTCCGACGCCGGGAATCGAACCCGGGCCTCCTGGGTGAGAGCCAGGTATCCTAGCCACTAGACCACGCCGGAACGTGGCAGAGCAACGCAAGCGAAAGCACAAAGGAATGCAGACGCGTAACAAAAAACAAAAGAGGAGCAGGTCTCACCGAGATTGGAACTCGGATCGCTGGATTCAAAGTCCAGAGTGCTAACCATTTCACCATGAGACCGCCATTTTTCCGACGCCGGGAATCGAACCCGGGCCTCCTGGGTGAGAGCCAGGTATCCTAGCCACTAGACCACGCCGGAACGTGGCAGAGCAACGCAAGCGAAAGCACAAAGGAATGCAGACGCGTAACAAAAAACAAAAGAGGAGCAGGTCTCACCGAGATTGGAACTCGGATCGCTGGATTCAAAGTCCAGAGTGCTAAGCATTACACCATGAGACCGCCATTTTTCCGACGCCGGGAATCGAACCCGGGCCTCCTGGGTGAGAGCCAGGTATCCTAGCCACTAGACCACGCCGGAACGTGGCAGAGCAACGCAAGCGAAAGCACAAAGGAATGCAGACGCGTAACAAAAAACAAAAGAGGAGCAGGTCTCACCGAGATTGGAACTCGGATCGCTGGATTCAAAGTCCAGAGTGCTAACCATTTCACCATGAGACCGCCATTTTTCCGACGCCGGGAATCGAACCCGGGCCTCCTGGGTGAGAGCCAGGTATCCTAGCCACTAGACCACGCCGGAACGTGGCAGAGCAACGCAAGCGAAAGCACAAAGGAATGCAGACGCGTAACAAAAAACAAAAGAGGAGCAGGTCTCACCGAGATTGGAACTCGGATCGCTGGATTCAAAGTCCAGAGTGCTAACCATTTCACCATGAGACCGCCATTTTTCCGACGCCGGGAATCGAACCCGGGCCTCCTGGGTGAGAGCCAGGTATCCTAGCCACTAGACCACGCCGGAACGTGGCAGAACAACGCAAGCGAAAGCACAAAGGAATGCAGACGCGTAACAAAAAACAAAAGAGGCGCAGGTCTCACGGAGATTGGAAATCGGATCGCTGGTTTCAAAGTCCAGAGTGCTAACCATTACACCATGAGACCGCAATTTTTCCGACGCCGGGAATCGAACCCGGGCCTCCTGGGTGAGAGCCAGGTATCCTAGCCACTAGACCACGCCGGAACGTGGCAGAACAACGCAAGCGAAAGCACAAAGGAATGCAGACGCGTAACAAAAAACAAAAGAGGCGCAGGTCTCACGGAGATTGGAAATCGGATCGCTGGATTCAAAGTCCAGAGTGCTAACCATTACACCATGAGACCGCAATTTTTCCGACGCCGGGAATCGAACCCGGGCCTCCTGGGTGAGAGCCAGGTATCCTAGCCACTAGACCACGCCGGATTTTTTTTTTTTTATTGCCTGCTTTGACAAATACACTGCAAATATATACAGATAAAACACGGTGACCATGCCGTGGTCAGCGTGAATGCTTAAAACTTCTTAAAATGAACAAGTTCATCTAGGACGCCAATCCAGTCTGGAGGTTCTGGCAATGTACGGTAAACATCTCGTAAGTACAAAATGCTTTCAATGAAATTCTCCCTGACTGGACGGACGTTTACATCGGCGTGCCTAACAGCCATCCTTGTTCGCCATATGCTGTGGAGCCCCAGAACCATGATTAGATCATAAGGAATGTCTCCATCGTTTTCAATTGGTAGAAAACGGATTCCGTACGGTGTTATTGGTAGGTCTTTCTTTAGAGTCCTTTGCAAGATGTCCCAGTAGAAGACTGGATCCCAGCAATCAATAAATACATGATCTATTGTTTCTGGTTTCTTGCATAATATACAGTTAGTTGTCCATGGAACGAATATTCCCTTTTCCTCTAACCAAGTCTTAACTGGGAGCGTGCCTGTATGAAGTTTAAAGAAGAAGGTTTTAATGCTGGGCTTAATATTCATCTTTTTAACTCTCTTTAAAACATCATTTCCTGGGCCTCCACAGTATATTGTTCGGTACCTGGGTGTTGGCAACATTGTATCCAGTAGGTCTCTGTACAGTTTTTTCCTTTGCACTGAACTTAAGTACTCAAGGGAAAATCGAGCCTTTAAGATTTGTACTGCAAGTACAACTTCTCGCCAAAACCCAGTTACTGCGCGTCCACCGTCATTGCATGATGAAACAATAAATTCAGGTAAGGCATTGCCTAAGTGCACTTGCATTACTGTGCGCAAAAAGTAGTCTTTCTGGTCCCGCAGAAAAATAAATCGCGACACAATTTGTCTTAAAAACAGGTGAGACAGGCCTAATCCACCATTACAAACAGAATGAAACAAATTCGTCCTACTAGTACGTTCCCAACTTGCCCCCCAAATGAAAACCGCGAACACTCTGTGAATTTTTTGCAGATTTGTGCGTTTCATGAACAAAAATTGGAGTACGAACCACACCTTGGATATCAAAAAAAGATTGCAGACAGTCGCGCGGGCAAACATGGACAAATTACGGCCTTGCCAGCCTTGCGCCTTTTCCCTGACCCTTTCTGTCTCTTGACGCCAGTACTGTTCGCTATCTTGATAGCTATCAAGTGGCATACCCAGATACTTCGTAGGCAACGATGTCCATCGCATGTTTGCAAACGTTTCCGGTCTTTCGTACCAGTTACCATGCCAAAAGCCAGCCGATTTTTCCCAGTTAATCTCACAGCCAGTTGCGGTGCAAAAACCGCCAGCAACCTCGACTGCCTCACTTACGCTTTGTCGGTTCACACAGAAAATGGCAATATCATCCGTGTACGCAAGTACTTTCACTTCAGATGCTTGTAGCTTGAATCCACGGATTCTTTCATTATTAATCAGGCTTAAACAAAAGGGCTCTAGATACAAGGCAAATAGAAGAGGGGACAATGGACATCCTTGCCTCACTGACGATCGCACGGCTATTGCGTCAGTAAGACTTTTATTTACAATAATACGGGTAGAGCACCCAGCGTATGCCATTTTGACTCCATCTACGATAACACTTCCGATATTTACATGCTCTAAAATGGTGAAAAGGACGTCATGTGAAACGTTGTCAAATGCTTTTGACAAGTCAAGCTGCATCATTGCTACATGTCTTCCGTCTGCATCGCAACACTCTAAAACGCATCTTGCTGTGTGTACATTCGTACAGATAGTGCGGCCCTTAATGCCGCACGTTTGGTGTGGACCTACCAACTGTTTAATGACACCTTGCACCCTCCTTGCCAACACTTTCATAAACAATTTATAATCCACATTTGTGAGGCTTATAGGCCGATAGGACTCCACCGATAGAAGTTTGACTGCGTCATCTGATTTAGGAATTAAGACAATATGTGAAGCTTTGAAAGATGGCGGCATTTGTTTAACATGGTATGCTTCCTTTATTACGCAGTACAATGCCCTGCTGGCTTCTGATTTGAATTTCTTGTAAAAAGCAGCCCCTAATCCGTCAGGACCGGGTGATTTTCCAGCGCTTATTTCTTCTATAGCCTGCTCAATTTCAAGTACACTGATTGGTTGCTCAAGCCTGGCTTTAACTTCATCCTCAAGCCTGGGCATGGTCTGCAAAAACTGACTTTCGAATTGTTCTTTCCTTTGCTTAGCCCGCCCAAGTAGCTCACTATAGTACTCTGCAAACGCTTCTTTGATAACCTCGCATTCTGTTGCAACTTCGTTATGGTGAAGTATCTTTTTAATTTTGTTTTTTTCCGCGTATCTTTTCTCGTCACCGAGTGAGCGCTTGTTCGGTGTCTCGCCAACCCATAATCGCTCTGCTCGTGCTCGCACAATAGCTCCCCTATATCGTTCTTCATCGTTAAGCTCAAGTTTATTCTTAACTTCTTTAATCTGCTTCGACCACAATCCAGGCGTCCCGCTATCTAGGTTCAGCAACAAGTTGAGTTGACGGTGCAGACCTTGCTCGTTCTCTTTACTGACATGTCGTAAAATGGTTGCTCTTTCTATTGCTTTCATTTTTATATTGTTCTTAAAACTTTCCCACTCACTCATCCAGTCCCCTGATTTCGTCGCAAACAGTGCGTTGAACATTTCCTTTACTTCGTTCACATAGCTCTCATCATCCAAAAGTTTAGAATTAAATTTCCAAAGCTCCCAGTTAAATTTAGATTTATTTTCCTTTGCTCCTATGCAAAAAACTACTAGGCTGTGATCTGTAAAAGACACGTGCTTAACTTCATAACTTCGGCACAGAGGCGCGAGTTCTAGGGAAATGTATGCACGATCTAGCCTCGCATGGCTTTCTCTTTGGAAATGGGTGTACTGGCATTGTCCATTAGGTGACAGAAGCCAACCAACATCTTCTAGATGATACTCTGTGGTTAACGTCCTTAATAAGTGTGCGCTGGGGTCCTTCACAGGCTGAAGTTTTACGCGATCTTCAGGCATACATACACAATTGAAGTCACCCACCATAACAACACATCTTTCACCCTTCAAATGCTGTTCGAGCTGCTCGAAGAACAACCTACGCTCCCCTTCCTTATTAGGTGCATAGACGCATATCATACGTCATTTCAAATTAGAGAAGGAAAAGTCAACAACAATCAGGCGTCCAGAAGGGCACACTGTGACTGCCTCCTCGACAATGCCCAGACTGTTGCGAATAAAAATAACACATCCTGCCGAATTGCCAACAGCATGACACACACATACATTGTACCTATCTCTGAATGGTTGCACCATGCGGTCCGTTTGTTCTTCACTTTCTACCTTCGTTTCTTGTATAGCGACCAAGTCCAATTCGTTTTCAAGAAATAGCCGACTAACTTGATATTGCCGCCGCCTCGCTGTCATTCCGCGAACGTTTAAGGTGGCTATACGTAACGCAGACTGGAGGTTTACTGCCATTTAATTGCAAAACAAAAGGACCGCACAGCGCTTACCACGGCAGTCTGGGAAGCAGTTGAGCATGTGCACTTGCTTTTTTGGTTGAGCCCGTAGCCACTGCGAAGAGGCCTTGCTTCTCGGTCGAAGCACCTTGAAGGGTTTGTCCAGTTCCTTGTGCACAAACTTCACAATCGCTCTTTGCTACGAGGGCGGTGTCCCGACCGTATTCCGGTCGAGGGAGATGTTTGGCTTCGGTCTGAAGCTAGGTCGCCGTGGCATGACGGCTTTGGGGGGCGGTCCCTCGTTGTTAGTGTAGTCAAGGCCGTCTCCTGCTCCCACGCTGTCCCCGTGCGTTCTTTTTGAGTTCACAGTTAATTCCATCGGCTCCCGCTGACTTCCATTGCCTGCGGCTGACGCTGCTCTTCGGTCACTACTAGACGCAGCCTTCGTAACTTCAGGTGACTGCATGCCGTCCTGGGTGTGTTCGTCTGGCTGGCCCTCCGACAAGGTGCTCTCGGAGGACTTCTCAGCAGCCTCCGAAGGCGTCTTTACTTGTGTAGCAAGTGACTGGCTTTTCGTGTCGCGGCTTGCGGCCTGCGTGGAGCCTTCAGAATTTTCGGAAGACGCGTTAGGGCATCGCGTGGACACTTCTAGCCTCCCTTTCGCTGCTTCCTCGGCGTCGGCTTCATCCATAATGAGGTCTGAAGCGTCCTCTTGTTGCAGTGGTCCAGTAACACTCGCGTAAGTTTTAACGCACATGTCCTCCCGATGACCAAAGCGCCTGCATCGGGTGCAACGAGGAACACGACACTCGCGTCTAATGTGCCCCGCAGTCCGGCACCGGAGACAAAGCGGAGCTCTGCCCGGCACTACAACCAGAGCCAACTCGCCTGCTACGCGGAGCTGGTGCGGGAGGTCATCCACCGAAACACCGGATTTCAGCTTGAGCCCAATTACTCTTGTCGTTGATGCTTTGTCCGCAACGCCACTGACACGCCACTTTTCTTTCGAAATGTCCGTTACCTTCCCAAAAGGTGCCAGGGCAGATCGCACGTCGTCGTCATGGACACCGTAGACAAGCCAGTGCAACTTCAGCCTTACGTCCTGGTTCATTGGGTCGATGATGACGCATCGTCGTTCCTTCACCTTGAAATCACGCAGGGCCAACATTTTCTTCATCCCGTCTCCGCTCTTGAATGTAAGCGCCCAGACGTGATTCATCTGGTACGCCCCCAAGGCAATCACCTCGGGGAGCATATCCAGACTATCCAACGCATCGCGGAAGTCTTCCACGCGATACGGCCGACATCTCACATCGGCATGCAGAAAAACAGTATTTAAAACATTCCGACCTGATGGCAGTTGAGGCAAAATGACTTGATAATCCTGGTCCGGTAAGTCCGCAATCCTGTTTCCGCGACCCAGCTGGGCCGCTGTTACCGCTCCGTCGGAGCACATGATGGCACGTCCGTTCGCCTCGGCGGCCGGAAGTAGAATACTAGACCACGCCGGAACGTGGCAGAACAACGCAAGCGAAAGCACAAAGGAATGCAGACGCGTAACAAAAAACAAAAGAGGCGCAGGTCTCACGGAGATTGGAAATCGGATCGCTGGATTCAAAGTCCAGAGTGCTAACCATTACACCATGAGACCGCAATTTTTCCGACGCCGGGAATCGAACCCGGGCCTCCTGGGTGAGAGCCAGGTATCCTAGCCACTAGACCACGCCGGAACGTGGCAGAACAACGCAAGCGAAAGCACAAAGGAATGCAGACGCGTAACAAAAAACAAAAGAGGCGCAGGTCTAACGGAGATTGGAAATCGGATCGCTGGATTCAAAGTCCAGAGTGCTAACCATTACACAATGAGACCGCAATTTTTCCGACGCCGGGAATCGAACCCGGGCCTCCTGGGTGAGAGCCAGGTATCCTAGCCACTAGACCACGCCGGAACGTGGCAGAACAACGCAAGCGAAAGCACAAAGGAATGCAGACGCGTAACAAAAAACAAAAGAGGCGCAGGTCTCACGGAGATTGGAAATCGGATCGCTGGATTCAAAGTCCAGAGTGCTAACCATTACACCATGAGACCGCAATTTTTCCGACGCCGGGAATTGAACCCGGGCCTCCTGGGTGAGAGCCAGGTATCCTAGCCACTAGACCACGCCGGATTTTTTTTTTCTTTATTACCGACTTGGCAACTACAAGAAACGATGAAAAGTCGCATGGAATTAAAAACACAAGTCACTTTCTTACAGGTTTCTTGTGATAGAATGGATAAGGTGACATGAGCTTGTCCAAGACTGGGAGCCATTCCGGGGATTCAGTCTGCCCTCCGAAAACATCACGCGTGTACATTACACTTTCAACAAAGTATTGAGGGGCTGGTTGTACGACAACATGCTCATGGCGAACATCCATCCGCGTTCTCCATATGCTGTGCATACACAAGACCATCAATAAATCACTGGGCACTTCTCCTGGCTGGGCGCTTGGAAGGTAGCGTATGCCAAACGGCGTTATTGGTAAGTCCTTTTTAATAGTGCGCTGTAGCACATCCCACAAAAAAACCGCATCGTGACAATCAAGGAAAATATGCTCTATGGTTTCCAGCTTTTTGCAAATTAAACAGTCAGCAGACCAAGGCACGAAAAGGCCTTTGCTTTCCAGCCATGGCTTCACCGGAAGAGTGCCGGTATGCAATTGAAAAAAGAAAGATTTAGCGGACGATCTGATGGGCATTCTTTTCACTCTCTTCAACACGTCCCGCTCCGGACCCAAAGCATATACAGCGCGATAAAGAGGCACAGGTAAAAAGGTTTCCAATAAATATTTGTACAGCCGTTTTCGCGTAACAGTACACATATACTCATTTGAAAATCTCGCCTTCACTATTTGGAAGGACGCGACAACTTCGCGAAGAAAAGCACTTAGAGCCATTGTCCCTGTAGACATAGTCGAAACTACATATTCCGGCAGTGAATCACGCAATCGCACTTGGATTACCGTTCTAAGAAAAACATCGCTTTGTTCGCGCAAAAAAAAGAACCTGGTTACAATCTGCTTTAAGTATAAATGGGACAATCCCAGTCCACCGTTATGCACCGTATGAAAAAGATTGCATCGACTGGTACGCTCCCATGTTGAAGCCCACACAAACGTGGCAAATACCCTATGCAGTTTTTGAACAGAGATTCTTGACATAGATAACACTTGCAGCATGTAAAAAATTTTTGCAACTAGGAACATATTGCAAACGGTAGCTCTTGCGAACATAGAAAAGTTATGTCCTCCCCATTTGTTTGTTTGGGTTTTCACATGCTCAACTTCCCCAGCCCAACATTCCTTGCTTTCAAGGTAATGCTTTAGTGGCACACCAAGGTAATTGCCTGGCGTTGTTGTCCATTGCATACTGGAGAACAGTTCAGGCGCGTATTGCCAGTTTCCGTGCCAAAATCCTAAACACTTTGCCCAACTAATTTCACTTCCACTTGAAATGCAAAAAGCAGTGGCTTCTTTTACAACTTCTTCCACGCTCTCATGGTCAGTACAAAAAAACCGCAATATCGTCCGCGTATGCCAAAACCCGAACTTAACTTTGAAAAAATCTATAACCGCGTATGTTCGGCCTTGTAAGCAATCTTAGACAGAAAGGCTCCAGATAAAGCGCGAACAAAAGGGGAGACAGAGGACAGCCCTGCCTTACTGACGACTGAACACGTATACGATCAGTTAACTGCTTATTCACGACCAGTCTCGCTGAACAGCACTCGTAAACCATTTTCACGCCATTTGTAATCACGGAACCAGCATTGACATACTCTAAAACAGAGAACAAAATTTCATGTACCACTTTATCAAATGCTTTGTGGAGGTCTAATTGCATCATGGCTACGTGGTCATGCATCGCGTCACAACATTCGAGTACACTCCTTGCTGCGTGTATGTTAGTAAAAATGGTCCTTCCTTTTATACCGCATGTCTGATGTGGGCCTACAAGAGAAGTAATTACACGTTGGAGTCGTCGCCCTAATACTTTCATGAAAATTTTAGAGTCAACATTCGTTAGACTTATAGGACGGTAAGACGCTACAGACTGAAGCTTAACATGGTCATCTGTTTTCGGGATTAGTACAATGTGTGACATTCGAAAAGACGGAGGAGGTACGTTCTTTTCGTAGCATTCACTAATAACTCTTTCCAGTAAAACAGCCATTTCAGTTGGAAAGGCCTTGTAAATGGCAGCACCAAGACCATCTGGTCCGGGTGACTTATTGGAATTTAATTCCCCGATAGCGGCCTCAATTTCCTCGGAAGTAATACTTGCTTCAAGTGTCTGCGCCACTTCGTCTTCTACTCTTGGCATCAGCGACAGAAAGTCTTTTCTGAAGCGTTCAATGTCCGGTGTTTTCAGGCTAAACAATTCGCTGTAAAATTCTACAAACGCCCGTTCAATCGTTTTTTTTTTCCGAGGTAACTACGTTCTGATAGCAGATTTCTTTTATCTCTTTTGACACTGCGTACCTTTTTTCGTCACTAAGTGCCCTTTTCGTGGGCGTCTCTCCGAGCCACAATTTTTCGCTGCGTGCCCTTATCACCGCACCGCGATACTTCTCTTCGTCTATCACCTCAAGTTTGGTTTTTATCTTTTTAATATCTTGGGCGAACAAGCCAAGCTTAACGCTCTCCATGCTAAGCATGTATTCAAGTGTGCTACGAAGTTCTTTTTCTTGTTCTCTTGCTTTACGTCGGAGAGTGCATGCTCGGTCAATAGCAGCTATCTTTATCTCCCACTTAAACTGCTCCCATGCTTGTATAAAATTAGAGTCATTTTGTAACATATGCTTAATATATTCTTTAACTTTAGTGGTAAACTCTTCATCCAGCAGCAGTTTTTCATTAAATTTCCATAGCTCCCAATTGAACTTTGTTGCCTTACTTTTCATGCCTAGAGTAATCATTACGAGGGAGTGGTCACTAAAGTTTCATATTCCGAGCACAAGGGCACACAATCAATGGGAACATATATTCGGTCCAACCTTGCATGACAGCTACCTTGAAAGTGCGTGAACTTTGCTTGGCCTCCATGCGTCATTATACAGCCAGCATCTTCAAGCTCTGCCTCAATAACAATGTCAATAAGTAACTCTGCACTCTTGTCACGAAGGACACGGTCTGTTGTTCTATCTTCCGGTCTACAGACACAGTTGAAGTCTCCAAGCAGGAGAACACGCCTCTCATGTATTAGGAAGGATTTCATATAGTGAAAAAACTCTTCCCGCTCAAACGTTCTAGTCGGCGCATAAACGCAAATCACTCTCCAGTCCAGTCCAGAAAAACTGAAATCACATATCAAAAGCCGACCACTCCCACACGAGAACACAGACTGCACACACTCTATGCAATTTCGAATGAAGATGACACATCCCCCCGATCTTCCAACCGCATGACAAACGCAAACACTATATCTAGAACGATATATTTCAGCCATTTTCTCTGTTTGTTGTTCGCTTTCCATTTTGCTCTCTTGAACTGCTAGCACATCAATTTCATTTTCCAGCAGAATGCGGTTCAGCTGCAGTTGTCTCCGACGCGTTGACAGCCCCCTCACATTTAGCGTGGCTACGCGCAAGCTAGTGGTTAAATTGGTCGCCATCTCAAGAAATTATAAATCGCGAAACATATATCACTCACATCGCTTTTGCAGAAAGACAGCATTGCGGTTGATCTGTTGCATATGGGATGACCATTCTTCCTTTTTGGCGAGTCCGTCCGTCGTTCCAAGCGCTGCTCCCGATCATGGACCGGGCTTGTAACGTCTCGACCGGAAAGGGTACCCCCGCTATGGCGGAGGCACAGGTGACACAGTTCTCCGGTCTGGGGGCACGTTTGGCCTTGGCTTGAAGGACGCCCGGCGAAGGGGGGCTGCCTTCAGTGGAGGCTGTCCGCTTTCCGCTCCTCCTTGGGTTGATTCCTCGTTGACACTGTCTTCGTGCACCCGCTTCACAGGCAAGGTAGAAGCAGCTGGCATCTCAGCTTCAGTGTCCCCCTGTACCTCACTGTGTTGCGTAGCCGAAGCTGGGCTTGCAGCACTGGCATTGCCGTCTTCTTTCGTGGGTGTCTCGGTCCCAGCAACATTCAGCAACGGAACAATCACATCTGACTCACAGTGCTCTTTAAGGGCAGGGGTCTTCTCAGAGGATTGTTCTTTCTGCACTGCATCCTCAGTGATTCCACTGCTAGCTTCCTCGGCGTACACTGCGTCCATCAAGTGCTCGCCTGCCACTTCACTCGGCACGGGGCCTGCAACGTTGGCATACGTGCGCACACACTGCGACTCGTCATGGCCGTAGCGACGACACAGCCCGCAGCGCGGCACACGACAATCCCGACGTATATGTCCTTTCCCCCGGCACCGGAGGCAAAGCGGGGCTCTGCCTGGGACGTGGACGAGTGCGACGTCCTCGGCGACCCGAAGCTGATGCGGCAGGTCCTCAATGGTTACGCCCACTTTTAGCTTCAGCGTGACCGTTCGAGTCGTTGAAGCCTTGTCGACACACCCTTGCACTTTCCACTTTTCTCTTGATATTTCGGTAACTTTTCCAAAAGCCGCCAACGCCGCTCGCACGTCATCGTCGTGCACGCCGTGAAGCAGCCAGAAAAGCTTCAACCTGATGCCTTGGTTACAGGGGTCAATGACCACGCAGCGGTGCTCCTTCACTTCGAAAGCTTCGGCTTGCAAAATCTTCGTTTTGCCCTCTTCACCTTTAAACGTTACCGCCCATACGTGATTCATTTGATATGCCCCGAGGGCAACCACTTCCGGCAAAAGTGAAAGACGAGCGAGGGAGTCTCGAAAGTGCTCCACCCGGTACGGCCTGGCTTTTATGTCGCCATGCAAAAAAACAGTATGCAAAACACTCGAACCTGTAGGCAGATGCGGTAGAACCAGTTCATAATCCTTGGCAGGCCTTTCCGTACTCCTGATACCACGGCCCAGCTGGGCCGCTGAATCCGCTCCTTGGGAGCCCATGATGAACACGTCCGTCACGCTCGGTGGCCGGAAGTAGAATGACCACGCCGGAACGTGGCAGAGCAACGCAAGCGAAAGCACAAAGGAATGCAGACGCGTAACAAAAAACAAAAGAGGCGCAGGTCTCACGGAGATTGGAACTCGGATCGCTGGATTCAAAGTCCAGAGTGCTAACCATTACACCATGAGGCCGCCATTTTTCCGACGCCGGGAATCGAACCCGGGCCTCCTGGGTGAGAGCCAGGTATCCTAGCCACTAGACCACTTTTTTTTTTTCTTTATTGCCTGACTTTGACACAAATACAACGCACTGGAAAACAAAACAACAGGAACAAAGGAATAATATATGTACACAAAGCTAGTTCGCGTTGCCTATCCCCCACTGAGGGGCAGGCATTGTCATTTTAAAATTCCTTGAGCACCGTCAAAGGTTCCAGCTTTGACAGCCACTCAGGAGCACATGGTTGCAATTTAAGCACGTCGAGCCATCGCTGCACACTTTCACGGAAATACATGCGGGCTGGCCGTGCATCTGGATCGCAGTGATAACCAGCCATTCGTGCGCGCCATATACTGTGGAGGCACATTAACATAACCTGGTCTAACGGCATATCATCGTGGTTATCCAATGGCAAATACCTAATGCCATGGGAATCAAGTGGCAACTGTTTTTTAATTGTCCTTTGCAGAACATCCCACAACTATACCCCCTCCCAGCAGTGCAAAAACACGTGATCTATTGTCTCTGGCTGTTTGCAGATGAGACATTGGGCCCCCACGGTAGGAAAATACCCTTTTCCTCCATAAATGATTTTACACTCAAAGTACCGGTATGTAGCATAAAGAAAAAAGTTTTAGCTCCCGTAGCAACTTGCATTTTCTTTACGCGTTTTAATACATTACTTCCTGTGCCTCCATAGTATAAAGCTCGGTACAAGGGCACCGGGAACACCACTTCACAAACATCCTTGTATAATGTTCTCCTGTTAACATTACTTAAATACTCTTTCGAAAAACGTGCGCTTAAGAATTTCACGCTCAAAACAATTTCCCTAAAGAATCCAAAAAGAGATCCCGGCATACATTGCGTATAAACTACGAAATCAGACAACGCTCGACCAAGTCTTTGTTGACACACTGTGCGCAGGAATGGATCACTGGCATCCCTAAAAAACATAAACCGGTTGACAATCTGTCGCACAAACAAATGACCCAGACCAAGCCCTCCATGCTTCACCTGCCGGAACAAATTTGTCCGACTGCACCTCTCCCAACTCGAGGCCCAAACAAACACCGCAAAAACTCGATGCAATTTTTGCACATTTACACGGGAGCAATGCAACACTTGCATTACATACCATAACTTACTAATTAAAAACAGGTTGCAAACTGCGGCTCTTGCAAATATTGATAATTGAGCGCTTTTCCATTTCTCCGCTTTTTCACGGGTTTCTCTGACCTGCTCTAGCCAGTAAGGCTCGCTTTCCTTGTAAAATTCCAAGGGCACACCCAAGTACTTTGCAGGCGTTGTAACCCACGACACATTAGCGAAAGTGTCGGGGGTCAGCTGCCAGTCTCCGTGCCAAAATCCCAGGCACTTACCCCAGTTAACTTTACTCCCTGTGACTTTGCTAAAATGTTTTACCACCTCCACTGTCCTCTTTATACTCTCCTTATTCACACAAAAAACCGCAACGTCGTCTGCGTAAGCCAGCAATTTGACTTCTGACTCCTGCAGTCGAAAACCATCAATGTCATTGTTTTGTAGGATGCTTAAACACAATGTTTCAATATAAATGCCGAACAAAAGAGGGCTGAGGGGGCAACCTTGGCGCACCGAACGTCGTACGTTGATGGGGGCCCCCAGTGACTTATTGACAATTAATCTCGTAGTGCAGTTACGGTACGCCAAGGCCACTCCCTCTCGAATAACAGAGCCGACATTAACATGGTCTAATATACTGAACAGAATGGCATGCGCCACACAATCAAAAGCTTTCTCCAAGTCCAACTGCAGTAAAGCAACACACGCATGAGTTGCATCGCAGCATTCGAGCACACTTCTCGCTTTGTGAATGTTCTGAAAGATGGATCGCCCTTTGATACCGCACGTTTGGTGAGGGCCCACTAGTTCGCATATAACCTTTTGTAGTCTGCCAGCAAGCACCTTCATATAAATCTTGTAATCAACGTTTGTCAGAGCAATGGGCCTGTAAGACGACAACTGCCTAAGCTTATCTGGTTGGTCAGTTTTCGGAATAAGTACTGTGTGCGACGATCCGAAAGACGCAGGCAGTGCCTTCAGCTCATACGCTTCATTAAATAAGGCACACAACAAAGGAGATAGCTGTTGCTTGAACGCTTTATAAAAAGCCGCACTCAGGCCCGGGTGATTTCCCAGGGTTTAAATTTTCTATTGCCTGCTGCACTTCCTTTTCGCTTATTGGCCGCTCCAGTCTTTCTTTTTGTTCGTCATCAATTTTTGGCATCGCGTCAAGAAAGGATTCTTTAAAACGGTCCAAATTAACCTCTCGGGACGAAAATAGCTCTTCATAATACTCCCGGAAAGCTTTCGCGATTCCTTCGTTATCGGTTTCTGTGCGTCCTGCCCAATCTACCTCTGCCACGTGATTTCGCCTTGCATTTGCTTTTTCTATTCCCAACGATCTTTTTGTCGGCGTCTCATCCATGGCCAATTTTTCCGCTCTCGCACGCACCAGTGCTCCGCGATAACGGTCTTCGTCATTCAGTTGAAGTCTTTGTTTTATTTTTCTAACGTCGTCCAAGTATAACCCTGGCGTGTTACACTCCAGGGCTAACAATTTATCTAGCAAAGATCTTAAATGCATTTCATTTTGTTTTTCTTGAAATCGTATGCAGCTGGCCTTTTCTATAGCTTTGATTTTAATTTGTTGCTTACACAGTTCCCATTCTTGACCCAGTTCGTGGGTGTCCTCCTGACAAATATTACCAATTTCTTCTTCTACTAGTCTGGTGAATTGCTCGTCATTCAGCAGTTTATTATTTAACTTCCACAATTCCCAATTAAAACCGCTACCTCCCTTTCTTGGTCCAATTGTACACTGAACCATGCAGTGATCTGAGTACGTTACCGCCAAAACATAATAATCCTGGCATTTTGGAGCCAGTTCTGCGGCCACATAAATTCTGTCAAGGCGGGCGTGGCTAGCACCCTGAAAATGCGTATACTGAACCCGTCGCTCGCTCGTGAGACACTCTGCAACGTCTTCCAGTGCAAACTCGTCAATCAAGCGCGAAAGCACCTCTGTGCTACGATCCCTAAATGTACGAAGGCTAGTTTTGTCACCGGAGCTCAGTACACAATTGAAATCCCCCAGAAAGACAAGTTGCTTATCCGTGTTTAAATACCCTTCAACAAAATCAAACAAAGCAGCCCTCTCATCAACTACCGTAGGTGCATATATACAAACAGCACGCCACTCAGCCGAGCAAAAACTAAAATCGATGACCACACCCCGACCCGACGGAAAAGAAGCATGCGACTGCACTACAAGACCCGGCAACTTCTTCACAAACAGGACGCATCCAGCAGAAGTACCGACTGCATGGCTGACAACTGCGTAAAACCGCGACGTGAAACGTTGCACCATGCTCTCGGTCTCTTGTTCACCCTCGACTTTTGTCTCTTGAACTCCAAGTATATCGATGTCATTTTCATTTAAAAGGCGCAGGACCTGGCTCTGCTTCCTTTTTGCTGCTAGACCTCTCACGTTAAGGGTCGCAACCTTTAGTGACAGTACATAAGCCATTTTCTTAGAGTGAAAAGAGGCCAAGAGCTTGGTGCTTACCCTTCACGTCTAGCATGGCGCTAGACGCTTTCGTTGACGCCAGAGCCATGAGGTTGGACTGGCAGACCTTGTGACGGGGGCGGCTTTTCGGCAGCTCTCCTGTCCGTCGAGACATTCGGTCTTGGTTTGAAGGTCGCCCTCCTCCCTATTGGCGTTTTTATCGGCGGCTCGTCGTTGCTAGCTGCCTCTGCCTCATTCGTCTCACTGGCGCTCCCGTCGTGGGCACGCTTCGCAGGGCCCTGGACGTTGGCCGCTCGGCCGCTGCTCCCTTCGAGGGTCCCCCGTCTGCCCGCAGACTCCGGAAGTTCAATTTTTGAGCTCTCGGCATCGCTCACCGTTTCTTTCTCCGACGGTCCGTTGCTTGGCAGTGCCACTTCCCTGTCTGGTCCACCGAGCATCTCGTCGCCACCCCCCGGGGGCACTAACATGCCTGTCGTTGCTGCCATCCTCTCATCCTCTCCGACCCCTTTTGCGGCCTCCTCCGTCTCTGCGACGTCCATTCGGTGTTCCGTCATGTCCGCCCTCGCTGTTGGTGCAGTAGCCACTGCATACGTTCGTACGCAGTCTTCCTCCGAGTGGCCAAACCGCTTACACGTCGCACACCGCGGAATCTTACATTCCCGGCGCACATGACCGGTCCCGCGGCAGCGCAGGCACTGCATGGGCCGCCCAGGCACCACAACAAAGGCCAACTCCCCTGCTACTCTTATCTGGTGAGGCAGATCTTCTATCTTCATCCCAGGCTTCAACTTCAGAAGCACGGTTCTCGTTGTTGAGCCCTTTTCGTGCACTCCCTGGACTCGCCACCGCTCACGGGTCACTTCCGTCACCTCACCGAACGCCGCAAAAGCTGTTCGGATATCCTCATCCGCCACGCCGTGCAACATCCAGTGGAGCCGTAGCTTCACCTGTTGGTCCTCCGGGTCAATGACGATACACCGTCGACCTTTCACTTGAAGCTCCTTGAATGCTAGCAGCCGCTTGGTTGCTTCCGTGCTGTTCAAAGTCACCGCCCAGACATGGTTTATTTGGTAAGCCCCCAAGGCCACCACGTCTGGGAGCGTACCAATCTTGGCCAGGGCGTCCCGGAAATCTTCAACCCTGAAGGTTCGCACTCGTACGTCACCGTGCAAAAAAACTGTGTTGAAAACAACACGTCCGGTGGGCAGATGCGGCAAAATAATCTGATATTCCTTGTCGTCTTTTTCCTCAAGCCTGTTACCGCGGCCAGCATGGGCCGCAATCGCCGCTCCGCCGGAGCTCATCATTCTGCGTCCGTACACGCCGGTGGCCGGAAGTAGAATCTAGCCACTAGACCACGCCGGAACGTGACAGAACAACGCAAGCGAAAGCACAAAGGAATGCAGACGCGTAACAAAAAACAAAAGAGGCGCAGGTCTCACGGAGATTGGAAATCGGATCGCTGGATTCAAAGTCCAGAGTGCTAACCATTACACCATGAGGCCGCCATTTTTCCGACGCCGGGAATCGAACACGTGCCTCCTGGGTGAGAGCCAGGTATCCTAGCCACTAGACTTTTTTTTTTTTTCTTTATTGCCGTGAAACAGAAAACAAAAATACACATGATAAAACACGTCAACTACACTTGAGCTAACGCGTACGCGGCTAAAATCTTTTCAGGTTCACCAACTCATCAAATAGACATTGCCAATGTGGTGGATCCTGCTGCATCCTGAAAGTTTCGCGTATATACACCGCACTTTCAATGAAGTTTTCACGCGCAGATCGTGTATTTATATCTGCGTGACGCACCTGCATTCGTGTTTTCCACAAACTATGGAGACCAAGAAGCATAATTAAATCATAAGGTGCATCATCGTTCTGCACTGGTAGGAATCTGATTCCGTACGGAGTTAGGGGAAGTTCCTTTTTAATTGTCCTTTGGAGGACGTCCCACAGAAAAACAGCATCCCAACACTGTAAGAAGACGTGTTCAATTGTCTCCGGTTTTTTGCACAACAGGCAATTTGTTGTCCATGGGACGAAGATACCTTTTTCATTCAGCCAGGTTTTAACAGGGAGCGTATTAGAGTCAAGTTTGAAAAGGAACGTTTTAGCAGATGGCCTCACGGGCATCTTCTTTACTCTTTTCAAAACATCCTGCCCTGGGCCTCCACAGTGTATTTCCCTGTAAAAAGGCACCGGCAGCATCACGTCAATGAGATCTTTATACAGTTTTTTTCTGGGAACATTGAAAAGGTAATCAAAAGAAAACCGCACTTCCAGCAACTTGCACGAAAAAACAACTTCGCGCAGGTAGCCAGTCACAGTACCAGGCATGCTTTCACATGACACAATCCATTCAGGGAGCAGCCTCTGCAATCGCACTTGCATCACAGTTCTTAGAAAGGTATCTTTTTGATCACGCAGGAATATAAATCGCGAAACCACTTGTCGCAAGAACAAATGAGCAAGGCCAAGCCCGCCCCTTTTAACAGAAATAAACAAGTTCGTCCGGGCGGTTTTTTCCCATGTGGATGCCCAAATAAAAACAGCAAAAACGCGGTGCATTTTCTGAATTGAGGTTCGTGAGACACACAACACATTCATGAGGTACCACAGCCTTGAAATAAGAAAAACATTGCAAATGGAAGCGCGCGAAAACATTGAGAGTTGCCTTCCTTGCCACGCATCCGCTTTTTCTTTCGCTCTGGATGTTTCTTCCATCCAGTGCATGTTGGCATCTCGATAACAATCTAAAGGCACGCCTAGATATCGCGTTGGGAGAGCAGACCATCGCAGCTTACAGAAGAAATCAGGTGTCACGTCCCAATCACCGTGCCAAAACCCAGAGCTTTTCTCCCAATTGATCTTACATCCGGTTTGATCACAAAATGTTTGGACGACACCCGTAACTTCACAGATGCTCTTTCTAGTTGCACAAAACACTGCTATGTCATCAGCATATGCCAGCATTTTCACGTGTGCTGATTGCAGCTTGAACCCTAAAATGCGACCGCTATCAATGATAGCCAAGCAAAGTGGCTCTAAATACAGTGCAAAAAGCAGGGGTGAGAGTGGGCAGCCCTGCCTTACCGATGAACGTACTGCGATGCTGTCAGTCAGTTCACCATTCACTATAATACGGGTCGTGCAGTTCGCGTAAGCCATTTTAACACCCTCCACTATGACTTTTCCAAGGTTAGAATGCTCCAAAATGGAAAAAAGAATTTCGTGAGAAACACGGTCAAAGGCTTTCGCCAAATCTAACTGCATCATGGCTATCTGACCACCGAGTGCATCAACACAATCTAGTACGGTTCTTGCGACATGTATATTCGTGGCAATGGATCGACCCTTGATGCCGCACGTTTGATGAGATCCAACCAGTTTTTTTATTACGCTTTGCAGTCTTTTTGCTAAAACCTTCATATACACCTTGTAGTCAACATTGGTGAGGCTAATCGGTCGATATGACCCCACCAACAGTCGTTTTTCCGGATCATCTGTCTTGGGTATTAGCACAATGTGCGATGTAGCGAAAGACAATGGAACAGTATTACGTTCATAAGCTTCAGTGATTACATCGAGCATAAACTGAGCCGCATACTGCTGAAAAGTTTTAAAGAAGGCAGCGCTTAGACCATCCGGCCCAGGGGCCTTCCCAGGTGTCAGGTCATCTATTGCAGATTCTATCTCCTGCAACGTTATCGGTGTTTCTAGGCGCGCTTTACTTTCGTCATCCAGTGCAGGCATCAGTCTTAGAAAGTCTGTTTGAAAGCCGCCTACAGTCTCAAGCTTAGCGCTAAGCAGTTCTTCGAAGTGCTCTGCTACCGCATGCTGAATATCTTTAGCATCTTCTGTGATATGGCCGCCATACCTTATACTCCTAATTTCTTTCTGGCAGGCGTATCTTTTCTCGTCTGCTAGGGCTCGTTTTGTCGGCACTTCTCCAGCCCAAAGTTTTTCAGCCCTTGCACGTATGACAGCCGCTGTGTATCTTTCGCTGTCGATTGTTTCCAGCTCACTTTTAAGCTCTCGTATTTTACTGGCGAAATGCCCTGGCACAGTACTTTCCATGCTCAAAAAAAGAGCAAGTTGTTCATTCAGTTCTTTTTCTTTTTCTTTCTCTTTGTATCGCAGCTTACTACTCTTTTCTATTGCTTTCAATTTGACCCACTCTTTGAAGCTGTCCCATTCCGCTGCAAAACTTACTGGTCGCACAGCAAGACGATTTTCAAACTCTGTCTTAACTTCAGTAACGAACTCTTCATCGGCAAGAAGTTTGGCATTCAGTTTCCATAGGTACCAGTTAAATCGCGATTTCTTTCCTTTGCGACCAAACACTGCACTCACGAGACAATGATCGCTGAAAGACACAGGTTTGACATCATATGCAGTACATAGGGAAACAAGATCTACCGAGGCATACACCCTGTCCAATCTGGCATGGCTATCTCGCTGAAAGTGCGTGAACTCTGGCTGGTTTCCAGTGGAGAACACACTACCAACATCCTCAAGGCTATACTCATGTACAAGTGCATTCAACAGCTCGGAGCTCCTGTCTCTTCGAGGTTTACACTTGGCCGCTCGGTCCACAGCTGCGCACACACAGTTGTAGTCACCAAGTACAAGCAAGATTTTGTCGACCTTCAACCACAACTCAATAGACTGAAAAAACAATTCACGCTCACGCCCTGAATTGGGAGCATACACACACACAACACGCCAGCATAAATTAGAGTAGGTAAAATCGGTAACCAAAAGCCGACCACTTGGACAGGCAAAAACGGACTCTACGCTTACTCCCAGCGTGTTACGTATAAATAAAAGGCACCCACCCGATACACCAACAGAATGGCATACACACACATAAAAGTTTGTTTGAAAAGAAGCCACCATACGGTCAGTGCTTTCTTGGCTCTCAATCTTTGACTCTTGCACAGCTGCTATATCTATATCATTATCCACAAGGAGGCGACTGAGCTGGCATTGTCGCCTTCTCGCTCCCAGTCCTCTAACATTCAAAGTAGCTACGTGTAACGGCGAATTAAGCTTGAGAGTCATGTACTAGAGAGAGACGCCAGTACCGGCATGGTGCCTACCTTCATGGTTGCGTGGCCTCCGCTTCTGACAAACAGCGGCGTATGCATGCATGTAATGTCCTGCCAGCAGAATGTCGGGATGCATTCAAACGAAGTCCAAGCCCATTGTTTCATTTTTGCTAACACACGCACCACTTGGTTGTAGAAGGTTCGTGACGCTGGTCGGTAGGCAGCCGACCCACAAATCGTTCAGGTCTCCACAAAAACTACGGAGGCGGTTTCCCCGCCTGCCGCGTGTCAGCCGAGAAGTTCGGCTTCGGTCTTAACGTGGCTCTTCGGATGCCAGAAGTTTTCGGCGGCGGCTCACCACAAACACCGCCTGGCAGCTGAGTCTCCTCGACGCTTTCCTCATGCGGACGTTTCGCGGCAATTAAGGCTGCTGTCTCCGGCCCAACCTCCATGGCATCAGTACAGGAAGGCTCAGTACTGAGATGATCCTCAGCGTCAGAAAATTTGGTTAAGTCTTCTGACCCTTCCTTTGACTCGCTTTCATGGTCCTGGGATGGAACGTTCAAGACATGCCGAGGTTCATTCTTTTCATTTGAGACCATCACCTTACCCTTTGTTAAAACCGTCATGGAAGGCGCGTCCTGTTTCGTTGACTGACCTCTAATGTCAGCAGCCTCCTCCGCATCCGCCTCGTCCATAATTAACTCGGACGAGTCTTCGCTGGTCCCAGGTCCGGCAATGCTAGCGTAGGTTCGTGCACACTGGTTGTCTTCATGCCCGAACCGTCGGCAGGTTCCGCAGCGAGGAACCCGGCACTCTTTGCGGATGTGACCCGTACTCCGGCAGCGTAGGCACAACGGGGGTCTGCCTGGCACAATGACGAGCGCGAGCTCACCGCTAACATTGAGCTGATGCGGCAGGTCGTCGAGCTTCATGCCAGCTTTCAGCTTCAGCGTGACGAGTCTAGTTGTAGAGCCCTTTTCCAGCATACCTTTAACACGCACGCGCTCCCGGGAAACGTCTGACACCTTTCCGTACGGCGCAAATGCAGCACGAACATCTTCATCTGGCACGTTGTGAAGTAGCCAGTGAAGCTTGAGTCGCACGTCCTGGTTCGCCGGGTCAATCACCAAGCAGAGACCGTTTTTCACAGACAGCTCACCTACACTGACAATCTTGTTGACGGCTTCAGTATCCTTGAGAGTGACGGCCCAGACGTGGCTCATCCGATACGCCCCCATAGCGATAACATCGGGGATTAGCGAGTGTTGTGCTAAAGCATCCCGGAAATCTTCCACCCGGTACGGGCGGGCCCTGATATCGGCGTGCAAAAAAACGGTATTCAAAACAAACCGACCTGTTGGAAGTGCAGGCAAAACGACCTGGTAAGTGTTGTCCTTTTCAGCAGTCCTGTTACCGCGGCCTGACATGGCCGCTGAAGCCGCTCCTGAGGAGCCCTGCATCCTGCGTCCGTTCACTGGCGTGGCCGGAAGCAGAATCCTCCTAGCCACTAGACCACGCCGGAACGTGGCAGAACAACGCAAGCGAAAGCACAAAGGAATGCAGACGCGTAACAAAAAACAAAAGAGGCGCAGGTCTCACGGAGATTGGAAAACGGATCGCTGGATTCAAAGTCCAGAGAGCTAACCATTACACCATGAGGCCGCCATTTCTCCGACGCCGGGAATCGAACCCGGGCCTCCTGGGTGAGAGCCAGGTATCCTAGCCACTAGACCACGCCGGAACGTGGCAGAACAACGCAAGCGAAAGCACGAAGGAATGCAGACGCGTAACAAAAAACAAAAGAGGCGCAGGTCTCACGGAGATTGGAAATCGGATCGCTGGATTCAAAGTCCAGAGAGCTAACCATTACACCATGAGGCCGCCATTTTTCCGACGCCGGGAATCGAACCCGGGCCTCCTGGGTGAGAGCCAGGTATCCTAGCCACTAGACCACGCCGGAACGTGGCAGAACAACGCAAGCGAAAGCACAAAGGAATGCAGACGCGTAACAAAAAACAAAAGAGGCGCAGGTCTCACGGAGATTGGAAATCGGATCGCTGGATTCAAAGTCCAGAGAGCTAACCATTACACCATGAGGCCGCCATTTTTCCGACGCCGGGAATCGAACCCGGGCCTCCTGGGTGAGAGCCAGGTATCCTAGCCACTAGACCACGCCGGAACGTGGCAGAACAACGCAAGCGAAAGCACGAAGGAATGCAGACGCGTAACAAAAAACAAAAGAGGCGCAGGTCTCACGGAGATTGGAAATCGGATCGCTGGATTCAAAGTCCAGAGAGCTAACCATTACACCATGAGGCCGCCATTTTTCCGACGCCGGGAATCGAACCCGGGCCTCCTGGGTGAGAGCCAGGTATCCTAGCCACTAGACCACGCCGGAACGTGGCAGAACAACGCAAGCGAAAGCACGAAGGAATGCAGACGCGTAACAAAAAACAAAAGAGGCGCAGGTCTCACGGAGATTGGAAATCGGATCGCTGGATTCAAAGTCCAGAGAGCTAACCATTACACCATGAGGCCGCCATTTTTCCGACGCCGGGAATCGAACCCGGGCCTCCTGGGTGAGAGCCAGGTATCCTAGCCACTAGACCACGCCGGAACGTGGCAGAACAACGCAAGCGAAAGCACGAAGGAATGCAGACGCGTAACAAAAAACAAAAGAGGCGCAGGTCTCACGGAGATTGGAAATCGGATCGCTGGATTCAAAGTCCAGAGAGCTAACCATTACACCATGAGGCCGCCATTTTTCCGACGCCGGGAATCGAACCCGGGCCTCCTGGGTGAGAGCCAGGTATCCTAGCCACTAGACCACGCCGGAACGTGGCAGAACAACGCAAGCGAAAGCACAAAGGAATGCAGACGCGTAACAAAAAACAAAAGAGGCGCAGGTCTCACGGAGATTGGAAATCGGATCGCTGGATTCAAAGTCCAGAGAGCTAACCATTACACCATGAGGCCGCCATTTTTCCGACGCCGGGAATCGAACCCGGGCCTCCTGGGTGAGAGCCAGGTATCCTAGCCACTAGACCACGCTTTTATTTTTTTTTCTTTATTGCCGTGAAACACAAAACAAAATACACATGATAAAACACGTCAACTACACTTGAGCTAACGCGTACGCGGCTAAAATCTTTTCAGGTTCACCAACTCATCAAATAGACATTGCCATTGTGGTGGATCCTGCTGCATCCTGAAAGATTCGCGTATATACACCGCACTTTCAATGAAGTTTTCACGCGCAGATCGTGTATTTATATCTGCGTGACGCACCTGCATTCGTGTTTTCCACAAACTATGGAGGCCAAGAAGCATAATTAAATCATAAGGTGCATCATCGTTCTGCACTGGTAGGAATCTGATACCGTACGGAGTTAGGGGAAGTTCCTTTTTAATTGTCCTTTGGAGGACGTCCCATAGAAAAACAGCGTCCCAACACTGTAAGAAGACGTGTTCAATTGTCTCCGGTTTCTGGCACAACAGGCAATTCGTTGTCCATGGGACGAAGATACCTTTTTCATTCAGCCAGGTTTTAACAGGGAGCGTATTAGAGTGAAGTTTGAAAAGGAACGTTTTAGAAGATGGCCTCAAGGGCATCTTCTTGACTCTTTTCAAAACGTCCTGCCCTGGGCCTCCACAGTGTAATGCCCGGTAAAAAGGCACCGGCAGCATCACGTCAATGAGATCTTTATACAGTTTTTTTTTGGGAACATTGAAAAGGTAATCAAAAGAAAACCGCACTTCCAGCAACTTGCACGAAAAAACAACCTCGCGCAGGTAGCCAGTCACAGTACCAGGCATGCTTTCACATGACACTATCCATTCAGGGAGCAACCTCTGCAATCGCACTTGCATCACAGTTCTTAGAAAGATATCTTTTTGATCACGCAGGAATATAAATCGCGAAACCACTTGACGCAAAAACAAATGGACAAGGCCAAGCCCGCCCCTTTTAACAGAAATAAACAAATTCGTCCGGGCGGTTTTTTCCCACGTGGATGCCCAAATAAAAACAGCAAAAACGCGGTGCATTTTCTGAATTGAGGTTCGTGAGACACACAACACATTCATGAGGTACCACAGCCTCGAAATAAGAAAAACATTGCAAATTGAAGCGCGCGAAAACATTGAGAGTTGCCTTCCTTGCCACGCATCCGCTTTTTCTTTCGCTCTGGATGTTTCTTCCATCCAGTGCACGTTGGGATCTCGATAACAATCTAAAGGCACGCCTAGATATCGCGTTGGGAGAGCAGACCATCGCAGCTTACAGAAGAAATCAGGTGTCACGTCCCAATCACCGTGCCAAAACCCAGAGCTTTTCTCCCAATTGATCTTACATCCGGTTTGATCACAAAATGTTTGAACGACACCCGTGACTTCACAGATGCTCTTTCTGGTTGCACAAAAGACTGCAATGTCATCAGCGTATGCTAGCATTTTCACGTGTGCTGATTGCAGCTTGAATCCTAAAATGCGATCGCTATCAATGATAGCCAAGCAAAGTGGCTCTAAATACAGTGCAAAAAGTAGGGGTGAGAGCGGGCAGCCCTGCCTTACTGATGACCGTACTGCAATGCTATCAGTCAGTTCACCATTCACTATAATACGGGTCGTGCAGTTCGCATAAGCCATTTTAACACCCTCCACTATGACTTCACCAAGGTTAGAATGCTCTAAAATGGAAAAAAGAATTTCGTGAGAAACACGATCAAAGGCTTTCGCCAAGTCAAATTGCATCATGGCTATCTGACCCCCGAGTGCATCAACACATTCTAGTACGGTTCTTGCGACATGTATATTCGTGGCAATCGATCGACCCTTGATGCCACACGTTTGATGAGACCCAACCAATTCATTTATTACGCTTTGCAGTCTTTTTGCTAAAACCTTCATGTACACCTTGTAGTCAACATTGGTGAGGCTTATCGGTCGATATGACCCCACCAACAGTCGTTTCTCCGGATCCTCTGTCTTGGGTATTAGAACAATGTGCGATGTAGAGAAAGACAATGGAACAGCATTACGTTCGTAAGCTTCAGTGATTACATCGAATATAAACTGAGCCGCATAGTGCTGAAACGTTTTAAAGAAGACAGCGCTTAGACCATCGGGTCCAGGGGCTTTCCCAGGTGACAGGTCATCTATTGCAGATTCTATCTCCTGTAACGTTATCGGTGTTTCTAGGCGCGCTTTACTTTCGTCATCCAGTGCAGGCATCAGTCTTAGAAAGTCTGTTTGAAAGCCGCCTACAGTCTCAAGCTTAGCGCTAAGCAGTTCTTCGAAGTGCTCTGCTACCGCATGCTGAATATCTTTAGCATCTTCTGTAATATGGCCGCCATACCTTATACTCCTAATTTCTTTCTGGCAGGCGTATCTTTTCTCGTCTGCTAGGGCTCGTTTTGTCGGCACTTCTCCAGCCCAAAGTTTTTCAGCCCTTGCACGTATGACAGCCGCTGTGTATCTTTCGCTGTCGATTGTTTCCAGCTCACTTTTAAGCTCTCGTATTTTACTGGCGAAATGCCCTGGCACAGTACTTTCCATGCTCAAAAAAAGAGCAAGTTGTTCATTCAGTTCTTTTTCTTTTTCTTTCTCTTTGTATCGCAGCTTACTACTCTTTTCTATTGCTTTCAATTTGACCCACTCTTTGAAGCTGTCCCATTCCGCTGCAAAACTTACTGGTCGCATAGCAAGACGATTTTCAAACTCTGTCTTAACTTCAGTAAGGAACTCTTCATCGGCAAGAAGTTTGGCATTCAGTTTCCATAGGTACCAGTTAAAGCGCGATTTCTTTCCTTTGCGACCAAACACTGCACTCACGAGACAATGATCGCTGAAAGACACAGGTTTGACCTCATATGCAGTACATAGGGAAACAAGATCTACCGAGGCATACACCCTGTCCAATCTGGCATGGCTATCTCGCTGAAAGTGCGTGAACTCTGGCTGGTTTCCAGTGGAGAACACACTACCAACATCCTCAAGGCTATACTCATGCACAAGTGCATTCAACAGCTCGGAGCTTCTGTCTCTTCGAGGTTTACACTTGGCCGCTCGGTCCACAGCTGCGCACACACAGTTGTAGTCACCAAGTACAAGCAAGATTTTGTCAGTCTTCAGCCACACCTCAATAGACTCAAAAAACAATTCACGCTCACATCCTGAATTGGGAGCATACACACACACAACAAGCCAGCATAAATTAGAGTAGGTAAAATCGGTAACCAAAAGCCGACCACTTGGACAGGCAAAAACGGACTCTACGCTTACTCCCAGCGTGTTACGTATAAATAAAAGGCATCCACCCGATACACCAACAGAATGGCATACACACACATAAAAGTTTGTTTGAAAAGAAGCCACCATACGGTCAGTGCTTTCTTGGCTCTCAATCTTTGACTCTTGCACAGCTGCTATATCTATATCATTATCCACAAGGAGGCGACTGAGCTGGCATTGTCGCCTTCTCGCTCCCAGTCCTCTAACATTCAAAGTAGCTACGTGTAACGGCGAATTAAGCTTGAGAGTCATGTACTAGAGAGAGACGCCAGTACCGGCATGGTGCCTACCTTCATGGTTGCGTGGCCTCCGCTTCTGACAAACAGCGGCGTATGCATGCATGTAATGTCCTGCCAGCAGAATGTCGGGATGCATTCAAACGAAGTCCAAGCCCATTGTTTCATTTTTGCTAACACACGCACCACTTGGTTGTAGAAGGTTCGTGACGCTGGTCGGTAGGCAGCCGACCCACAAATCGTTCAGGTCTCCACAAAAACTACGGAGGCGGTTTCCCCGCCTGCCGCGTGTCAGCCGAGAAGTTCGGCTTCGGTCTTAACGTGGCTCTTCGGATGCCAGAAGTTTTCGGCGGCGGCTCACCACAAACACCGCCTGGCAGCTGAGTCTCCTCGACGCTTTCCTCATGCGGACGTTTCGCGGCAATTAAGGCTGCTGTCTCCGGCCCAACCTCCATGGCATCAGTACAGGAAGGCTCAGTACTGAGATGATCCTCAGCGTCAGAAAATTTGGTTAAGTCTCCTGACCCTTCCTTTGACTCGCTTTCATGGTCCTGGGATGGAACGTTCAAGACATGCCGAGGTTCATTCTTTTCATTTGAGACCGTCACCTTATCCTTTGTTAAAACCGTCATGGAAGGCGCGTCCTGTTTCGTTGACTGACCTCTAATGTCAGCAGCCTCCTCCGCATCCGCCTCGTCCATAATTAACTCGGACGAGTCTTCGCTGGTCCCAGGTCCGGCAATGCTAGCGTAGGTTCGTGCACACTGGTTGTCTTCATGCCCGAACCGTCGGCAGGTTCCGCAGCGAGGAACCCGGCACTCTTTGCGGATGTGACCCGTACTCCGGCAGCGTAGGCACAACGGGGGTCTGCCTGGCACAATGACGAGCGCGAGCTCACCGCTAACATTGAGCTGATGCGGCAGGTCGTCGAGCTTCATGCCAGCTTTCAGCTTCAGCGTGACGAGTCTAGTTGTAGAGCCCTTTTCCAGCATACCTTTAACACGCCAGCGCTCCCGGGAAACGTCTGACACCTTTCCGTACGGCGCAAATGCAGCACGAACATCTTCATCTGGCACGTTGTGAAGTAGCCAGTGAAGCTTGAGTCGCACGTCCTGGTTCGCCGGGTCAATCACCAAGCAGCGACCGTTTTTCACAGACAGCTCACCTACACTGACAATCTTGTTGACGGCTTCAGTATCCTTGAGAGTGACGGCCCAGACGTGGCTCATCCGATACGCCCCCATAGCGATAACATCGGGGATTAGCGAGTGTTGTGCTAAAGCATCCCGGAAATCTTCCACCCGGTACGGGCGGGCCCTGATATCGGCGTGCAAAAAAACGGTATTCAAAACAAACCGACCTGTTGGAAGTGCAGGCAAAACGACCTGGTAAGTGTTGTCCTTTTCAGCAGTCCTGTTACCGCGGCCTGACATGGCCGCTGAAGCCGCTCCTGAGGAGCCCTGCATCCTGCGTCCGTTCACTGGCGTGGCCGGAAGCAGAATCCCCACTAGACCACGCCGGAACGTGGCAGAACAACGCAAGCGAAAGCACGAAGGAATGCAGACGCGTAACAAAAAACAAAAGAGGCGCAGGTCTCACGGAGATTGGAAATCGGATCGCTGGATTCAAAGTCCAGAGTGCTAACCATTACACCATGAGACCGCCATTTTTCCGACGCCGGGAATCGAACACGTGCCTCCTGGGTGAGAGCCAGGTATCCTAGCCACTACACCACGCCGGAACGTGGCAGAACAACGCAAGCGAAAGCACAAATGAATGCAGACGCGTAACAAAAAACTAAAGAGGCGCAGGTCTCACGGAGATTGGAAATCGGATCGCTGGATTCAAAGTCCAGAGTGCTAACCATTACACCATGAGGCCGCCATTTTTCCGACGCCGGGAATCGAACCCGGGCCTCCTGGGTGAGAGCCAGGTATCCTAGCCACTAGACCACGCTTTTTTTTTTCTTTATTGCCGTGAAACACAAAACAAAATACACATGATAAAACACGTCAACTACACTTGAGCTAACGCGTACGCGGCTAAAATCTTTTCAGGTTCACCAACTCATCAAATAGACATTGCCATTGTGGTGGATCCTGCTGCATCCTGAAAGATTCGCGTATATATACCGCACTTTCAATGAAGTTTTCACGCGCAGATCGTGTATTTATATCTGCGTGACGCACCTGCATTCGTGTTTTCCACAAACTATGGAGGCCAAGAAGCATAATTAAATCATACGGTGCATCATCGTTCTGCACTGGAAGGAATCTGATACCGTACGGAGTTAGGGGAAGTTCCTTTTTAATTGTCCTTTGGAGGACGTCCCATAGAAAGACAGCATCCCAACACTGTAAGAAGACGTGTTCAATTGTCTCCGGTTTTTTGCACAACAGGCAATTTGTTGTCCATGGGACGAAGATACCTTTTTCATTCAGCCAGGTTTTAACAGGGAGCGTATTAGAGTTGAGTTTGAAAAGGAACGGTTTAGCAGATGGCCTCACGGGCATCATCTTAACTCTTTTCAAAACGTCCTGCCCTGGGCCTCCACAGTGTAATGCCCGGTAAAAAGGCACCGGCAGCATCACGTCAATGTGATCTTTATACAGTTTTTTTCTGGGAACATTGAAAAGGTAATCAAAAGAAAACCGCACTTCCAGCAACTTGCACGAAAAAACCACCTCGCGCAGGTAGCCAGTCACAGTACCAGGCATGCTTTCACATGACACAATCCATTCAGGGAGCAGCCTCTGCAATCGCACTTGCATCACAGTTCTCAGGAAGGTATCTTTTTGATCACGCAGGAATATAAATCGCGAAACCACTTGACGCAAGAACAAATGGGCAAGGCCAAGCCCGCCCCTTTTAACAGAAATAAACAAATTCGTCCGGGCGGTTTTTTTCCATGTGGATGCCCAAATAAAAACAGCAAAAACGCGGTGCATTTTCTGGATTGAGGTTCGTGAGACACACAACACATTCATGAGGTACCACAGCCTCGAAATAAGAAAAACATTGCAAATAGAAGCGCCCGAAAACATTGAGAGTTGCCTTCCTTGCCACGCATCCGCTTTTTCTTTCGCTCTGGATGTTTCTTCCATCCAGTGCACGTTGGGATCTCGATAACAATCTAAAGGCACGCCTAGATATCGCGTTGGGAGAGCAGACCATCGCAGCTTACAGAAGAAATCAGGTGTCACGTCCCAATCACCGTGCCAAAACCCAGAGCTTTTCTCCCAATTGATCTTACATCCGGTTTGATCACAAAATGTTTGGACGACACCCGTAACTTCACAGATGCTCTTTCTAGTTGCACAAAACACTGCGTGTCATCAGCATATGCTAGCATTTTCACGTGTGCTGATTGCAGCTTGAACCCTAAAATGCGATCGCTATCAATGATAGCCAAGCAAAGTGGCTCTAAATACAGTGCAAAAAGCAGGGGTGAGAGCGGGCAGCCCTGCGTTACCGATGAACGTACTGCGATGCTGTCAGTCAGTTCACCATTCACTATAATACGGGTCGTGCAGTTCACGTAAGCCATTTTAACACCCTCCACTATGACTTTTCCAAGGTTAGAATGCTCCAAAATGGAAAAAAGAACTTCGTGAGAAACACGATCAAAGGCTTTCGTCAAATCTAACTGCATCATGGCTGTCTGACCACCGAGTGCATCAACACATTCTAGTACGGTTCTTGCGACATGTATATTCGTGGCAATGGATCGACCCTTGATGCCGCACGTTTGATGAGACCCAACCAGTTTTTTTATTACGCTTTGCAGTCTTTTTGCTAAAACCTTCATATACACCTTGTAGTCAACATTGGTGAGGCTAATCGGTCGATATGACCCCACCAACAGTCGTTTCTCTAAGTCATCTGTCTTGGGTATTAGCACAATGTGCGATGTAGCGAAAGACAATGGAACAGTATTACGTTCATAAGCTTCAGTGATTACATCGAGCATAAACTGAGCCGCATACTGCTGAAAGGTTTTAAAGAAGGCAGCGCTTAGACCATCCGGCCCAGGTGCTTTCCCAGGTGTCAGGTCATCTATTGCAGATTCTATCTCCTCCAACGTTATCGGTGTTTCTAGGCGCGCTTTACTTTCGTCATCCAGTGCAGGCATCAGTCTTAGAAAATCTGTTTGAAAGCCGCCTACAGTCAGAAACTTAGCGCTAAGCAGTTCTTCGAAGTGCTCTGCTACCGCACGCTGAATATCTTTAGCATCTTCAGTGATATGGCCGGCATACCTTATACTCCTTATTTCTTTCTGGCAGGCGTATCTTTTCTCGTCTGCTAGCGCTCGTTTTGTCGGTACTTCTCCAGCCCAAAGTTTTGCAGCCCTTGCACGTATAACAGCCGCTGTGTATCTTTCACTGTCGATTGTTTCCAACTCACTTTTGATGATGATGATGGATTTTAATGGCGCAAGGGCGACTCAGGCCAAAGAGCGCCAAACTCAAGGTTAAGGGTGTACTCAAGTTGATATAATGGAATAGTTGATTTTTCATGAAGGGATAAAAAACAGTGGTGTATAGGGTCTGAAAATGTATTCGCTCTGTAATATCGCTAAAAACAATGGTGTATAGGGCCTAAAATTCATTTGCGATATATAATGGATGCGCAATGTATAAGTAGATGTATTAAAAGATCTCATCCGTCCTTTCAAGGAGGAGCGGGCTGAGACCCACGTCGATAAGAAATTTCATGTAAAAAGCCTACTTGTAATAAAAATTTAAGCACCTGTTTTAAAGGAAACATTGGGTTGTCGCCAATAAAAGTGGATGGGTGTGCAGGTATTTGATGAGTGAACAAGGAGGGAAAATGACGTCTTCTTTCTGGTTCCAGTTGTGCACATATGATTAAAACATGAATGACAGTGAGTCGATCACCACATCTCGAGCAGTGTGGTGCAGGAGAGTTCGTTAAAAGGTATGAGTGTGTAGTATGTGTATGACCTATTCTCAGCCTGCACAAGGCTACTTCTTTGAATCTTTCTCTTTTGTCTGTAGTGTACCTGCCTATGATAGGTTTTATAGTGTGTAGTTTATTTTCAGTCGCTGTGTCCCATTCCTCTTGCCACTGTTGTCGAATTTTGTTTTTAATGTGTGGCTTGAGGTCCTGGTATATTATTTTGTCGATCTCTGTAGTATTTCGACAGGCAGCTGACACAGCAAGCCTGTCAGCCGCCTCGTTACCCGGTATGCTACGGTGGCCTGGCACCCAGCAAAGTGTAATTTTAAGTTGTAATTTATGGGCAGTGATAAGGTTGTTAAATAGAGTATTCAGGACTGGGTTCTTATTGTGCCATTTCCAAGAAGTTAGGGAGGTTAAAACACTAAGGGAGTCTGTGTAGATGACCGATGACTGTATTTTGTTTTCTATAATGTGTCTCACAGCTAACAGGATACCGTGGGATTCTGCAGTAAATATACTTGTATGTCTGTTCAGTGTTTTTGTTAGTGAAAATTGTGGTCCATGTGCGGCACATGAGACTTGAGTCGACTTTGAAGCATCAGTGTAATACTCATTACAAATGTATTTTGCCTGCAGAGACATGAAGTGCTGTTGTATGGCTATAGGAAGGGCATGTTTTCCGACTTGAAGGAATGTTAGGTCGCAATTAACAGCGTGCATTTCCCACAGAGCGATGAAATCTTTTATGGAAGTTGTATGGAGGCTGCCAACCGGGATATCCAGATATTCAATATGAGTGGCTAGTCTTATTGGGTATGGTGGTGTTAGTGACGGTTTTCTTGTGAAAAGTTCTGTGTTAGCTGTGTCAAGCAGGAGCCGGCGACAAGGATGGTCCAGTTGAGACAATATTTTGGTAGCATATCTTACAGCAGTAAATTGTCTTCTTCGCTGTAATGACCATCGGTTAGCCTCAACATAGAGGCTAGCAATTGGGCTAGTTCGGAAAGCACCTGTGGCAAGGCGAAGGCCAAAGTGGTGCACTGGATCGAGCATTTTTAGGGCAGAAGGTGATGCTGACCCGTAAACCATTGAGCCATAGTCAATACGAGACAAAACTACGCTATTCAGAAGGCTCAAGAGGCAGTCACGATCTGTGCCCCAGGACTGGTGGGACAGAATTTTTAGCAGGTTCATTGCCTTCAGACATTTTAATCTCAGCTGTTTTATGTGTGATATGAAGGAAAGCTTTTCATCAAAAACTACACCGAGAAATTTATGTTCTTTTTGAACTGCAAGGCTCTGACCACTCAGTGTAATGTTGGGCTCAGGTCTAATGCCACGCTGCTTAGTGAAAAGCACGCAGACGGTCTTTGCAGAGTTAAACTTAAACCCATTGTCGTTAGCCCATCTAGACAGTTTGTTGACGCCTAGTTGAATCTGGCGTTCACAGATGGCCAGGTTGCAAGATTTGAAACTTATCTGGACGTCATCGGCATATAAAGAATAAGAGATGGTTCTTGGCAGCACGCCCTTTAGCGAGTTCATTTTGACAATAAAAAGCGTGCAGCTGAGGACACCACCTTGAGGGACACCATTTTCCTGTATAAACAGCTTCGAGTATGTATTGCCAACACGAACTTTGAAGGTTCGTTCAGACAAGTAGCTTTTTAACGTGTTCAACATGTTCCCTGTGATACCGAGAGAGAAGAGGTCGCGGATAATACCATAGCGCCATGTGGTATCATATGCTTTTTCAAGATCGAAAAAGACAGATAGACAGTGCTGTTTGTGTACAAAAGCATCCCTTGCATAGGACTCAAATGCAATGAGCTGATCGTCTGTTGATCGCCCAGCCCTAAAACCAGCTTGGTTTGTGTCAAGAAGGCCATTGTATTCTAGGAAGTGAACAAGACGACGGTTTACCACTTTTTCGAAAAGCTTGCATAAGCAACTGGTTAGGGCGATGGGCCGATAGCTCGCTGCAAGTGTGGGTTCTTTGCCAGATTTTAATATCGGGACAATGATTGCTTCCTTCCATGCTTGAGGAAAGCGTCCTGTGGCCCATATTTTATTATACAGGCAGAGTAGGGTTTCGAGGGTGTCCACATGGAGGTGCCTGAGCATTGCATATGTGATCCTGTCAGCACCAGCTGCTGTGTTCTTACATGTGTCTAGTGCACTCTTCAGCTCCTGTAGTGTGAACGGGCTATTGTACCCTCCTGTGCATGGTCTCTTATCATGTATAGGTTTACTCTCTTCGGTCACCTTGTGCCGCAGAAAGGAATCTGTATAGTGTGCCGAGATAAATATGTATTCAAAGTGTTTCCCTAGTGTGTCTGCTTGATGTTCTAGTGTGTCGCCACTAGTGCTGACAAGAGGTGTGAGAGTGTTATATCATTTGAGTGCTCTTATTCTGTTGTAGACTTTGTGTGCGTCAGTATAAGAGTTCACAGACGAAAGGAACGAGGCCCAGCTTTCTCGCTTGGAGATGCGTCGAACACGCCTGCCATTTGCCTTTGCTCGCTTAAAGGCTATTAGGTTTTCGGCAGTGGGGTGTCGTCGCAAGTTCGACCATGCCTTGTTCTGAGCTTCACGAGCAGTCTTACATTCTGCATTCCACCAGGGTCTTCGTTTGTTTCGTGGCTTACTTGACGTTTGTGGGATGCATTTTTCTGCAGCTTCTATAATGTGCAGTGTTATCAAGCGCTGAGTTTCATCTACATCTAGACCACTAATGGATGAACAAGGCAGTGATGAGTGTTCCCTGAACATCTTCCAGTTGGCTGCATTTTCTTTGAATTTTCTGGGATTCGACACATTTTCATTTCCGTTCCCAGTATATTTTATTAAGATCGGAAAATGGTCACTTCCGTATAGGTTGTTAATGACAGTCCACTCAGTAGCTGCCAGGAACATCGAGGAGCCAATGGCTAGATCTATGGATGTGTAAGAGTTATGTGCTATATTGTAGTAAGTTGGCTGTTTCGTGTTTAGTAAGCATGATCCCGAGGACAATAAGAATTTTTCGATTAGAACACCTCGGGAGTCCGTTCTTGTACATCCCCATAATGGGTGGTGAGCATTAAAGTCTCCGACCAGCAACCAAGGTTCCGGAAGTTGATCAATCAATTTTTCAAAACTTTCGCTACTTAGCTTATAAGTTGGAGCAATATACAGGGAACATACCGTTGTTATTTTACCATAAACTAAGCTTCTGATTGCCACTGCAACTAAGTCTGTGTTGAGTGAGATGTTTCGAGAGGGGATTGATTTTTGTGTTACAATGGCAACGCCACCAGAGGAGTGAGAGCTGCCTTGCCTGTCGTTCCTGAATATATTATATTGCTTAAGGAAATTTGAGTCTGCTGGTTTTAAATGGGTTTCTTGCAGACAAAGTATGTTTGGTTGATAGTCCGCAAGAATTTCATATATATCATCTAAATTTTTAAAGAGTCCTCGACAGTTCCAATAAATGAGGAGCGCCATAATTAAAAGTTATTTAGGGGACAAGTTTAAACTTAGGTTTGTAGGTCCTTGGGACCTGTTATTGGGATTTTTCCCCTTCTTTTTCGCTCCAGTGAGCTTTGCCGCCTAGGCAGCTGGGGTGAAGAAGTTGTGTCCATCGCATCTTCAGATGCGGTGGACGACTGTGCAGAAAGCACAGGATTGTCAGTTTTAGGCCTCGACTCATGGGTCGAGGCCTTTGGGCTGGCTGACCTGTGGGTCCGCGCAGCCAGCTTTGCGGGTGGTGGTGGAGTAGCGCTAGCTGACTCCACCGTTGGCGCAGGTGGCGCTGCCCTGGAAGAACTGTGTGCTTCCTGGGCAGGTGCCGACGACCGCTGTGATGCCGCGCCCTGCTGCGTCACAACGGAGTAGTGCGGCTTTTGAGGAAGAGAAAGCCGCTTTCGTGCCTCTCCGTAAGATATGTTTTCGGTGACTTTCAGTGTAATTATTTCTTTTTCTTTTTTCCAGCATGGGCATGAGCGTGAATAAGCTGGGTGGTTACCTTCACAGTTTGAGCAAAGAAGCGGCTGTTCTTCGCAGTTGTCTGTAGAGTGTTCGTGCGAGGCACACTTTGCACATGTGAGTTGGCCACGGCAACTCTGAGAGCCATGGCCATATTTCTGACATTTGAAGCAACGGCGTGGGTTAGGGATGTAGGGCCTCAGTTTTATCTTTGTGTAGCCTACTTCGACAGATTCTGGGAGAGTGCTTGCAGCAAAGGTGAGTACAATGGGCTTTGTTTCTATCTCTTTGTTATCTCGTCTGATTTTTATCCGGTAAACATCTGTTACATTTTGTTCCTTCAGGCCTTCAAGAAGTTCTTGTTCACTCACGTACCTAAGGTCATCATCAGAGATGACTCCTCGGGCAGTGTTTAGTGATCGGTGCGGGCTAATCTGTACCGGTATTTCTCCAAATAATTCGACTGCACTTAGCTTCTGATACTGATGGTTGTATATTAATTCTAGTAGCAGGTCACCGTTTCCAAGTTTCTTTATCTTATAGCCCTGGCCAATGGCCTCAGTCAACGTTCGGGAAACAACAAATGGGGACACAAGTCGTGCAGTGATTTCCTCGTGGTCACTGTGGACCACGTGGAAACGAGGAAAGTTGTTTATGTTCTTTGAGAAGAACATGGTGGTCTCGGTGCGCCCCCTTTTAGAAGGAGGACGATCGGGGTTAAGGAGTTTAGACGCCATAAAAAAGTATATTGTTCGGCTGCAGTGCCAGCCACCCACCATGGAGCCCAACGAGGGGACGGGACAGAAATTGTCAATTCCTGCCCACGCCAGCTGTACACCGTAACTATAACCCAATATGGCGTAACTCAGGGTAGCTAGCCACACAAGGTTAACCCTCGCCGCCTGGAAGTAGGAAGAAATGAAGAAGGTAAGAGAGGACAGGACAGTTCTAAGAAAGGAAATAGGAAAGTGAAAGATGGAGGGGAGAACAGGAAAAGGCGACTGCCGATTTCCCCCGGGTGGGTCAGCCCGGAGGTGCCGTCTATGGGAAGCGTGGGCCAAAGTGGTGTGTTGCCTCCGCCGAGGGGCCTTAAAGGTCCAAACACTCGGCATCGGCCACCAGGATCCCCTTTTCCCCAGACACGACGATGCCACGCACGGCTAAGCGTGGGTGCTCGGGGTCCGTGGTGTCGCACAAAACACACAAACACCTGCTTTAACAGGTGCCCCATGCGGGGCCAACTCACTTTTTATCTCTCGTATTTTACTGGCGAAATGCCCCGGCACAGAATTTTCCATGCTAAAAAAAAACTGGAGTTGTTCATTCAGTTATTTTTCTTTTTCTTTCTCTTTATGCCGCACCTTACTGCACTTTTCTATGGATTTCAATTTGACCCACTCTTTGAAGCTGTACCATTCCTCTGCAAAACTTACTGGTCGCATAGCAAGACGATTTTCAAACTCGGTCTTAACTTCCGTAAGGAACTCTTAATCGGCAAGAAGCTTGGCATTCAGTTTCCATAGGTGCCAGTTAAAGCGCGATATCTTTCCTTTCCTACCAAACACTGCACTCACGAGACAATGATCGCTGAAAGACATGGTTTGACCCCATATGCAGTACATAGGCAAACAAGATCTACCGAGGCATACACCCTGTCCAATCTAGCATGGCTATCTCGCTGAAAGTGCGTGAACTCTGGCAGGTTTCCAGTGGAGAACACACTGCCAACATCCTCAAGGCCATACTCATGCACAAGTGCATTCAACAGCTCGGAGCTTCTGTCTCTTCGAGGTTTACACTTCGCCGCTCGGTCCACAGCTGCGCACACACAGTTGTAGTCACCAAGTACAAGCAAGATTTTGTCGACCTTGAACCACACCTCAATAGACTCAAATAACAATTCACGCTCACATCCTGAATTGGGAGCATACACACACAAAACACGCCAGCATAAATTAGAGTAGGTAAAATCGGTAACCAAAAGCCGACTGCTTGGACAGGCAAAAGCGGACTCTACGCTTACTCTCAGCGTGTTACGTATAAATAAAAGGCATCCACCCGATACACCAACAGAATGGCATACACACACATGAAAGTTTGCTTGAAAAGAAGCCACCATACGTTCAGTGCTTTCTTGGCTCTCAATCTTTGACACTTGTACAGCTGCTATATCTATATCATTACCCAAAAGGAGGCGACTGAGCTCGCATTGTCGCCTTCTCGCTCCCAGCCCTCTGACATTCAAAGTAGCTACATGTAACGGCGAATTAAGATTAAGAGTCATGTATTAGAAAGAGACGCCCGTACCCGCATGGTGCCAACCTTCATGGTTGCGTGGCCTCCGCTTCTGAAGAACAGCGGCGTATGTGTGCATGTAATGTCCTCCCAGCAAAACATCGGGCTGCTTTCAAACGAAGTCCAAGCACAGTCTTTCATTTTTTTTTTCCACACGCCCCTCTTGATTGCAGAATGTTCCTGACGCTGGTCGGTAGGCAGCCGACCCACAAATCGTTCAGGACACCACAAAACTACGGAGGCGGTTTCCCCACCTGCCGCGTGTCGGCCGAGAAGTTCGGCTTCGGTCGCAAAGTTGCTCTTCGGATGCCCGCAGTTTTCGGCGGCGGCTCACCACAAACACCGCCTGGCAGCTGAGTCTCCTCGACGCTCTCCTCGTGCGGACGTTTCGCGGCAATTAAGGCTGCTGTCTCCGGCCCAACCTCCATGGCATCAGTACAGGAAGGCTCAGTACTGAGCTGCTCCTGAGCGTCAGAAAAATCGTTTACAACTTCTGAAGCTTTCTTTGACGCGCCTTCATGGTCCTGTGATGAAAATTGCAAGGCTCGAGCTTCATTCTCTTGACTGAGGACCGTCACCTTTTTCTTCTTTAAAACCGTCATGGAAGGCGCGTCCTGTTTCGTTGACTGACTTTTAATGTCAGCAGCCTCCTCGGCATCCGCCTCGTCCATAATTAACTCCGACGAGTCTTCGCTGGTCCCAGGCCCGGCAATGCTGGCGTAGGTTCGTGCACACTGGCTGTCTTCATGCCCGAACCGTCGACAGGTTCCGCAGCGAGGAACCCGGCACTCTTTGCGGATGTGACCCGTACTCCGGCAGCGTAGGCACAACGGGGGTCTGCCTGGCACGATCACTACCGCCAGCTCGCCGCTAACATTCAACTGATGCGGCAGATCGTCGAGCTTCATGCCAGGCTTTCAGCTTCAGAGTGACGAGTCTAGTTGTAGAGCCCTTTTCTAGCATACCTTTAACCCGCCAGCGCTCTCGGGAAACCTCCGACACCTTTCCGTACGGCGCAAATGCAGCACGAACATCCTCGTCTGGCACGTTGTGTAGCAGCCAGTGAAGTTTGAGTCACACGTCCTGGTTCGCCGGGTCAATCACCAAGCAGCGACCGTTTTTTACACACAGCTCACCTACACTTACAATCTTGTTCACCGCTTCAGTATCTTTGAGAGTGACGGCCCAGATGTGGCTCATCCGATACGCCCCCATTGCGATAACGTCGGGGATTAGCGAGTGTTGCGCCAAAGCATCCCGGAAATCTTCCACCAGGTACGGGCGGGCCCTGATATCGGCATGCAAAAAAACGGTATTCAAAACAAACCGACCTGTTGGCAGTGCAGGCAAAACAACCTGGTAAGTATTGTCCTGTTCCGCAGTCCTGTTACCGCGGCCTGACATGGCCGCTGAAGCCGCTCCTGAGGAGCCCTGCATCCTGCGTCCGTTCACTGGCGTGGCCGGAAGCAGAATCCACCACGCCGGAAAATGGCACAGGATTGCAAGCGAGAGCACAAAAGAATTCAGATGCGTAACATAGCCAGAAAAAAAAAAAAAAAAAAAGAGGCGCAGGTCTCACCGAGATTTGAACTCGGATCGCTGGATTCAGAGTACAGAGTGCTAACCATTACACCATGAGACCGCCATCTTTCCGACGCCGGGAATCGAACCCGGGCCTCCTGAGAGAGCCAGGTATCCTAGCCACTAGACCACTTTTTTTTACTTTATTACCGATTTGGCAACTACAAAGATCGATCCAAGTCGCATGGAGTTAAAAACACAAGTCACTTTCTGACAGGTTTCTTGTGATAGAATGGATTAGGTGACATGAGCTTGTCCAAGACTGGCAGCCATTCCGGGGGGTCAGATTGCCCTCCGAAAACATCACGCGTGTACATTACACTTTCAACAAAATACTGATGAGCTGGGTGTACGACAACATGCTCATGGCGAACATCCATTCGCGTTCTCCATATGCTGTGCATACACACAAGACCATTAATAAATCACTGGGCACTTCTCCTGGCTTGGCGCATGGAAGATAGCGTATGCCAAACGACGTTATTGGTAAGTCCTTTTTAATAGTACGCTGTAGCACATCCCACAAAAAAACTGCATCGTGACAATCAAGGAAAATATGCTCTATGGATTCCAGCTTTTTGCAAATTAAACAGTCAGCAGACCAAGGCACAAAAAGGCCTTTGCTTTCCAGCCATGGCTTCACCGGAAGAGTGCCGGTATGCAATTGAAAAAAGAAAGATTTAGCGGACGATCTGGTGGGCATTCTTTTCACTCTCTTCAACACGTCCCGCTCCGGACCCAAAGCATATACAGAGCGATAAAGAGGCACAGGGAAAAAGGTTTCCAATAAATATTTGTACAGCCGTTTTCGCGTAACAGTACACATATACTCATTTGAAAATCTCGCCTTCACTATTTGGAAGGACGCGACAACTTCGCGAAGAAAAGCACTTAGAGCCATTGTCCCTGTAGACATAGTCGAAACTACATATTCCGGCAGTGAATCACGCAATCGCACTTGGATTACCGTTCTAAGAAAAGCATAGCTTTGTTCGCGCAAAAAAAAAAGAACCTGGTTACAATCTGCTTTAAGTATAAATGTGACAATCCCAGTCCACCATTATGCACCGTATGAAACAGATTGCATCGACTGGTACGCTCCCATGTGGAAGCCCACACAAACGTGGCAAATGCCCTATGCAGTTTTTGAACAGAGATTCTTGACATAGATAACACTTGCAGCATGTAAAACATTTTTGCAACTAGGAACATATTGCAAACGGTAGCTCTTGCGAACATAGAAAAGTTATGTCCTCCCCATTTGTTTGGGTTTTCACTTGCTCAACTTCACCGGCCCAACATTCCTTGCTTTCACGGTAATGCTTTAGTGGCACACCAAGGTGATTGCCTGGCGTTATTGTCCATTGCATACTGGAGAACAGTTCAGGCGCGTATTGCCAGTTTCCGTGCCAAAATCCTAAACACTTTGCCCAACTAATTTCGCTTCCACTTGCAGTGCAAAAAGCAGTGGCTTCTTTTACAACTTCTTGCACGCTCTCATGGTCAGTACAAAAAACCGCAATATCGTCCGCGTATGCCAAAACCCGAACTTTACTTTGAAAAAATCTATAACCGCGTATGTTTGGCCTTGTAAGCAATCTTAAACAGAAAGGCTCCAGATAAAGCGCAAACAAAAGGGGAGACAGAGGACAGCCCTGCCTTACTGACGACTGAACAGGTATACGATCGGTTAAATGCTTATTCACGACCAGTCTCGCTGAACAGCACTCGTAAATCATTTTCACGCCCTTTGTAATCACGGAACCAGCATTGGCATACTCTAAAACAGAGAACAAAATTTCATGTACCACTTTATCAAATGCTTTGTGGAGGTCTAATTGCATCATTGCTACGTGGTCATGCATCGCGTCACAACATTCGAGTACACTCCTTGCTGTGTGTATGTTAGTAAAAATGGTCCTTCCTTTTATACCGCATGTCTGATGTGGGCCTACAAGAGAAGTAATTACACGTTGGAGTCGTCGCCCTAATACTTTCATGTAAATTTTATAGTCAACATTCGTTAGACTTATAGGACGGTAAGACGCTACAGACTGAAGCTTAACTGGGTCATCTGTTTTCGGGATTAGTACAACTTGTGACATTCGAAAAGACGGAGGAGGTATGTTCTTTTCGTAGCCTTCACTAATAACTCTTTCCAGTAAAACAGCCATTTCAGTTGGAAAGGCCTTGTATATGGCAGCACCAAGACCATCTGGTCCGGGTGACTTATTGGAATTTAATTCCCCGATAACGGCCTCAATTTCCTCGGAAGTAATACTTGCTTCAAGTGTCTGCGCCACTTCGTCTTCTACTTTTGGCATCAGCGACAGAAAGTCTTTTCTGAAGCGTTCAATGTCCGGTGTTTTCAGGCTAAACAATTCGCTGTAAAATTCTACAAACGCCCGTTCAATCGTTTTTTTTTTTTCCGAGGTAACTACGTTCTGATAGCAGATTTCTTTTATCTCTTTTGACACTGCGTACCTTTTTTCGTCACTAAGTGCCCTTTTCGTGGGCGTCTCTCCAAGCCACAATTTTTCGCTGCGTGCCCTTATCATCGCACCGCGATACTTCTCTTCGTCTATCACCTCAAGTTTGGTTTTTATCTTTTTTATATCTTGGGCGAACAAGCCAGGCTTAACGCTCTCCATGCTAAGCATGTATTCAAGTGTGCTACGAAGTTCTTTTTCTTGTCCTCTTTCTTTACGTCGGAGAGTGCATGCTCGGTCAATAGGAGTTCTCTTTATATCGCACTTAAACTGCTCCCACGCTTGTATAAATTTAGAGTCATTTTGTAACATATGCTTAATATATTCTTTAACTTTAGTGGTAAATTCTTCATCCAGCAGCAGTTTCATTAAATTTCCATAGCTCCCAATTGAACTTTGTTGCCTTACTTTTCATGCCTAGAGTAATCATTACGAGGGAGTGGTCACTAAAGCTCATGGGAAGTGTTTGATATTCCGAGCACAAGGGCACACAATCAATGGGAACATATATACGGTCCAACCTTGCATGACAGCTACCTTGAAAGTGCGTGAACTTTGCTTGGCCTTCATGCGTCATTATACAGCCAGCATCTTCAAGCTCTGCCTCATTAACAATGTCAATAAGTAACTCTGCACTCTTGTCACGAAGGACACGGTCTGTTGTTCTATCTTCCGGTCTACAGACACAGTTGAAGTCTCCAAGCAGGAGAACACGTCTCTCATGTATTAGGAAGGATTTCATATAGTGAAAAAACTCTTCCCGCTCAAACGTTCTAGTCGGCGCATAAACACAGATCACTCTCCAGTCCAATCCAGAAAAACTGAAATCGCATATCAAAAGCCGACCACTCTCACACGAGAACACAGACTGTACACACTCTATGCAATTTCGAATGAGAATAACACATCCCCCCGATCTTCCAACCGCATGACAAACGCAAACAGTATATCTACACTCTTAAAAAAAAGGTAGTTGTGGTTACTAACTTTTAGGGTAGTAACTGCTTGTCACATATGTTACTAACTAGTTAGTAAGTGCAGGTTAGTATCTGCTAGGTAGTAGCATATACTACCTCTAGAAGGTAGTGATCAGAACTACCTCCAGCAAATTTTACTACTTCTAGATGTAGTACCAGCAACTACATTTAGTAATCTTTACTACCTATAGAAGGTAGTAATCAGAACTACCTCCAGCAAATTTTACTACTTCTAGATGTAGTACCAGCAACTACATTTAGTAAACTTTACTACCTATAGAAGGTAGTAAGAACTACCTTTACTAGTATTCACTACCACTGCAGGTAGTAAGAGTATCTACCTACAGCAAAACCTACTACCTATAGGAGGTAGTAAGAGGAACTACCTTTAGCAAAATACACAGCTCAGAGGTAGTAATAGCAGCTACCTAAATCAACATATACTAACTCTGTAAATAGTAACAGTCACTACTTTTAGCAATATGCACCACCTACAGAAGGCTGTAACAGTAATAAACTGTAGTAAAAATACTAGACATTTAACAAACTCCTCTGCTTTGTTGCTATAACCACTAACCTGAACACTGGATTACATAAGATGGAAGCACTCAAGCAGTGGTCATACATGGCTTCCGAAAAAGCAAACAAATTGAACACAAGTGTGGCTAAGAAGAGACTTTATTTCTCATTATTCAGTTCAAGCATTCAACTTTCTAAACAAACAAACAGTTGCCCGCATCACAAGTGGTGAAAAGGAGATTGCCTGAAGATGAGAAAAATACTCAAAAAGAAAGCAGGTACTTTTGTTCTGTTTTGGTTATAACTTATCACACATTCATATGAGACAGTGTATTTACACCAGAGTTGAGTGTGTTGAACTTGAAACCTTTATAGGAGGTTAAGGTATTGTCGTGACGCTGGGGCTACGTCGACCCGGCCTTCACTTGGTAGCGTGCAGAGACTCGGGGTTGTAGAAGGACTGAATCTTCGAAGTTGGTGAAATATGTACAAGCAGGTTTAATGGCACTTTGAGAAATCTTATTTACATGAATATTTACAAGAAAAAGAAGGGTACATCGGCAAAATGGCAAGCGTTAAGAGTTCATAGCGAGAAGCGACTGGATGAGCCGTTTACCCAGGGCCCAGAGCGACATTTCGTGCTCTGCAGCGTCCTTAAAACCCCCTATGTCCAGCCCCTCTCTGAAGATGCTGACCAACCAAATCCAGGGCACGCCCCTCAGGTATCGGCATCCAATCGAACACATCACTGCACTGATGGTCTGAAGCACTGACTGGTCCGGCATTCATTCGTTGGGCGTGATCACTTGTTGGCGGGAAAAGCTTGGGAACGGCGAGGAGAGGAGGTACATTTCTATTCTTCAGCAAAGAAACCACAGGCTGGTTCTGACAAGTGGTTTTACTTCTCAGAAACCCGAGTGCACGTGGCGCCGCATCCGCTCCCAGCATTGTCCGTTTTCGACAATTGCAAATCTTTCCTGCATTCCTGGGAAATCACTTAATGGCTGTATGCGTCATGCTCCTTTCTTGTCCTGCACGTCAGCGGACATGTCACTCTGTCGTCTCCTTTGGAAAGTAGGCATTCCTCACTGGACGATAGGGCTTATCGACTGGAAGGGTGAACAAAAGAAAGAAAGCACTTCCTGCATTTCCCGCAGGGGGACGTTTCTTGGTGTTTTTCCAGACGTTCTCTTGGCAGGGTCAATTTGGCATTTGCAGAGTGTCCACAAAGCAAAACAGGCTTACAAAACAGGATTCCTGGAAACAGGCTCACTTAGAGCCATTGGACCATCACCACATATTCACAGCACTTTTCCATGCCCACAGGCGAACAATAGAGCGCGCAAATGCGGATGCTTGGTCGTAACAGCCTCCTCCCCCGCCAGAAGAGTCTCGGAGGGCAGCAGTCCCAGCTGCTGCATGAAGAGACGACTTAATGGCCTGCACGTGAACGCTTGAAGCTCGCTGTTGCTTGTCGCGTTGTCTTGATTGTTGTAGGCCAAATTGCTCGAGCTGTCTGAAACTCAACCACATGTCGAAGCAAGCACTCGGCTCCCGTCTGAAGAGACCAGGTTAAAAGAAAACTGCCACTGTTGTTCGAGAAAAGCCCACTCTCAAGACGTTCAGGACCCACGTATTCCTAGAAAACCAAACGTGCTGCTTTACATAGCCACACATATACAAGCGCACGAAAAAAAAAAAAAAAAAAAACCTGATTATCAATTTGGATACATGGTGAGGAACATCTCGGACCGCTTAGAAAGAGCGGCTAAGCGCGTCCGCATTCCCATTTAACTTCCCCTTTTTGTATCTTATTTCAAAATTGTACTGCTGTAAAATCAAGCTCCACCTAAGAAGGCGACTGTTCTTCGATGTCGCAGTTTGCAGCCAAGCCAGGGGACAATGGTCCGTCTCTACGGTGAATTTGGCCCCTCCAAGATAGCACTGCAATTTTTGAATGGCCCATACAATGCAAGCGCACTCTTTCTCTGACGCGCAATAAGCTCTCTCTCTAGAACTCAGTTTTCTGCTCAGGTAGAGCACGGGGTGCTCATTACCGTCGTCATCTCTCTGGCAGAGAACAGCACCTAACCCTCGATCACTGGCATCACACTGGACCGTGAATTCTCGGTCATAGTCTGGAGCTCGCAATACCGGACGGCTAATCAGCACAGCCTTCAGGTTTACGAAGGAGGCTTCCTTTTGTTCGTCCCAGACTACATTTGTCGGTTCTGTCTTGCGGAGAGCGTCGGTCAGAGGGCTGGCCAAAGCTGAATAGTTAGGGATGTAGTGATTGTAGTATCCAGTCAGACCTAAGAATGCCCGAATTTCCGTCTTCGTGCTCGGCCGCGGGTAGTCTGCTACCGCAGAAATCTTAATCTCGCTGGGTTTCCTGAAACCTTGACCTACATTGTGACCCAAGTAGTCCACGGTCGCCCTTGCCAGGCAACATTTCTCGGCCTTTACGGTTAGTCCAGCTTGACGCAAAAGGCTCAGTACAGCTCTTAGATGTACCATATGGTCCGCCCATGAGTCGGAAAAAACCGCAATGTCGTCTAAATAAGGCACCGCGAATGTTTCACACCCCTTTAAAACCCTATCCATGAGTCGGGAAAAACAAAATGGAGCATTTTTGAGCCCGAAACTCATCATTGTTGGCTGGTAGCTGCCCGTCGGAGTGACGAAAGCCGCGTATCTGCTGGCGCGTTCAGTGAGCGGTACTTGCCAGTATCCTCGAGTAAGGTCCAGCGTAGTCACATATGCCGCTCTACTGACCTGTTCTACTCTCTCCTCAATATTCGGAATAGGATACACTTGATCCCTGGTTAGAGAATTTAGCTTCCGGTAGTCTACCACAGGCCTAGGGTCCTTACCTGGAGCTTCTACTAAGATCATAGGCGAAGCATAATCGCTTTCCGAGGGTTTTATTACTCCTAATTCCAGCATGCGAGTTACTTCCCTATCCAGAATTTCTGTTTGCCTTGGAGAAAATCGGTAGCACCTTGATCGCACTGGCACGTCTGAAGTCAGCTCAATATCGTGCTCAGTCAAATGAGTCCTGCCTGGCCTGTCCACGAAGCAGGCCTCAAACTCTGTTATTATCTCGCCCAGATCGGACAGCTGGGATTTCTTTAGTTCTCCTCTCTGCTCCGTCTTTTTGAGAAGCTCCTGAGCGTTGCTTCCTTTTCCGCTGAGGCAAATCAAGTTGTCCCCCATCTCCTCGGGAAGGTTTAACGTTAGATTTACCACGGCTTCCCTCTGCACATAAGGCTTCATAAGATTGCAACGATAAATGCGCACTGCTTTACGCCTATCGGGGATTTTCACTGCGTAGTTAGTGTCAGAAAGCTCTGCAACGACTTTAGCAGGTCCTTCCCACTGTACTTCGAGCTTATTCTTGGGATCATTGGCTTGCTCCATAGCTAAGTCCTCTCGGGTTCCACTTAGAAGTCTCGTGAGATTACTAGACACCGGCGGCAAGATGTTACTCTCAAGAACGTCCTCATTCCGCTTCTCATCAAGCTCACTTTCAAGTAGACTTATCTGAGATGCCTCGTTCTCAAAGTT
>NC_139344.1:147740653-147780653 GCF_055883805.1 Amblyomma maculatum | reverse complement strand
GAAACCAAGCTCTTGTTATATTGAACTTGCAAGGGCTCTTCACGGTATGCACTTTTGCTTTATTTTGCCTATATTTGGCTTCGCTTAGTACACGGCGGCAGCAGGTGGCGGCGCGCTGAAAATTGCCGTGCACCCGTTTGTCACGCTCGGCGACCGATACCGGTGGCGGCTGCCCACGCCCTGTGGCGCGTGGGCCCGCTGGCCGGAGGCGAAACTGCCACGGGCGAGCAACGGTCACGACGCGCCCTAGCCTCCGGCCGAGCACCGTTTGCATTGCAGGCTGCGCGTCCCGAACCACTTCCGGGGTCACGCCGACAGTTTTGCAGCGACCGGCCACGACCAGCGGCGTCGGCCGGGACGTCCGTTTCCGGTCCGGCCGGCACTTGCCTTTTCGCGAACTGGTGCTAGGGAGCGGCCGGGCACCCGAAACAACCGCGGACGTCCATCCTCGACGCACATTATGGAACAAAGCTTCGGCAAACAGGGCTCCTCGGTAGAGACGCGCAGACCGTCAGTGGCTTGGCGAGAAATCTGGGAACCGTGCCGGGCTAGTGGCCGCTGGGCCATGGTGACCTATGCGGTAAATCGCGATGCTTCGAGAGCACGGGGGTATGGCTGTGGTCGGCTTGCGCATTTTTCCCGTATTTCTTGACGCCTCGGAAGGATTGCGTTGATGATGGCAACTTTTATTTGAAGCTTTTCCGCCGGTGAGCCCAGAGAAAAAGCTTCCGCTTGGTGCCACTGCTAGATATTATGATATAATCTGTCTGAAAAATCGCTGGCGGATTTCAAGTTCTCATCAATTCGCTCACTAGGAAAACAAGGATGCAATATATACCAGCGAGAACACAAACGCCTTGGCTGCTGCAGACCATGCCAATAAACGGGGCTTCTTCAAAGGGCACTCCACATAGAGTCAGGGTATATGTGCCTTATGCTTTTGATTTTCTCTAGTTAATTTCTCAAGTTCCACAGACGTCACAACATCCGAAAAGTCTGATGCGCATCAGTGAAACATAACATTCTATCAGCAATAGAAATACGGTTGGACTCCTAGGAATGAGCGTCAGTTGTGGTCATATGTCGCGAAACAAGTGACGAAGCAATATTTTTCTCTTTGTCTCCTTTCGCAGCGACATGCAGGCAGGCGGCACGTGGACATCCCTGGATTCTTAATTAGGGCACAAGGTCACATATAACTCAGCCATGCACTCGGCGCCCATTCCTCACGGCGACTCCACGCATCCTCGCGAGACGTCTGAGACGCACGAGGCACGGGTGACAAATGAAGTCCTTTTGGCGCTGACAGGACCATCTACGAGGAACACGGTAGGAAAACGTGAGGACCGTTACAATGAAGAAACCAGTTCAGCCGTCTGTTTATTGTTACGTTCTCGCTTTCCGGAGCACGGTGAAATGTCTTTCCGGATGGCTTCAATTTCTTTTCGAGGAAGGCCGCAGTTTCAAAGACCGTCCATCACCATTGTTACGCGGCCGGGAAGCTACGGCTGCAAAGCAGAATGACCGCCGCTAATCGTGACTCCATTGACGCAATGCTCGCTCGTTCACATGCCTACGGCGCAGTTGGCCAAAGAATGGGTTTGGAAAACGAAATCCTGTTTGCAGAGCAATACGCATCCTCTCGCTACTTATCCGGCCTCTAATGCCTACCCACACGGGAACGTTTGACCGCGGCCCGATTCGCCGGGTAACCAGAGTTGTCAAGCGAAGAAAAGCGAAGGAAGACTTAAAAGTAAAATAAAAGAGCAAAAGCACGATGGAGGCGATTACTGCGTCGCAAGGCTAGCCGGCAAGAAAGAGGCGCTGTATAGTTGGGTAGCTGCAGGAACTATCATGTAGGCTATATGTACTGGAGGATGTTTAACTTGCACCAAAATGCCGATGGATGCCGCGTGGCGTCTCAGCGACGTCGCTCCGTCAAATTGCTGTCGGCCGCACCGGTGCACGAAAGGGGCGGTCGCAGAAGCCAGGACAAGCAAGCTACGATGCCGCGACGCGCAAGTACCGGTTGCATGCGAACCCGAAAAGCTTTTGCTGGCAGATGGAGGCCATAAATTGAAGGCTCTGATTGCGTGTTGCGAGAGATGGTCAGTGCTCTTCGAACACTGTTATCGATTTACTGGAAGCACCACGCCGCAACAGAACCGCGTAGGACAGGGAGCTGTACGTTTCACGATTTTTTTTTTTTTTTTGTACTTGAGTCCTTCAGTGTCTGGACAATTGTTTGCTGGCGAGGATCACGCATCCTTGCTCTGCTGACATGTTGCTCCCGGGGGGGACGTAACAAATTACTAAGAGGGCCTGGTGCACGTGTCTGCATGCGAACTGGCGGGAACACCGGGAAACGCGCGATCACCGATAGTATCGCAAGTGAAAATGACAGGCGGAATATATTTATTCTCTTGTAGGAGTAACTTTTTTCTTCTTGATGTAGACGTGGAAGTAATTGAGTTGCGTGCAGATCACAGCTCATAGTAACGACGACTGCAGTGCCACTGTGCTTCGAAATAAGCATAACTTCGTGGTTTCTTATTCATTTGAAATCGTAACCTAGTACATGAATAAGCGATTGTGAATTGAGAAAAATATCGAACATCGTACGATAGAAACAAACCGAAAGACACGAAATGGATACACATTGCATGCGTTCTTAATTTAACGCCGCACTTATCCACGCTTTTAGCAATTTCCGTCAGAAAAATCTTCAGACTTGCATAGGCACTGAAAATTACGCTTTTTAGTTTAGTTACCTTCTCAAGACCAATATTTTGGCGAGTCTTAGTCAGGACGCTCATTTACATTCGTTTGGGAGTGATCTTGAACTTGTGATATTATTTTTTGCTTGATTATGCTTTATTCTCTTCTATTAGCGCTTGTAAATCTCATTTGGTACTTTATAAAGGTAACTAACTAACTAACTAACTAACTAACTAACTAACTAACTAACTAACTAACTAACTAACTAACTAACTAACTAACTAACTAACTAACTAACTAACTAACTAACTAACTAACTAACTAACTAACTAACTAACTAACTAACTAACTAACTAACTAACTAACTAACTAACTAACTAACTAACTAACTAACTAACTAACTAACTAACTAACTAACTAACTAACTAACTAACTAACTAACTAACTAACTAACTAACTAACTAACTAACTAACTAACTAACTAACTAACTAACTAACTAACTAACTAACTAACTAACTAACTAACTAACTAACTAACTAACTAACCAACTAACTAACTAACTAACTAACTAACTAACTAACTAACTAACTAACTAACTAACTAACTAACTAACTAACTAACTAACTAACTAACTAACTAACTAACTAACTAACTAACTAACTAACTAACTAACTAACTAACTAACTAACTAACTAACTAACTAACTAACTAACTAACTAACTAACTAACTAACTAACTAACTAACTAACTAACTAACTAACTAACTAACTAAATGACTGACTGACTTAACAGCAGAAGGCATACAAGTTGCCAGCTACATATTCAGAGCGCGTTTTGGTTAGCTTGAGAGCATTAATAAATATGCGAGTAACGAGAAACGTTCCTGATAATAAATGCAAACTGTTTGAAGTGTTATGAAGAAAGGCGACGAAAAGCCACGGGAATGAATAGGCTAATGAATGCAAAATGAAATTTATATAGATGAAGTAAATAAGCGGCATATATCGAACTCAGGGATTCCCTCGCAACTTCTCTGTAACTTGCTGCAGCATTGTGGCTTGCGGCGTCGACTATCAAACTTGCGGGGAATGTTGATGACAGATGAGAAATAAAGAAAATTTCGCTGCCACCCACAGCTCTGACGGTGCGTTTTATCGACGCTGCCTGTGGTGCTAAATTCAATCTTAATCTAGCCTTGACGAAAGAAGATCACCATGATGCGTTTATACTAGGATGAATGAAGGAATTAGAATGGTCGGCTTTTGGCGACAACTACCCCCAATGTTTCGGAGTTAGTGCTTGTACCTGTACTACACGGTGTATCCGCCCAGCACGCGACAAGCCTTCGTTTAAGCAAGCGCGCATCCAGCAATCCAGCACTATACGCTGTACAGAAAGCGCAACTTCCAGAACGAGTGCAACAAAAGCGAACGAGCTGCACTATTCTTTCTCACTGTACCGGTGAAGGATAGCGCGTTTTTTTTTTTTTTTTCTGTGTGAAGGCCGTTAGAAGAAATTCATTCTTCCGTATTAAAACGTGGCCCACACCCCTGACACAATGACGATAAGAGCTATAAGCTAAGGCTCTTGCCTAATTCTCGTGGCGGATGTAGTGAAATATGCTTCCGCAATACAAAAGTAAAGAAAAATAAGCACACATGGAATAATAAAAATATATAATATTGTTTACTCACATAAATACGCCACTATTATGGATTGGCCAAGTTAGGCTGGGGACCCGGTTTTACTGACACTTGCTGTCACTTCGAGAACTATTTCATACGTAACCCTGTATTATACTTATAATAGGGTACAAAAATGACAATTTTGTTTAATGCACGCAGAACTGTAAGCATTACTAATATAATTGCCGAACTATCATTTACGACGTATCAATGGAATGAAGCCTAAGACGTGTCAGCTATACTAGAGAAAATGCCGAAACATTCACGGAAAGGCTAACCATAACAGCCAAACTTTTCTGTGCTCGGAATTCATTAACGTGAGGTGACGGAGTAGTTTAGGATTCAGTTCTTGATTTACTGCACTCGCTTGCGCATTAATATCCACTAGATTTGGAGAAATATTCAAAATTGGTAAGATTCAAATTGCGCTGTAATCAACTGCTTCTTTAACGAAGCTCCCTTCTAAATGATTTTGCAATGAATTCAGGGACGATAATCTAGGATATACTATAGTTCGCAACAATTACATGACGTTTCCAATACCGCGCAAGTACTCTATTTTGTGATTCGCGGCAAACTATAAGCATATAAGTACAGAATGGAGCACTGTTGTATCACATGGTTAATATCGAGTGCTCCACCACGCGTCGACAGCATCGCGGTGCCCGAGGAGAGCTATTCGCGGCCGAGAGCGTGGCGTGACCTCAGCGTTTACCGGAAAGTTCCGAAACTTGGCCGCATGGCGATGAATCGCACGAATAATGCCAACTGGGCCTGCGGGCATCTGTGGTGTAGGCTGCCTCACATTTTTTTTTTTTTTTTTTTATATCTTGACCGTGACGCGTTCAGCAGCCCGGCCCGAAGACGCTCCGCAGTTTTCTCTCTTCTCTGCGTTTTACTTTCTCCCCAGTCGTGAGCGGCATAGAACGCGCGAGGTTATCCGTACAGCTCCGTGCGGTTCTCACGGCTCGTTCATTCGCTTCCGAGCGATGCAAGCCGGCGACGCGCTCGTTCGGAGGAATTTGGTTCGTTGCGCCTAGCGCGGAACTCGTGCTCGAACCCGGTATGGACCGGTTTCACGATTAGAAACACACGCGTGCTAGTTACGTGTGCGTCTTCATTGACAGGTGGGGTCACTGATGGCAGCTGTGCGAAGATATAGACGGCAGCGCAACTTACAACACGCCGACCGGCTTGCGGGTGGCGAGCGGGTGCGACCTCGCTCACTTAGCGCGTGTAATCGGTGTCAACTGCAATGTGGCGTGGTATGAATCGACTTCATATGAACCGTTCGATGTCGCGGAAGTTAAGTCCGCTGAAAGCTCGGCCACGGAGAGGAAAAGGGGAGGGAGGGGGGGGGGGGGGGAGATTTGCAGCGCTGGGTGCCCGTGGGAACTGCTCGTGATTGACTCGCATCCGCATCCGCAAAATGGCTGATGAGGAGAGCCGACTTGGATGTGGCCACGGCGCAAGGCAGTCAGGGCCTCTGGACGCGAACACTCCATGAATCGAATCCAGTCCTTGAGTTTCTTAATCTGGCTGTCGTCCCTGCAACGATGAAACGTTTCAGTGAGGCATTTCAGAATAGCCGCGTCTTGACAACACTATCGAAGAACGGGAAAATGTGCCATCGTAAAGGATATTTCCACGAACATTGCAAGTGATAATAAAAATCAGGCCGTTTGATGGACTGTTTCACCCAGTCGTTGCTGTTGCAAACGAGAGCGTGAACAAGTGTTTTGCCGACTTCAGGAAATGAGAAATTAGAAATTTAATAACAAGCGCGGAAGCTCTACAGCTGTTAGACATCTTCTTAACCGCAGTGAACGTAAAATCGCGAAAAAGTGTAAGCTAGAGTTTTTCTACGGATGAGAGTAAATGTATTATTAACAGATTTTGTATGATGAAGAAGGGGCACTGGTTCGAACAAAAACATTTAATGCCACTTGTCATATAGAGAATCTTGTCTAAGCTTTGTTACTACACAATAACAAGTATTGTTGAGACAAAATCAGTCAACCACTGATTTTATCTCGGCACAAGGAACTGTATACCCGTGTGCAACCTTCGGCCGCCGCGCTCTTTGTAAGTGGCAGGGGCGACAGGGGCCCCTGCCACTGCCGCCCTGTCGCTCACGCGCTGATGATGCCACTAAAGGAAGTTGGACTCACGGCCACCAGCAGCGAAGAACATTTTAGGTGAACTGAAAGCAATAATATTCGAAGTCTATTCAGGTGCTTCAGCTGCAATAGTCTGCGCAAGGATATAGTTCGAACATATTCCATAATATAAGCCTTCGCAAATTAAAAAAAAAAAGCTTTGAATAAAATCAGGCCATGACCATTGAATATCTATTGCTCTGTCACTGTCTTCCTTTAGGTGCTGCTAGATAGAAATATGAAGTAACAAGGAACAGCCATTGCATATACTTGTTAATTGTGACAACAGGCTAGCTATCCAGGGCCAGAAACGGGTTGACCTCATAAGCCGTGATATGCTGTTATAGCATTAAATATGAAACAAACTGAAGCATATACCCAAGACTTACTGTGTCCCCTGATGACCTCTAATAGCTGCTCTTAACGCAATAAAAAATTGCACAGTGTGTGTGCCTGTAAGGTGTCCACAAAGGTGTGCGAGCTGGGACTGGTGCCTTTGGCAGGCCGAGTGCGTTCCCTACCCAAGAGTGACGGGCGTGCTGCTGTCGGCAAGCGAGGCGAATTCTGTGACAGACGGGGCTCGCTTTTTGCTGCGAATCTGCCGCCCGAAGTTCGCTCGTGGCATTTTTACCTGCTGACCGGGCGGTCGATAGGGCGTCGACGACAACCCGTGGGGATGCGGTATTCGCCCGCAGGTATACGCCGCGCGCATTTGCTGGGCCTCGAGGCGATCGGGACACGCCCGCGTAAATGACTTCGCCGACCGCCCGAGCGTTACGCCGATGTCATCAAGTTCGACTCACGTGAACATAGCTGCTCGCTGCTCTTCAGACCACTTCTCGTGGGCCCTTTCCTGTGGCATACCACACGTTTGCCCTTCGCCGTCCGCACCGCGTCGATTTGGGGCAGCGTAATGTGACGACGCCCGCGGATCTAGACCGTTCTAGAATATTTCCGAAGTGCAATGAAACATGCACACGCGAGCACAAAGTGGCATGAACAGCAAACCGTAGAGGGCTAATTCTGCTTACGGAGTGCGGCGCTAGCGTCAAGGAATGAAGGACGAGAAGCTGAAGTGTTCGCAGGAAGAAAAACTACTAAAATGGCGACGAGGGCTCATTCGGAATGGAGAACGGATGACGCTGCACGGGTTACAAGTTGCAGCCGTTTCATGCCCATTTCTACTTTCGTCTGCGGAACAACCTGTGATTGAGGGACAACAGTGGAGCTCCTCGCTGCGCAGTAACTACTTGGTGCACCTGCTGCAAGGTGAGAGGAAAATGGACGAATGCGGCGGATGACAAAGTGAACTCGGCGAGACAATGTGATCGGTTTCGATATGAATAACTTTCTGCTGAAGGAAAGCTTGCGTGCCAGCCGGTGTGTCTGCGGAGTGTGTGGATGGCAGAGCAGGTGCAGAGCGAGATTTACGCAGGCTGCATATATGAATGGAACTATACACAACACTCGTTGAGATGACGATAAACAAAAAAAAAATAAACAACGTTTGCAAATTATTGAAGCACGTGCATGCGAAGGAACGGTGACACACGATCTCACGCGCGCCTCCTTTATTTGTCAAGTATACGTCTTGTTTTGTTCTGTAATTTTGAAAGTATATCGCATAACTCGCCCAAACAGCCACCAAGTACAATCTCTCAAGCTCGCGCCTGATTTCAGACTCGACAAAGTATCTCTTTTCTTGCTCGAATATCACTGCTCCTGAACCAAGAGGCTCTTGAAATCCCCATCGAATCCGTTCGAATTATACTAGCAATGAGGAAATTTCCCCTGCCACCCCTTCATCCACATCACTGTTTGAGGTTTGGCTGTGACAACTCCTGTTCTTTAGTTCTCACGATCTGTTTTTGCTGATGGAGGGTTAAGTCTGCAATGCCTCACCAACATCACTTATACGCTCAGTATACTTAAACCACTCTTTCGGCTTACTGTCACTTACTTTGGGCTTATATAGATCTGAGTTTTTCATTTATCAAACTACTTCATCGCGACGCAAACCGCTGGAAAGCATAGCTGCAAAGTCGTTTCATTAACTCATTTGTTTAAATGCATTGATAGGCCCCTAACCACGTTAACCCTTATCGACTGTTACAGAACAGCGTTGTTGATTGGTCTACTTCCGCTATATATGAGGGAAAGGGGGGGGGGGGGCGACCGTGTGTGTATGTGTGCGCCTGTTGGAGAGAGATAGAGAGAGCTGGAAGACCGGAGCAGACTGCATCGTACAGCACGTGCTGCTTGTGAAATTTCGGGCGTCCTGCAACCATTTAGACCATGTTATTAGGCAACGACAATCTTGACCACCGCAGGAAACCACCGAAGCTCAATCTGACAGCAGGGCGCCAGCGCGGCTTAGCTCCCGTGGCAGCGGGAAGCTAATTCGCCAGGAGCGCGCAGAGAAGCATTCAGCCGCGCCAAAAGCACTTCGCGCGTGTTATTATTCCACTTTTTCAAATTAAACTGACTTCTTCGTCTTCGCGGGAAGCTGCAAGAAATTACTATTGTGTCGTGGAATGCCACAGACACTTCCACGGTCCTCGAAGAGCCAGTAGCCGCCCATGAAGTTTTACTGTGCCGGGCGAGTTGTACGAAAAGTTGTACGAAAAACAGAAGAACAAGGCAGGGATCGCTGGATTCAGCAGGGTCAGTTGTTTCCTTTCAGGTAGCATTCATTCAATTAATATCGCCTAGCAGTACAGTCCGTTGCAGCTGTATCCCTGTGACTAACAAGAAAGTTGACCTAGCCCGCGACTTACTCAATCGCTGAAGGTTTGGGTGAGCTCTATTATTCTTGCGCGCAGGTTTTCTGCGAGCAGGTTTTAAAGATATGATAGTACCGCATCCAGAATTATTTTGATCCATTTTGGATTAGGAGTGCAAGAACAAGAGAGGTAAGGAATCGAAACGGGTGTGCGTCTCTTTTCCTTTCTGCGCTTCGCGTATATCGCGGTAGCTGATGCGGTATGATGATAGCGCTGCTACCTATTGCCGTCTCTACGTATTGGAAATGCGCGCGACAAACGAAACTGCGTCAATTGATTCATGAAGGCGTACGATCGATTGGAGGCCTTATTACGGGCAGCTTAATAATAACGTGAAGTAAGCAATACATTCTTAATCCTTAATGGTAAGAAAAAAATTCCGAGAGCACTGTGGAATCTACACTGCAGAAATGCGAAAGCCCAAGCAATGCTGGTGCAGACGGTGCATCACATTTGCTCTCATTATAATTATCAATTAAATGCACCGTCAATATCATTGCTAATGCCATCATTGTCATTATCACTAACTGTAAAGTCATTGTCATCGCTGATATCATCCTCATGGTAGATAAGGAGAATTATGGCAAGCGTGTCACGATCCCGGGCGTGGCTGTTCCAAGCGGTTGCGTTTCTCGATGTTCTCCACTCAAAGGCTTCAATCGGCCTCTGGCCGAGGTACTGCTCAGGCTAATGCCAGCAGTAATGAATACCGGATTGTTTGGCACGTCTCCCAACTGGTAAGTTGGTCGCTGATTCCGTTTTCTTGCACGCGGACCTTGCCGGACGCCCGTACCGGGCACACGACTTCAGACTCCCTTCGGAATGTTGTGGACCTCAAGGAAATCAGTTCAATTGGCCAATTTCAAATGTCCCATGTATGGATGGTCACCTGCAAATCGGCACAATCGAAAGAGAAATTGGTGGCTTGCGGTGATCTCGTTGTTAAGGGCCGCCGTTGTGTCGTTGTGGACCCATAACCAAAAGTGGTGAAATTGAAGCTTCTGTGGCTTCCCGAACGCTTGGAGGACGCCTTCATACGTGAGGCACTACAGGCCTACGGGAAGGTGACTTTGATTTCGACAGAAAATTGGAAAGTGGCGGAAATGGAAGATTTGAGAACGCTGAACCGGGATGTTGTTGTGTCTCTCGCTGAAGGAGTCGGCGTTGGCGACGTCCCACATGTACTGACTATTTGCGGTATACAGAGCCTTGTTTTAATACCAGGCAGGCCACCGCTATTCCTCCGATGCAACCGTGTTGGCCACATTCGTAGGCACCGCCGTACGCCGCGTTGTGACGACTGCCGACGCTTCGGTCACAACGCAGGAGAGTGCGCCGTTACCTATGCGGACAAGCTGAGGCATCGTGTGCAGTCACCGGACGGCGCTATACAAGAGTATATTATGGACGCCACAGAAGTGCTTGACGCGGCTGGTGTCCTCTCAGTTGCTACTGTGGACACGGCTACCACAGCTAATACAACGGTTGTTCCTCAAGTGAGACGCTGCTTCGATATGAGACGCCGAATCCGGCACATGATAAGGAGCCTGCCACCTGTTCTAATCCTGTCAAAGATACCGCCCCGGTTACTCCAGCCACTGAGGTCAATGCCGAGGAAGAGCTTGCAGGTCAGGCCACTCCGCCTGGAGCCGAGGCCTTCCCTCCTGTTGAAGAGCATCTCCATAAGCGCCGGGAAAAATGCGCATCTGACTCGAGTGAAGATGATGATCTGGTAAGCGTGAAGCATCGCCGCCGCCGGCGCACGTCGAAACACAAGGGGAAGTGCCAACGTTCGCGTTCCCGCAGTCGCGGTGGAGGTCCGGAGGCGACGTCGCCGTCTCCGGAGAGACAAATGCAAGCCTAGTTAGCACTTGTGTGGTCACCATGGCGACCCCTGAGGAGCTAGTGCTTGCAACGCTGAATGCGAGAGGCCTTAGGTCTCATCAGAAGCAGGTGCAACTTCGTCGACTTTTCAGCAGCAGGCGGCTTGATTTGTCGCCGTCCAGGAAACGAAGATTGAGAGTGAGCAGGATACAAACAGTGCACTAGGACCCTTTTTGTCTGATTACAATGTTATTGTGACGCATGCTATTGGTTTTTCGGCGGGTTGCTTCTTGTTTCTGCGAAAGGCTCTCCCTTATTCTGCGTTATTTTACTATACTGACTCTGAAGGGCGGCTAATAAGCTGTGATTTTTTGCTCCACGGGAAGCCATGCAGACTTATCAATATTTATGTGTTTAATAGTGCAGCTGAGCGTGTTGATATGTTTGAAGCCATGGATAACCTCCTAGATTGTGATAAGAATGTTGCGCTAATGGGAGACTTTAATTGTGTATGTTACCTGAATGATCGCGCTGGGCCTAGTGTACACAGAGACAGAAGTGGTGAAGTGTTGTCGCGTGTTATAGATGACTCAGGACTCATTGATACAGGGGCCTCATGCCATGCAACTACACTATTCACGCATATCCAGGGGAGGTCCCACGCGCGCCTAGACAGGATTTATGTTTCTTCGACGCTGATTTCCCGTGATTTGTTGTGTGAAACTGTACCGGTTTCCTTTTCAGATCATTGTATGGTGGTTGCTCGGCTCGGGAGGACTTACTGTTCAAACTTTAGGCCCCAATGGGAGCTTTGGAAACTAAATTCTTCACTTGTAAATGATCAGGAGTTTGCCTTTCGGATACGCTCCCAGCTACAAGTGTGTTTGACAGGTTCCATGGCAATATTTTCTGCATGGGAGGTGTTTAAACAGGAGGTGCGAGCGATAGCTATTGAAATTGGGTCTGTTAGGTCATTTTACAGGAAACTTCAAGAGAGGACATTGCATAAGGGTTTGCATAACCTCTATGAATTAGAATGTGAGGCACCTGGAGTATATTTACACGAAATTACTAGGCTAAAGTGTGACCTATAAAAACAGGACGCTGAAAGATACAGGAGTGCCCGTGTTCGATCTCGTACAAATCGTGCTTTGCACTCTGAAACCCCTACGCGACAAGCTCTACTTGATGAGCACCGTAATGCTACTGCCAAATTGATACCAGGAATGATGTCCAATGGCACCCTAGTAACGAAAACGTGTGACATCATCTCTGTGTTTGTGAGCTATTACACGACACTTTTCAGTGACGCTTCTGCTACTTCTAATTCGGATCTACTAGCTAACTTTAAAACTCTTATAACGCCTTTATCAGATGAAGACTGTGCTCTTATCAATGGTACTTTCACGTTGGAAGAAATAGAACACGCAATTGACCAATTACCCCTCTCTAAAACACCTGGCCCTGATGGCATATGATGCGAGATTTACAAAACTTTTAAACCTTTGCTGAGTCCTGTCTTGTTGCAGATCTTCGCTTTAAGTTTTGATGTGGGGGTCCTTCCTCAGTCCTTTACTAGGAATCACACAGACTTAATTCCAAAGAGTACGAATAAAGAAAAATTGCTCTCAGTGGATGGCTACGAGCCAATCACGTTGGCAAATGTGGACTACAAAATTTTTGCGAAAGTACTATCAAATCGTTTACAGTATGCCATGACGGTTCTCATTAGCCCTCATCAGACGTGTGGCTTGAGGGGACGCTTCATACAAAATAACATACATATTGCACGTACAATTCTCGAATCTTGCTCTGGCTCTTATGAGCAGCTTGCTCTACTCCAGATTGACCTTGCGAAGGCAAGGCATTCGTGTCCGGCATTCGTTTATATTTTCTCTTCTCGAGCGTGCAAATGTTGGATCAACTGTATTGAAAGGGGTGCAACTTTGCTACGACAACTGTTCCACTCGCTTGATTGTTAATGGTCACCTCTCAGAGCCTGTACCAATTCGATCATCCGTGAAGCAGGGCTGTCCTATATCACCGCTCCTCTTTGCCCTCTACCTAGAGCCACTTTGTTTGAGTGTACTGTAAAACCACAGTATCCGTGGTTATGTTGCCTTCAGTAATGAAGTCAAGGTGCTTGCGTACGCCGACGATTTGGCGTTTTTCTGCACAGACAAACCCAGCATCGACAAAATTATAACCACCATTGAGCAGTTTGGCATTGTATCTGGCGCTCAAATGAATAAGTCTAAAAGTTCGGGTCCGTGGTTCGGTTCATAGGAAGCAATGCCGATTCATTATGCTGGAATTGAATGGTCTCGTGTTCCCCCTAAATACCTTGTAGTTCTCCTTCATGCATTCAAGGTTAGTGGGCGTTACTGGAAAGAGCGGGTCACGGCACTCAAATGCTATGCTCAGACTTTTGTATCGCACCGCCTATCAATTTTTGGCCGCGCACAGGCATGTAACATGTTTCTGGCTACAAAACTTTATTATGTTTTACAGGTACTCCATTGCGCGAGGAATTACATCCACAGTTTTCACCGAACGTTTGCGACGTTCATATGGTCGTCCAGTTTTGAGCCTATGCGGCGCGATAACTTATTCAGGCCTGTTTCTGCTGGCGGACTAGGTTTGACACATCTCTATGTCAGACAGTTAGTTGCTCGTTTCTTCTTTTTCCGTAATAGCTCCCATCCAATTACCAGAGCATCCCTGCAGACTAACCTAGTGAACCTTCTTCCAAACTTAGTGGTCTCTTCCAATTTTACCGATCGGCCCTTACTATTTGGTTTTATGAAAGAGGTTTACGATTCAGTGAGTTTTTTGGCAGTTCGCTTCTCTTATGAGTACTTATTCTCTGTTTCAAGGAAAAATTTATACCACGATTTGATGTCTATGTTGTTCCCGCCTCCCTTATATCATTCACTCTATTCTAATTATATGGGGCATGATGTGTTTAAAAGGGTGCGCAAAATGCCGATCTCGCCTTCTACTAAAATGTTTTTCTTTAAACTTCATGCCGAGGTTTTGCCTTTTAAAGTGTGGCTTCAGAAAAAAAAAATATTTTCGTTTCATCTGTTAATTGCTGGTTATGTGAGACACCTGAAACCATCGAACACTGTTTTATTGCCTGCAAAGATGCAATATTATTTTGGGACGTTCTGCAAAGAACATTGAAGAAAGACTTTATTTTGAATTCCCACAGTGTGCGTTAGTTGATAACCACCGAACATGACCACGAACCCTTTGACATGATTTTCCTCCTTGGACTGCACAGCCTGTGGAAAATGCGTATGTTGGATCGGAATGCTGAACCTCTAGTCTCCCCCGCTACTCATTTCGGCCAGATGGTACCCCAGCTTAGAGACACTTACGAAGATAGTGACTATCACCCGGACTGGCTGCCATTGTTGATGTGTTGTCTTTCCTTGCCACCGTTTTAGTGAAGTTGTGCTAAGTCGTATTCTAGTTGTGTGGTGTTGTGTTGTATGTTCCAATTGGACTTTTCGCCTACAGGCTGATTACTCTGTAAATAATGTATATAACTGTACGCTGAATTTAAAAACATGTAATAAATACCATGCCGAAAAAAAAAATCCTGGGCGTGGCGCAGTTGGTTGAAGCGCTCGGCTGTAGATGTAATTGATGGTTGTTCGATTCCCAGCGCGAATTTTAATGTATCACGCAGTCCGAGCTGGCGCGGTTTTTAACCTATGTTGTGTGTTTATCACGTGATATTTTGTGTAAAATAACGTTTAGAAGTTGGAAATAAAATAAATAAAACATGGTTGCTCGATTCCCGGTGGAGGCAGGATTTTTAATTTTCTTATGACGTCATCATGACGTCATTTTATTGACAGCTATAGTGTGAACGAACGAACGCCGGCAGTATAAGCCATTAAAGCGTTCGCCTTGAAATTTTGTCGAGGCTATTTTTAGTGCGAAAGCGCTACTAGGCTCAGGACGGGCTGCCAACTCGGGTTTCGCCACTGGTATGAGAGAGTGTGATCGGAAACCAGCCTTCGAGAACTCGGATCCCGAGTTAGACCTGCTGCTCCTGAGCCCCGTAGGCACGTTCGGATGGCAGGGTTAAAACGGGGCTTTATATCTATATCAGTCATGACGACTTGGACAGCATACGTACACGGTCCTCATCACGAGTGGGCCTTTGACAGCTGGTATAACATCGTAAAGTGCAAAGCAGTAATGTCAAGGGTGGACATGTCATCATCATCATCATCAGCCTGACTATATCCACTGCAGGGCGAAGGCCTCTCCCATATTTCTCTAATTAACCCGGTTCTGTGCTAGCTGCATCCACTTGATCCCTGCGAACTTCTAACCTCATCCGCCCACCTAACTTTCTGCCGCCCCCTGCTACGCTTTCCTTCCCTTGGAATCCAGTTCGTTACCCTAAGCGACCATCGGTTATCCTCTCTTCGCACTACATGTCCTGCCCATGCCCATTTCTTCTTGATTTCCACTGGACATGTAGCCCATCCTCAATCACCTTTAAATACTTTGACCTTGACCTGCGCTACTGCGCATGCGCCGTAACCATGGCAACCAGCTGCGCCGTTCCACAGGTATTCCGCCACTGCGCTCGCTACCGAGAGGAGGAGGGTAGCGGCATCCTAGCTGAAGCGTGCGCCGGCACGGAGTGCAGAAGGATAGTTTCCGCACTGAGCATGTGCGCACCGCCACTGAGAGCTGACCGAGTGGAGAAGAAAAGCGTCTGTCGACGTTGCATGCGCAGGACATGAAAGTGGATTCTGCCTACAATGAAGTAATTTAATCCACCTGGGATCTTAAACGTGCACTGACATCGCACAGCACACGGACTCCTCTCCATTTTGCCTCCATTGAAACGCAGCTGGCGGTGTCGGCTTTGCAACCGAGTACTCTGGTTTCGCAGCCGTTTCGCTCCACATTCGGTTCAGTGCGTTGAACCCCTCTAATTTTTTTAGTGTTACCGTAGCCCGCTAGTATGGAGTATTTTTGTTTAATTTGTTGCCCTCTTTTGCTTTTATAACGAGCGAAAGCATATGCAACCCACTTTGATTGATTGCATTTCACGCGGGCGTTTTTGCTTTAGCACTAAATAAATGCTTCTTGTGTACTATGATTTATTATTATCATCATCATTTGCTGTGATTAATGTTGGCAGCCTATGATTGAGAAAATGCTGTAAAACACAAGTGAGCTTTTCAACGTGCACTGCAATCTGCTCAATATTGAAGCAAGGGCGGGCATATCGCGAAATGAAAGGCTCATTTTTTTTAGGCGAGCACTGCCTTGCACTGCACTCTGTGAATAAACTGCCGTCAATGAGGACGCTGACTGGCCACTCTGGAGCGCCGCTTGGCCGAAGTTGGAATTTCTGCGAACATGCACTGAAAATATCCGAGTATTTGAGAGACTGCTCGAAAATGATATTTAGGCCCTTGAGCCTCTTCACTGAAGCCTTTGATGAACGCCTAGAATGTGTTGCCGTGCATGAGAGCTTGGAACACAGTTCTGACTCCACTTGCCTGTCAGTTACTTATAATTTTGGGGAGTGCTACGGAAATCACTAATCTATTTACAACTATGTATGCATACTAGCTCAAAACAGCAAGACACACGACGAAGAACGAGGACACACAAGCGCTTGTGTGTCCTCGTTCTTCGTCGTGTGTCTTGCTGTTTTGCGCTGGTATACGTATACATAATGGATCGCCAACTAGCCCACAGTCTTACCCTACTGTATTTACAACGAAAGAGCGAGATAGAAAGGGGAGGGGTGAGAAAAGTTTCATTATAGAAAAGAGGATGTTAGGGTGTTTCTGAGGTTAGGATGGGTGGCGTTTGGTCGCGTTTATGAGCTAGTTATACCAGTAAGCGCGATTGTATTTGCTGTTCGGGAAGCTGATTGTTTGACACGACCTGTCACTGCCGCCGTACGGTAGCGCCGCTGTAAGAGCGAATGTACACAAAGCGGGACTCAAGAGGCCCGCTTGATTCCGACGCGAGTTGCCTAAGTCCTCACAAGACAAACCAGGTGTAAATCAAGCTGCTATAGGCTAACACGTGTTGTGTCTGCAACAGGAAACGACCTCGATGAAATGGGCTTCCCTCTGATCAGTCCGTAGAGCCGCTCACTGGGGCCATACAGTAAGGCGTCGAAAAGAGCAGACCTCTACACGTTGGACGAAGGCTCACTAGGGGATAAAAAGGAGGGGGGATGACTGAGTCCGTTCGAACGTGCCAAACGATCGGCGGCCTGCTCGACTCCGCTCATAGAAGACAACGAAGCGGACGGCATAAGCAAAGTGGCCCCGTGCCAGCGTGACCGAGCACTCGCGTCCTCCGACGGGAGGTGCAAGTCGCTTCCGGAGCCGCCGATCACGGCGCACTTGCTTGACCCGCGCCGCCGACTGTGGCGGCGGCGGCTTTTCGCATGCACGTGGGACGGCCCGAAGGTCGTCGCTTCGTGTTTCTATTTCGTTTGCTGACTTCCTCTTTCTGGTTATGCCACGTTCACCTGACCAGCCTGTTAAGCGCAGGTCGGCCGTACGGATTAAGAATTCGGAACGGGTGATGACATCTTTCGAGGCTCCGTCACCACCGTCGCGGTGCTTGAAAACAATCCTGGTACCTCGAGGCTGCAGCGAATGCAGTGTAAAGAGGAGTGGAAGCTGGCCAGCAGTGCGCCAGCATGCACACAGTTCCCCCTCTTTGTCGCTGCGAACGAGTAAGTATAACCTTGATGAACGCGCTTGAATGGCCGCAGTTTCAATGACTAAAATCCCCATCGGCCCCGGGCGGAAGGGGGAGAGGGAGGGGGAAGTCACCTTCCAATCTGGCAAAGGCAAACCTAGTGGGGTGTGGATCTTTGCATAAACGAGTCTTTAAGTCCTTAAGTCTCCTGCTTTGAACGCGACGGATTTCAGAACTGCATTAACGGTGCTGAGAACGGCTTCTGCCTTAATGAGCTCTGAGAGAGAGTTGGTCTGTCTTTCAGGCCTCCTTGCCGCTGAAACTTTACTAGAGAAAAAGGTCTATGCCAGGTTGACTAACCCTATAAAATCAATCAATCAATCAATCAATCAATCAATCAATCAATCAATCAATCAATCAATCAATCAATCAATCAATCAATCAATCAGTCAGTCAGTCAATCAATCAATCAATCAATCAATCAATCAATCAATCAATCAATCAATCAAACACGCGTAAAAAAAGCCACATGGACTTGATACTCCAGCAGAAATGAGAAAATAAATGCACTCATATATGTTACATTATTAGAGAACAGCCAATAGAAATAACACCAAGGGGAATATCAACAAGAAAGGAGTGTGGCACAAAGTGAAAGATATGATTTACAGGTGAGTATCGCACGAAGAACCTTAACAAAGAAAGCAGGTAACAAAAAATAACTATTGAGCGGAAAGGTAAATTCATAGGTAAGATAAAAATACACCAAGAAATGTGATACAAAATGAGGAGCGAACACTCGGCTTTGAAGTAGACATATCAATGTAACAAGAAAGAAAACGGAGATTAAACAGATGAGGTAATTCGAATACAAAAAATAAGCAGCATTAATAAAGCGAATATATGCCAATTCCTCTTACGTGTTCCTTAATGCATACGTACACCTTGCTTGGGGCTTAAAGGGCTAGAAGGGCTGAGGCTCAGGTACCGGTTGGCTATAACTGTGGAGCCAATTAAGCGTGCAAAGCTAGCTATGGATTCGGCTGGCTACAAACTTGTTTAGATATCCAATTCTGTTTAAAGCTAAATGACGCCCATGTTTTGTCACGCTGTAGTGAAACGTGGTCCTCAAGATAAAAATATTAAAAAAGAGCGCGGGCGGTGCTTGTTGAAGTGCTCAGTATGACGTGGGAGACACAGCATGACGAAGCGGGAAATGTTCATAGAACTGAAATGAGCAATAACTGAATTTCGTTAAAATAAAAGGCGTTTGCATAGCGTTTCATGAAGCTTCGGTGGGTGGTTTTAATCAAGTTAGTATAACTGAATGTACTTTAAGAGGGTAACTACTGAGCTAGTTGGTTTTCTGACATAATAAATCATTTTAGCGCAACGGGGACACAACACAGGAAAGAGGACAACACGGTCCCCGTAGCGCTAAAAATCATTTATTATAACAATACGTTTAAATGCCGTTCGTTCAAGTGGTATTCTACTGTATACACCGACAGTCATTTTTGACTCCTGAACGAGAAGAAGTTAATCCTAAAGAATGCCTTCATAACTGCGCTGCTGTTCAATATGGCATGTGTTTTAAATGGAACGAGGCAAAATTACTTTGCACTTCCTGTCCGTAACCGAAGCGCGCTCTGCGAGAACTCTTGAAGCCGTTCGCAGCCCGTCACGTTCGACGGAGGCCGTCGCTACTAAGTGGCAGAAGATGCGTTTTTCAGGCTACAGATGACGTCCGCCTTTGAGCTGTAACCGGCTGGGGGATATCTAGCGCCTCAAGCGCTGCAGACTGCACTTGATGAAGCAACACACACTAGGACAGGGTAAGAAAGTTGAACTGGAGATCGTCTGTAGTGAGCAGGAAGAGTTTTCTCTGCCAGCTGCCGGTCATCCTCAGCGCTGTCTGGCCCAGGTAGCGCACTGAAGCTTTGCAGGCAGTTCCCATGGTTCTGACGGCCTACCTCTCTTCTTTTTGTCAGTTTTTATTTTCGGACCAGGTATTCGCGGAGACGATCCGCCGTGCAGTTGCTGATCGGCTGGCTTGTCTGCGATCGACTTTCGCTCCATTTCCAGTGGCACCGGTATAGCAGGGGAGACGCCGCTACGCGCATAGCCGTCGCCGGCTGCTGTTCCTGCGTCTTGTCAGCGACGCTTTTTCGCGTACTTCTTTTCTGCCATCGCACAGATGAAGCTGTATGTATGGAGAAGGCGTTGCTTATCAACGAATAACTGGATGTCATCATCCCGGCCGCAAGCAGACGACTGTTCCTACGTCGACCACGGTCGACAGGATTAGACCACCGCGTGCTGCGCCGCGTGATGGCATCCTGGCAGCCCTGCTCTTCTGTCACTCGAGCCTTCTGCGGCTTCGGGCGGCGCGCCCCACTTTTTCCCGAGATCTGTCTCGCCGCAACCAGAAGTTGTATCGTCGTCGCCATCGCTAACGACTGTCGGCGAAAGGAGGTATAATTACTCGAAATGGTCCTGCTACTTTGCGCTGTCGGAGCAGTCAGCCACCGGATGGAAATGTATCACTGTAGCATGACGAGAGTCCTTCAGCGCCCGTTCCGTTATTTGCATTTCAGCATGTGACATGTGATCGTTCGATGAAAGTGAAGAGGGCAGCATCGGCAGGAAATCCAAAATACGGAAGAGGGAAAGTTCTTGCCCTCCTCTGCAAGCGTGCATATCTTACATATGACTTCATATGGTGTACAACTTGTAAAATTTTGTTAAACGTGATTTTCAATCTCTTTCTCTCTTATTCCAATGTGGCCTCCTTCATCGCCTTCTCAGTTGAGTACTGAACCACAAGCACATTCATGCCGAGTAAATTTACCTTTCCTCACCACGCAATGTTTGCGCCATGTCTGTTTCGAAGGAGTTGCTTATTTCGCTTTTTTCTTTATTTTTGAAGAACGAAAAATGCAATCCTGAGAGCTTTGACATCGCTAAAGAGCTATGAGTCTGTGCAGCAGTCACGATGGAAAATCTGATCTACATAGGCCTGTAGTGCAATTAAATCCAGATATGTCCAATCATCATCATCATCATCATCATCATCATCAGCATCATCAGCCTGACTATACCCACTGCAGGGCGAAGGTCTCTCCCATATTTCTCCAATTAACCCGGAGCATTTTTAGGCATGTGCTGTCCATGAGGCATTCAGTGTTCTGCCTCTGTCAGAACACTGAATGTCTCATGGACAGAGCAGAGAAAATCTCAGAACATGAGCATGAGCATTACCATGAGCAGAGAATGTCTCATGGACAGGGCAGAGAAAACGAGCTTAGTGGTGGGAAGAGACATAAAAGTTCCGGAAATCTTGAAAATAAAAGTAAACAAGCTTTATTTCTTGAAGTGTTCGAAATATTGTGAAGATACTTGAAACAAGAATATGCAGATCATAAGTATCCTGACGCGCCTGAACTTTGACACCGAAAGTACCGTTTCATGAATTCGTGTTCACATATATGCTTTACTGGCTAATATAGTGCTCGGTGTCGCAAAGACTACCGCTATTTTCCGCTGGTATCGATGGGCTGCGTTTCCAGCCATGGTGAGGCACAAAAGGAGCACGCGGAGCTGCACTGAAATTTGCGAGAAGCGGCCACCAGACCATCATCTGTTCGACGATGTTTTAAGGAAGCTACCCGCCTGGTTACACTCTCTCCAAAAGCCATTACAGTGAAGCTATCATGTCGCAGAATATGCTGCCGAATTTTCTTCGATAAAACGCTAGTGCATCATAACAACGACCGCGAGAGAGACAGACAAGAAAACGCGGTATATACTGGAAACTGGGGCAGGGAAACATATAGGAGCTGTTAAAAAAAAAAAAAAAAAAAAAAAAAAAAAAAAAAAAAAAAACAGTTTTAAATTTATCATCGCTTCCACATGGAAGAGTTTTGCAGTGTCGCGTTGGCTTGTCTGTTTCTTTTGTGACATTTTTTATTTATTGCGCTAACATGTTATCGGATAAAATGCACCAACTAGCCCACAGCAACAAGATTTGCTCCGGTATGCAGTCGACAGCTAACACCACCAAATGGGAAAAGGAAGCTGACGAACAAACAGATCGAATCACTAATTAGAAACGGATGTTGAGCAAATTGAGTCCGATTTGCAGAAGATGCTTGATGAGTCGCGGATACAAACAATTCGCGCCTGTCGAACAGCTTCGTTGCAAATGGCCGTTCGAGCTTCGAAAGTTAGCATTCGAGCTCACGTCCATTGCATTCACTAAGCGAGCGAAGGTCGATCGGCGTGATAAGGTGGTAAGCGGCACTAAAATTCCTGATATATAAATATGTCCCGTGATGGCTGCACACTTTACAACGACGAATAATATAGTGCTAATCGAAACTTCCTGCAAGTATAACCACTACGCTCGGCACTAATTAGCGGCATTCATAGTTTTTTTTTTGTTTTTTTTCATAAGGAGAAATAGAGTGTCGTACTGCTGCTGAAACCAAAAGTCTCCTTATTTTGCTTGAGGAAGCAAACTTTTTAGGCATGTGTATATATGTATCTTTATTAATCTTTATAAATTAAAAAAATTCTTTTTAGTTACTTGTTTTCGAGGGCTACTCACTCGCTACGGGACGCGCATTCGCTAGACGTGCTGTGAAAGCACGCCTGTGCCGCCGCTCAATTTCAGCGCGCAGACGCTCTCGAGCCACTTGGACGCATCCGCTTGACATGTTTACGCAGAGGAAGTACTACCGTGAAGGTGAGTAACCAAGATACATGTATACCAGAAATTCGCAGGTGTATCCTATACACCTGCGAATGGCTCGAAAACTATGTAGTGAGAACCGCCGGGCTATGCCGAGTAGTTGAAACGCGTGGCACTGAGGGAGCGCGGTTACCGGCCGGCTCGCGTCTGGGATCCTGCTATGCACCTCCGACCATTGTGCATCTTCTTTGATGGGAATTCGCTCGCGATTCTGCAGACATCGACAAGAGCCAACACGAGGGCGCCAACCGATTGACGCCTTAATATGAATGAATCAGCGGGAAAGAAATGATCGCTTGAAGCCAGGTGACGGTGAAATGAAGGTACCAGTTTAGGATTACAAATTAGTCGAGCATAGATGGCCTTAACAATTACGTAGAGATAATTAGGAAATTTCTAGATTATACGATCACTTTGAGAGATTGATTAGAAAAATATAAAGAAAAAATTCTGAGCCCAGGGGCTCGGGATTGTCTTAATATCGTGTTTCTTAGATGCATAGAAGATGTTCATTCTACATAGTGTTGATACAGGATCGAAAAGATGTCGAAGCTTGACAGCTTCCTTTCCTTACAAGCTGGGTAACAAATACGTTTTGAAATCCTTTTTAATCGGGGTAAGAAACGTTATTCTTATCTTGCTTCTGTAGGCTGTAACAAATTACACCGGTTTTGAGGGCATGTCTTTTGACCGTTATTGATAAAATATGTCTTCCTTTTGATTGATGACACGGTCACTTGGCATGCGATAGAAGGAGCAGGCTGGGCTCAGACCAAAGCAGCCGCTACTGGAGTTTTTGTAGTTTTCAGCAGTATTGTCGTGGTCTTCACTTAACAGAACGGTGTGTTGAACTTGCTTTATAGTATATCCCTTTTAGATTATTAGATATGTGGGGTTTAAAGTCCCGCAACTACATGCGGACGAATGGACGCCGAAATGGACCACTCGGAATTGACTTCGGCCACAGGTGGTTCGTGCGCTGATTTTAGACAGCCCAGGGGCGATTTTGCAGTTCACGTCCACCGAAATGCGGCAACCGTGACCAAGATTCGATCCCGCGACCAGGAGCTCAGTAGCCAAGCGCCAACGCAACCGATGCACTACAGCGGGTGCGCTTAGAATACGTAAATATTTGAAAATTCATGACATTAATTAACAAAACTCTAGTATTCTATGTCAGCATGTGTTGGGACATTCTTTACTGACATATACACGTGAGTGAAGGCTAACAACTTGAAGTTTTTCAAAATTGTAATGATAGTATATGATGTGGTCAATGCTTTTAAGCGTGCACTGGGAAAAAAATACACAACAATTCTGTAAACATAACTTTGCAATATGTAGTACGTATGCAATACGTACATACGTAGCATTTGCTAGTAGAGTGATCTAAGCACTAGTTGCAAATGGTTCTCCAAAGTTAACATGAATTGAGGCGGCTGGTGGACTAAATAAGACCAAACGGAAATGTCCCCTGTACGTCTATATAGGCATTGTCTTGTGGTTTGTTGGAGATGCCATTTTGGCAGGGAGCCATGCCTGCTCTTCTATCTGCCACTCCGAAAAGGAAAAGCGTTTTGTGCTTTGCTGACAAATAAAAGGCCAAATGTGTTGCCCGTAGCCCGACCTGCTGTCTCAGATGGAAGTTTAGGGACCTTTCCGTGACTGCTCCGGTTGAGCGGGTGAATCAGTTCAAATACCTCGGTGTCATCTTGTCAACTAACCTAACTTGGAATCTGCACGTTCATTATATCACTAGCAAAGCGAGTAAAACACTAGAATAATTTCGAAAAAAACACTCTACTTGGCTGCACCTGACACAAAACCTCTGGTATATAACACTCTAAACAGACCTCAGCTCAAATACGCCTCTATTATCTGGAATCCGCATCAGGTTTACTTAACGCAGTCTCTGGAGTCGTTGCAGAATCGTGCGATTCGTTTTACAATAAGAAACTACACACACGACAGAATTGAACCTCCTTAAATATACAAACACTTCAGCAGCGCAGACGCGCTTCTTTACTTCTATATTTCTTCAAACTCTATCACAGCCCTTCCACTTTTCGACTTCCCTGCATCATAGATCTCTCATCGCACCGACCATGCCTTCAAAGTGTACCTACCACATTGCAGGACTAACTTGTTCAAATTTTCACCTTTGCTTTTGGCTTTGGAATGAGCTGCAAAGTGACGTTGCATGTTCTAACAATTAGGACGCATTTTTTGCCGCTGTTTCTTCTGTATAGATCTGCTGTTTTTGTTTTTGCATCGTGTCTTATCTGTGGCCGTACACTATTCTTCCCCCGTTATGTAATACCCCTCAGCGGGTCTCTAAGGGTATTATAAATAAATAAATAAATAAATAAATAAATAAATAAATAAATAAATAAATAAATAAATAAATAAATAAATAAATAAATAAATAAATAAATAAATAAATAAATAAATAAATAAATAAATAAATAAATAAATAAATAAATAAATAAATAAATAAATAAATAAATAAATAAATAAATAAATAAATAAATGCGGGTGTGCGTGGCCTGTATGTCGGAACTAAGGTGCGTGCTCCGATTCCCACGCCCCTGTTCATAACCGTGCAAAGTTACCGGCAAAAAGGCTGTCGGTACTCTGAGCTATAACCAAGGCACTCTGGATTACTGGGCTGTGGTGATGAACGACGACTGATCGGGACCCGAATTTTAATAGGGGTGGATAGTTTCTTCATAAATGCAGCGCAGATTAAATTCGTTGCGACACTGCCGAGACATAAGCAAAAAAAGAAAAGGGGGTACGGAGAAAGTAACACTGAAGACAGGACGGGACGGGCTGCAAGTCCCTGCGAGTTTCCGGGTCGCTCGTCCCATACCTTTAGTATTCCTTTGTCCGTGTACCGTTTCGTTACTGCCCTCTTACGTTTTGAGCATGCACCCACACTGGCGTAAACTAAACTTTTGATTAAACAAAATTTATTCAGTCTTACAAAGTGACTTCCATTATGCAGATTAGGCAGAGTTGAATACCTGATTTTGTCTTCTAAATTCAGCTTCCGATGAAGATTCTGAACGTGTTCGAAGCCGCCATTTTGTGGTGAAGCTGATGAAAGATGAAAGCTAAGTTAAATGCAACTGACTACACAGGCCTGTAGCTAAGCCTTGCGTTGGGAAGAGCTGAGACTCAATTCGCTTCCTATTACGCCCTTATCGCTTCTAAGCATGCTGCTTTTATTCCGGAAATAGCACTTGTTTCATTTCCGAGAGTCTCCCGCCACTGCGACAAAACGCCCAGAAACACCACAATATAGAACGGTGAGCCTACTACTCGTGTGCCTGTTGTGAAGCACCCTTAAATAGTCGCCGAACGCGAGGCTACTCGAATACATTTGGCCGCTTCACAACGTCAGCTGTGCGATTTCAGTAGTGCTAGTTCGGGTTTATCACTTCCTTTTGTTACGGTGAAAGCAGACACGCTCGCATGCCGCCCATCAGGTTCTAGAATACGAAGAGAGACAAATCGCTGCGCAGAAACCCTTTCGCGGCAGGGAGAAAGAAAGTTAACAGCGAAAATAGCAGGCTCGACCGCACACCTCCTGCTGGCAGCGCAGTGTCGGCGACACGCTGCAGCAGAGGTCAGCGTTCGTCATACGAGCCGATGTCTTCCGCCGAGCGCGTCTTGAGCAGGGTTCACGCGCTCATCGGGAACAACGCGGTGTCGGGCGCGTTTTGTGAGTCGGCAGCGTGCCACTGTCATGTCGCCGGCAGCATGTACGACCAGAGGCTGCCATCAGAATAGGCGCCGGGGACGACGGGCCTTGCGGTTTTCTTTTGTCTACGGGGCCTCTGTAGTAATCGCGCAGTCGCCCGAGGACCTGACTCGCGCGACGAACGTCGGGGTCGCGTGTTACCTGCCACGCAGGAAACGGGGACGGGGAAGGGGGGGTCTCACACGGTCGTGAATGCCGACACGCGAGACTATCATGAAACGGTGGTGCTAGCAGCACGTCACGTAACGGCAAGAAAACCCGAACTAGACGGGAAAATGAGAGAGGGTGCCCGAAATAGAAGCACATCGTGTTCCGAGAAAGGGAGCCGAACGTCATGAACATGGTGTAACGTGCAGCGGATTGCGTCTTCGACGAATCTTGCCTGCTCCCCATCTTGAGCTTACAGCCTGTTGGCGCCATTTGCACTTGCATAGCCTCTTAGCTCTGTAGGTGCTTGTACGTGCGCGTGTTTTGTTAATCACGAATTTCTACTGAGCGCTACAAGGTTAATGCATGGCTATAGGAAACTGAGCGGCACCTTTTCGCGAATCCTTCCTCAACAAGCCAAATGTTTAGTCTTTTCCTTTCTCAGGACTTTCTGCGAAAGGGAACAATAAAATTCAGAGCTCCTTCAGAAAAATGCGCAATACAATATTATGTTTTCCGCGAAACATAGCTTTTTCCACTCCTTTCAAAGGCTAGACAGAAGAGCGAACACGTTAGATGATAGCACAACTAAGTATTTTCATCGGATGCTAACCAAAAGAAATAGAGTGTGCGAGCTTTACCATCGCATGTAAATTCAGGACAAGTAAGACGCGAATCATACGATATGGACAAAACTGCGGGGAAAAATGCGAACAAAGGAAACAACGAATTTCCGTTGGGCGCCAGTTGTGGGCGATTCCTCTTCATTCCCAAGGCGACCCGCTGATCGCTGTCTGCCTGTCCAGACGACGACCCCGATGACCTCGTGCACCACCATGGACTTCCGGACGTGAGATTGAAGATGTTTATTGCACGGCCCGCTGTGTATTTGTCTTGCGCATCCAGTGGGCAGAGGAATCGCCCACCTGGAGGGGGCGGTATCACCAAATACCGCCCCCCTCTTTTTTTTATCGGAAGTACCGTTTCATTAAAAATGATATCCTTCATGTTTATTTTCAGATTCCCCTTGTTCTAACGCTCTTCCTTGCTCTCCTAGGCAAGCAAGTGGATTTTAGGGCGTGTTCCGTACGCGATGGCTTTTCTCGTCACTCTTTCCTCCACTCGCTGCCAGTGTGGAGATTCATCGAGAAAACATCGGCCCGTAAATTATGAAAAGCGACCAGATATGCAACGTTTTCTCGCTGGCACCTAGCTATTGTAAATAAATAAATAAATAAATAAATAAATAAATAAATAAATAAATAAATAAATAAATAAATAAATAAATAAATAAATAAATAAATAAGGAGTCAATCGTCGCCGTTACTCAGTGCGGCTTTTGTCTGCATGCGCTCCGACCGGCCCGCACAGATCGCTGCGGCGTTTAACGGCCGTGCCACCAACGAGGCGGCGAGATTACCTTTCCAGATTTCCCAATGAAGTGTATTGTAAATGACGCGCTGCTCGGCTGCGCCGAGTGTTGTTTATAGCGCACGTGGGAGTAGGGGCGTCCGGCCAGCCCGAAGAATGTGGAACGTGGCGGCGGCAGATGCGCTGCGCCAAGGCCGCCCGGGGCCCCGTGGCCAGTGGGGCAAGGACGCTCCGTCCGGGACCCCCCGGGGGTCAAAGTGACCGCGTCCAGGCAAACAGCCAGCCATTACGGCGCCTATCTTGTTTGCGCCTCCGGCGACGGCCGAGTTTGGAAAGCGGTTAGACGCGCCCCACCACCGGCACTGATCCGGAATCCGTGCAAAAGCTGTCCGCAGTATGTAAATCGGCTCGGCCCTGCATGTGAGAACATTCGTCTTTCGAGCTAGCGCTTCATTCTCGCAGCATATTTTCCCTTTCCAGAAACGAGAGAAAAGGCGAGAAAATGAGAGCGAGCCTTCGCTCAGGGCCTGAGCTATAGCCGGGGACGCACCATTGTTCACATCAGCACTGCGAAAACGTTAGCAAGTGCTAAATGTGGAGATGCTGTAGGTAAAAGGGATGGTGAGGGGTGTCCCGAAAAAAAATTAGTTGTGGTTTAGCTCTGGTTAAACCGAGGGCTAGCGAAAGCTACGGAGCTATGGTTACGCTTGGAAATAAGCGGTGGCTTAGTTTAACTAGGCCAGTATATACGTAGCGGAAGCATGTGTGCCTGGCGCAAATCCAGTCCATCCAGTCTAATATAATACAATCTAAACCAGTCCAATGTAATCCTATCCAGTCCAATCAAGTACAGTTAATTCCAGTCAAATAAAGTGCAATCCAATTATGCCCAATTCAATCCAACCCTGTTCAATTCAATCCAATCCTGTTCAATTCAATCCAATGGTGTTCAATTCAATACAAACAAGTCCAATCCAATCTAATGTAGTTCAATCCAATCGTGTCCAATGCTAAGTACACGCTCGGCCGAAATGCGCCGCTGATCATCATCACTACTATCATCCTCACGCTAGAGAAGGAAGATGCGCTATTCACGATCCCTCGGCTGCGGATTCGAGGGATGCATGTTCGATTCCCGGTGGAGGCAATTTATTTATTTATTTATTTTTTATGACCAGACCATAGCTCCTCTTCACGGCCTAGCGGCGGCCACCCGAAGTCTCGCTTTGGCTGTCGGAGTGTTGCTTTCACAACAAAAACTAATAAGTACAATAACAAGGGTGAGGAGGAAATAAATAATGCACACAAGCAGGTACAAAACAAAAACGGAAAGAAGCAATGCCAACCTGAAAATTAAAGTATTCCTATTAAGGAATTTCTTATCACGCATGATATAAGTAGTCTTGAGGACAAATTTTCACAAAGAAATAAAGTCAAAGAAAAGCAATGACGTACACTGTTATGTCAATATTTTGATGAAGGAAGGAAAACAATGAAGTACACATTATATATATAAAATATATTGTCTAAATTTGGTTTTGTTTGTTGGATTCAGCGACCTAAAGCGACTCATGCTATGAAAGACGTTGTGGTAGAGGGCTCTGGAAATTTCGATCTCCTGGGTATCTTTGACGTGCACTGACATCGCATACACACGGGCGCCTTGCTTTTCGCCTCCATCAAAAAGGCAAATTTGCGCTGAAAACAAACTTCCAAGTTTTTATTTTTTTGGCGAAAGTGTTAAGGTCCTTATAAAGAGATCAACTCTGTTCGCTCAGTCCGGGTATCACGTGTCTTTCTCATAATGGCAGCCCATGCGAATTATCTCTTCACGAGCTCAGAACGCTTTTTCATTAGCTTATCTTACTCGAAAGTGAAGGTAAATTCTTACAGTTTTTGAAACAAAGCATTCTGAATGTCTAAGAAATATGTAATAGTCTGTTTTATAAAAAAATGGAGGAAACTTGAGGTGCGAGCGTTATCAACTCTGTATAGAGGTTAAGGTATGCTTTGCGTTTAATATTCATTACAAATAAAAAAAGCAGGATCCTTCGGAGAATCCGGGGTTCGTTGTAACAGAGAGTAGTATACGTCATTCGTGTATACCAATATTTAGCAAGTTCCCTTAGTTTTCAGGTGCATATCGGTGACGATTTCAAGTAAAATAAACAGAAAATCGCAGGCAAGAAAGAGAAGAGAACGAAAAGGAGAGGAAGAAACGAGTCAGTAAATAAATAATGATGGAAAGAAGCACGGAAGAATAAACTTAGAGAAAAAAATGGTATTAGGCAAAACAATTATTATTATTATTATTTTTTTGTTTTTACTATTCGTGGCACTTCTCTACATGTGCAAGGAGGGAGGCTACTTCGATGAAGTGGTTACACGACGTGTGATGCTCACAGCTAAAGCGGAAATCTTTCTCGAATGTACCACGCATGGTGTACATATATCGACTCACTACGCAGTGCTTTTAATGATTCTTTATAGCCTCTAAAATAGTTTTGGTTTATAGTGTTTAACGTCCCAAAGCGATTCAGGATATGAGGGATGCCGTAGTGAAGAGCATCGGTTAATTTTGACTACCCGTGCACTGGCCTCTCACAATACGCGGGAGCATTGCGTTTCGCCTCCATCGAAACGCGGCCTCCGCGGCCAAGATAGAAGATGGGTCCCCCGACTCAGTAATCGGGCGTTCTAACCACTCAGCCCCCGCACCAGGCCTGTAAATTAGTAGTCGGGCATTTCCCCAAGCTGGATAACAATCACAACCCAATGGCTCTGTCTTCGCCTGTAGAAGGCAAGTAGATCAACAGAAGACTGGATTTTTAAATTTTCAGTATTACTCAAGAGAAAAATAAAGGTAAACTGGCTCTTATATCGCAGCTCGAGCTCCTTAATAAGGGTAACTCCGGGGATTTTTTCGCATAATGAGTGGATAGAAGCATCGCATATAACGAACAAAACCGAAACTAAAGCTGAATTTGTGGAAGGACGATGCTTCTCGCGATGCGGCGATGACGTCACATTACAGAAAAAAAAAAAGGAAATCAAATTGGCGTTGAATGTCTGAAGAAGTGATTGAAAATAAAGGGTTCTTTCGTAAAATGCCTGGGACTATCAAAAGAAGCCTCGGAATATAGTTTTTATTCATTTACAAATCTTGTTAGACATGCATGGTAATGTTACAGTGGTGGGACGTGCAATGATAGTCGTTGTAAATATACAAAGAATACAAAATTCACACTGAAATTCAAAATACCATTTCATGCAGCATAATTATTCACAGTATTGTTTGTAATTTTGACTTCAGAAGATGGATTAGTATATTCAGTGTGTCACTTTGAACGCAAGTGCAGTTAAACAACAGAAATAGGACAAGATAAAGCAAAATTACATTTTTCTGCACACTTTGACCGAGATACCATCACCAACGCAAGGCATTGGCTTGAAAAAACAATTTCAGACCAACGTAGAAATAGCTTTTTCAAATGTTATTATAGTAGTCGCCTGTAATAGAGATACTGGTATATCATTCCCTACTACTTTCGTCTTCGGGAAGTAAACATTGGCGTATACATTATTGCTGGAATCCGGGCTTGGTGACGATTTTCACGGCTTGCTCTTAGGTGCTGAACTAGTTTGGGGACTAAGTAACGGGAAATACTGATATTGAAGGAATTTCTTGAAATCTGAAATATGAATTTTAATATAATCAAGCGCAGTGTAAGTACGTGTTTATCTAGACGTCATAAATCGAGGTGCTCTTTGTTCTACGGTTTGAAATTTCTTTATTAATCCACTTTCTATGCACGGGATCCCATCTAATGCTCGTATATTCTAATGTTGGTCGCATGTAAGTTAATTAGGCAGTTGCTTGCAGATTGAGAGGCCGGCTTTAAACATCGATGCAAGAAAAAGAACAAGTGTTTTGTTTTTTAAAGCAGTTGAAAAAATCTTCAGTATATCATTTTTCAAGCCTAAATCTATAGAAATCAGGACTTCAGGTATTTGTGTGTTTAATCAGTTAAATACGGTAGAGCCGAGCTCATAACTGTAATCTTGGGTATCTTTGTTGTTCGCTACCCGCCGAACTGCTGTTTTTCCTCATTAACTTTCATTTTCTATCTTACGCAACACTTTTGCTTTGCTGCGAGAGAATTTTTGGAAACACAGTCGCAAAAAAAAAAAAAGAAAAAAAAAAACCTGCAGTGGCTTAGCTCGGCTATGCCAGGATATACGTAGCGTTCACTAAGGTTCAGCTGGTTATTCTTAGCTTTTCCAGCACGTTTAACCTCCTTATGTTCTTTCTTCGTACGCTCAACAGTCAATCGCCAGGCAACTACTTCGGGATCCAATGAGTTAAGCTTCTCCGCTCTTCTGCGCCGCTGAGCCGCAATTTCGCTCTCCTTCTCCATGACTATACCCCACTGGCAAACGCCCCGCTATATAAATTTACACCCTACTGATAGCTCTGCGCATGCGCGGCGTCAGACTTGCTACTACGCAACAGAGGCGCACAGCTGGGCATGCGCCGGCGTCACTCCTCTGGAATGCGGAGACCGGCGAGGCGCGCGCACTCCGCCGCGCCAGCTGCGTGCCGTGTGACGTCACTGCTCCTAGCGCTTGCGCAGCACGGCTCTCCAGGAGCCATGCGAAACTGCTTAACCTCGGCCAGTATAGCTAACGCTACAAAACTACAGAATCGTGCCAAAATTACGACAAAATATTTTGCACTTTTGTCATAACCACAGATTTTTCTGTAGTTATGCAGTACATTTTCGTAGCTGTATAGTCTTTATCGTAGAATTTTTCTGCAGTCTGTAGTTTCGTAGTAGTTTTCTGCGGAAAATAAACAAAAATCTGGCGTTTCTATATAAATTTCAGTAGTTCTAACAGGCTTCCTGTCAAAAACCGCAGAGAAATTCTGCTGTAACAACAGAAAGTTTTTTTTATGTTTTTTTCTTCTGCTGGGTATATGGAAAAAGGTTTTGCTCATTCAAGATGTGTAAAAATTGTCTTTAATATTATATGCTCTAGAAGTCTGAAACACACGAAAGTTAAAGCAATTTATTGGCCTATAATTTTTAACTACCTTCCAGTCTGCAGTTTTGTGTACTGGAACCATTCAAGGTATGAGTCGATTAGGAACTTGCTTCTACCCAAGGTAGGTTTTATAATAATGATCAGGCGGGGAGCAGGTATTCACGATCTGCAAATGTTTTGTGGCGTTTAAAGTGCAATGTTTCCCGTAGAAACCATCAAACTTCGTTGAAGTAATCAGGAACGCGAGATAAAACCCACAGCATTACTTTCACTAGAATATGACACCCTTGAAAAATCGTTGGAGCTGCCCTTTAATCCGATCAGGCTGCTGCGACTTTTGCCGGCTAGTCCCGTGGTAAGTAGCTTTTAGCGCCCAGCGAAGGAGAGTGCATCCCTACAGGCTCTCAACCTGCACTTAGCAGCAGCGTGCGTTGTTGAACGCTTACTTCCGTGTTCGAACCCGCAAACGCACACCGCCGCTCATTGTTCTCGACTAGCGTAGCGTACAATAGCAGCGGGGGTAAAAGCAGCAGTTCTTCTTTGTTGCTTACCTCTGCGATATAATATGTTAAGGTTGTGACGTTATCACAAGGAAGCACACCGAGAATATTGCCTAGTGGTCTATCAAAGGGGGCTACCTCTTTACCGGGAGTTAGCTCTGCGGACTCACTGACCGCGACCCCTCCGTTGAGATGCCTTTCACGCTTTTACATCATGGGTTGCGGTGTTTACAGAGCGTCTGTTTCAGCGCGAATCCACCTTCTATCTGGTATGCTTGTTGCTTGCCGAAAGACGCCTCGCGGTTGAAAGAGCCCACTCGAAGAATAGTATCTGCGCTCCTGCTGCTCTTGCTACCTCACATGAGCGAGTGTGGCCAGCCTGTCACAGCGCCTGGCCTTCCCAAAGCTTCGGCCCTGCGCGGGTGGAGAAGCGGGGCTGGCAGGCGCGTTGAAAAACATCACCGGGGCTGCGAAGAGCGGGCTTGTTTAGCGGCCTCCCTTCCGCGTTGCCCGGACACGAGGTGAAAGGGACGGGAAATAACCTTTCTCTGTTTTGAAGCGGCCGTCCGTCTGGAGGAACGTCCGGAGAGAGACGAGCCTGCGCTCGGCGGCGGCGCGCCCGGTCCGTTTCTTTTCCTTTTTTTTTTTTTTTTTTTCATTTCCTCGTCTCTTTCTTTTTTTGCTTTCTGGCGCCTCTGCTACGTAACGTGATGGATCACATGCCTCGTGTCTGAGGGGGTTTTTAACACAATGCGCCGTCTGCTGCCTGAACCGAGCTCCGAGACCTTTCGCCTCCATGGGACGTGTTTTCGCGAACACGACGGCATCGACGTTGGGACTGGAATAGAAGCGCCGAATACCGCAGCTTGACAGACCGCGTTTTCTCTGCCTTCCCTTCTTCCTTATTTTTTTATCGTCTCTTTTTTTTATTTTTTATTTCTCGCGGCTGTGCCTCCTCCCAGGGCACAGCTTCCCACACGACAGCGCGATTTGTGTGCATTCCGCCACTTGCGTCGGGTAAATTAAGAAAGGATTCGTAAATTAGAAGTCGTGCCGCAGCAGCCGCCCTCAGCGATAGTTTCTATTTAGGAACGAGGACACGACAGAATCTCGATCCTTCAGAGCACGGTGTCAGTAGCTTCGCTCGCAGGCACCGGAACAGTGACGCCAACCACGCCGTGGCTCCCGCGTCTCCCCCGCACTGCGTGTTAATTGCCTTTGTCGCTTGAATCGGCAGCCACATTGCCTGGCTTGTCGAGGAGCGCATCTTATTGGCTGAGCCACACAGCTTCCGACCGGAGCACACAGGCGCTCGCTCTAGCTGGCTGAAACCAGTCCATGGAGATCGGAAGGCGCTGCGAAATATAGCGTGAGCCTTTAAACCACGGTTCAGTTCTGCTGTACGCCGGGCCGCATGAACTGAAGCGAATCCATCGACTGGGCTGCTGAAGGAAGCTTTACGCATATCACGGAGTCTGAGGGGAGGCTTCCAGTACATTGTTATTTTATTTATAGATACTGCAGTCCCTTTCAGGCCCAAGCAGGAGTGGTTACAATAAAATTCGCAACGTAAATACATTTCATGGTCACCGTTAGAAAGACAGCTATGCAGGCAAGGGAATTCGACACGGCAACGTCTTCAGTGAAGGAAGAAAAAAAAATGCAGTAATTAAAGGATAATAATGCGTGTCACAACGCTTCTGAAATGAAGGTTTCGCACACAGTTTACAAATGCTTCAGCAGTAGTACAATTTGCTGCTACGGCAGGCAAACGCTCCCAAAGGGCGATAGCACTTGGGAACAATGAGTGTTTGTGTGAATTATAATGACTAATATGACGTGACGCTAGACTGACGTAAATATGATGAATATATGAGCCGTAGTGCTAAATTTTGAATGTGCTCTACCATTTTTATCATATCTTCTGATGGGAGGGGGAGGGGGGGGGGGGGGGTCCAGATTACATTGGCATATTCTAACGATGGCCGGACAGGCGTTCTACAAGCATATAATTCGAGTCCCGGTGGAGCTTTAAGTGACTTTCTTCGGAGGAAACATAGATGCCTTTCTCTCTTGCGACAGATAGACTCTACATAACGATGCCATCCTAATTTGCTGGTAATAAGGACATCCAAATATTTGATTTAAATGCACTTTGGTATTTCAGTTCCGCCTAAGGAGTAGGAGAGTTTTAACGGATTCTTCTTGTTAGTAAATATGATATGATTGATTTTACAGCTTTATTTTTGGAGGTTTAGTCCCTACGTCCGACCAGCTTAGAAGGCGACGATCTAGAGCTCTTTTTTTCGGAAGCCCCACACGGTCGTGACGCCACTAGTATTTGTACTTATCTTGGCTGGTCGGCTGGCAAGAAAAAAAAAAAAAAAAAAGCAAGCGGCAGGATTGTAAGACTATGAAAAATAATGGTAAAAATAAGCTTGCGTAGTAAAGAGTTATTTCTTTCTTTCCAACCTTGGGATGACGAACGCGGACAGTGCACGCTTCAACGAAGCCATTACGTATACTCTCGATAAAATATTCGTACTGCTTCCCGTTCAGCAAAAAAAAAAAAAAAAAAAAAAAAAAAAAAAAAAAAGAAATGTTTCATTGGGTTTGATGTCACACAGGCAACTAATTATGGCTATCGTGTTGTCAACGCAACCTAAATAAAAAGATCAAGACGCCGTCTTATAAAACTCGCACATTGGCGGAGCATTTATACCGAAGCTGTGAGGACGGTTTTTCTTTTTAATTAATCCCACGTTAGCGTTTGACCACCGTCGATCAAGCAAAATTTAAAAACCCGGGCATGCTTATTCACATGTGTACTACGACCTTTGTCACAAGGCTACCATGCGTTATTGCGAACGTAGTCTGGCAGACCAGTTATTTCCTCTTCACGGCTTTCTAATCTTGACGCTTCCAGAGCTTCCGCATGAATGGAGTACGTCAGTGGCGGCTGCGCAATCCCCGCAGAGAGCCTACTACCGCGAGCGAGCGACTCGTACGTGCTGGCTGTCGCTCTCGGAAAAATTACTGCTCGCGGGGAGCCTTTTGGCAAAGGTCAATACTGATAACTCCTCAGTGCACACGCAAGGGTTCTGGGTAACAAGACGACTTATGAGCGTGGGCGTCATCTTTACATTCTCTTATTTCATATTATTCCTTATGCAGGTCACGTTCGAGGAAACCCACTCCTGCTTCTCTGGAAATGCAATAATCTGTAACATGTCGGTTAAATGTTGGCCTCAAATGCAACGGAAACCCGCCTAGTAATTGAAATAAAGGATACAATTGGTATAAACGTAATAAGAAAATGATAAATAAATGACGATCTAAATATGGTATTAGTTAAAATAGCAATCAAAGAACAGAGGCACCAGAAAAAGAGAGGAACAAATGGAGCAAAGAACGAAAATGAAAACAATATAAAAAAGAAATAGTGGAAGGCAAAAAGAAATGAGCAGTTTCTTCGGCTTCAAAGTGCGGCAAAACAAATTATAAACGCAGCACATATCTGGGTGAAATGTATGATTTCAAGGATAAACACGAAAGCTCCTTCTTTGTCCATCGGTCTAACGTTTACAAACATTCCTGAACGTGTAGTGCATCTGTAAATTGAACACATTGGCATTGCATCAGATAAGCGGCAATAAATTCCGCGCTATACATTATAAAACAAAATAAGATATGTATGGAAAAAGAAGCAAAAAGTACCAACACAAAAATACATGCAGCGTAATCCCCCCCCCCCCCCCCCCCCTAAACTTGTTCAGAAAAAATTTCTTAATAACAATATTTGAATGCTTGAAAGGGTCAGACGTTTCTTTGTTTAGTTTATTTAATATCACTGGCAGCGTGTAAGAGACAGATTGTTCGGAGTAATATTCTCTAGGTGTAGGAATTGACCACATTTCTTTATTTCTGGTTTGTGGAATATGTGTCCGCTCTGCAATGAGGAAATATCTGATGCCCTTTAACGTAGATGCGATATGCATGTTTAAGTAAGATCAATTTTTGCATCTCTAAGATTGCCGTCAAAAATATCGCTCTCCAAGTTGATCTTTGTAAGGTGCGCGCGACAGACTAAATTCATAGTCTCGCGAATTTAGGACGCACTGATATCCCATAAAACCGTTACGGTAACGAATTCACAAGCGTGTTCTTTTCTTAAATGAAATTATAATAATTGGTTCACAGGAAAGGAAAGACGCAATATCTGTCACACTCGCTCTGTGGACACCTGAACCTCGCCGTAAGGAAAGGAAGGAAGGAAGGTGGGAGTGAGAGTGGAAAGATAGAAAGAAGAGCCGTAGTGGAGGGCTACGGAGTAATTTTCTGGGGATCTTTAACGTGCGCTGACATAGCACAGCACACGAACGCCGAGAATGACGGACGATTTAGCGGGGTTATAGGCGAAATGCGAATTACGTGTACTTCAGTTTCGGGTTGTACATACTTATTATTACATGATCATAAGCTACCACGTTATGGCAGATACCACCCTAGATATAAAGCCCAGCTTTAACCAAGCCATACGACTGTGCTTGTGTGGCCAAGGGGCAGCGCCTCTGTCTCGGAATCCAAGTGACCCGCTGTGTTCGATTCCCATCTCAAAAAGTGCTGGCCAAGTTGGCAGCTCCTGTTGACGAAGTCAGTAAATGGGGGCTCTAGCGCTGGCACACAGAAACAACCTAATAAGACAACTGCCTATGTACTGTTGTAAAAAAAAATATATGATGGCTCAAATAAAGGGGGTGGGAGAGCATCTCGCTGCGGCTGCAGTCCAGTAAGCGCAAGTACCGCTCGGCATGTCCAGATCAGACACGCGCGCTATTTGTGGCACCTCGTAAACGAAAGCTGCTTCGAAGTGACTCGGCTAGGCCTTACTCCTCTCCTAAACTCGGTCTAAAAGCGTGCTAAGCGCGATTCGACTGCGTTTGGTGAAGACACAGCGTGCGTGGCTGGGGTTCGAAACGCTGCCTAGCTTTGTGACCTTCAAACCAAAGAATATCCATAATATGACTGATGTGGTCGACCAGCTGGCGCCGGTAGGCGTCGTCCTTGATGGAGGACGAGGTGTAAGCTGGAAAAGCTCATTTCAGGCGAATGACGACAGCCATTACGAGAATGTAGATATTGCAAATTCAAAGAAAAAAAAAAAGAGCCCTTTTGGTTTGGACGGAGGGCTCGGCTATCTAATGGATATATTGCCAGATGGCTCGGATGAGGGCTGCCAAGTACTCGGACAGTCGGGGACGCATCGGCTTGGAATCTAGCACGTTGTCAACGAGGAAAGTTATAAATTAAGAGAGCTCTATGCTTTAGTTAAGGGAATTAAGAAGAGATGTTGTAATAAGCTAAACATTCCTCTAAGCTATGTCGATTGCTCGTGTGTAAAAGTACTGACATAAACAAGACGCTACTGTTCAGCATGAAGCGGTAAACAACAACAACTTGCTTTTTGTCTATAATTGCGTCGGCTGACAAGGTTTTACTCATGACCCCGTGTCGGCATGCTGCACGAAATATTCATGCCATTTCGCGGCGCGCATTTCTAATGATATTAAAGATAATTAATATATTATAAACATTAATAAATGCAACCTATTTAAATATAGTCAATTTGCCTTCAAATAGTTCTTGTTTGCGTCAGATAGGATTGCCTCCTCAAAATAAATATACTTAGATTGCTTTCAAATAATTTTTGTTTAGGCCAGGTAGTACGTAATAGACGTCATCTCGTCGTGAAGAAAAAAGAAAATTCAGATTAATGTGAACTTTTTACAAGACAATGTTCATGTGACCGCGGCGTGTTTAAAAGGCATCACGCCCCAATTTTTACTCCCAGCAATTACAACAGAGGTCTACTGTTCATGCCGCAGGCTGATATCTTTCATATTAGCATTTAAATAAATGAATTCGTATGACTTGCTAAAGTGCTGCATAATTTTTTTTAACTATAGCGCCAGAGAGTATAGATATATGATTGCCAAGCTGACTGAATGAATTGCCTGATGGATGATTTCGATCATTGAAATCACTTAAGCAATGAGAACTTCATTTGATTGAATTATTATTTTACTTTATTGACTGACATGACGTGTTTCGAATATATTTCTTGGGATCATTTTCAAGTAATCAGCGGTCGAGACAGTAACGATAGGTAATTTTCACTATTGTTCAGGTTAGGTTACACTCCAACCACCCGATTTGTTCAGAGCAGCAGCATTTTTAACCTCACAGAATGTTTTGCGACTTGTTCCTGCATGCATACAAAAAAAAAAAAAAACCCAGAGATGTATATAAACCTGTCATAAGCCTCCGCTCCTTTGTGTGTGTGTACATCGTGCCCCGTAAATATGATCCTTGCTAATTTTACAGTTCTATTTCTAGACAAATTTTTACACTCACAGACCATTCCAATGTATTTGAGTAGAGTTAGTATGCGAGCCGGCTATTTGAACAATGAAGGGGATGAAAATGCACAGATCCAACCGAGCCTTTTCTTTCGGTCACCTTTGGTTTAGTTGGTTTGT